>NC_059128.1:871378-1171378 GCF_020740605.2 Lemur catta | reverse complement strand
GGAGACACTGAGGCTGTCCACACCATTTGGCTGGCTGTAGCATGCCTGCAGGGAAGACAACTACAGACACGTTTTCCATAGTAGGAGAGTTTACACAGATTTAAATAAAGCAGAACTAAAACTCAAAAGAACATGAAATTTCTCTGAGCAGCCTCACATATGAATGTTTCTTTTGGGAGCCCAAAGAGAGAAACAAGGAAACCTGCCCCTGTACGTACAGTCTGATAGAAGGGTCTATGCCGCAATAGTTCACAGATGAATGGGGACCGGCGGGGTGGCCCCAGTCTGAGCCAATGCCATTCCCAAGTCTCATGGGACCAGAGATGGGATTGTAGACATGGCATCAGGACCAAGGAGCAAAACCTCCACTTCTCCCAGAAGGACAACCAGTCCAGCCCCCATCCACCGCCACACTCTACTCGTGGGTCCCTCTTACTCTGACTAATCCTCCCCCAGGCAGCCAACACTATTTGGCACAGTTATGCACAGCCCCGCCCACACCTCTGTTAGAGCATGAGCTACTGGCCACGTCTACGAGGACAAAGGCCACCAGGAGTGCTAGGTGCCCCAACCCATGCACAAGCAGTACCTGCCAGCCATGACGAGGAGCACCCCACGGGGACTCTGAATGCCAGCTGCATACACAGCACTGACACCCACTGTCTACACAGCACTAACACCTGCTGCCTGCACCACACTGATACCCGCTGCACACACAGCACTGACATCTACCATCTATACAGCACTATCTACACAACACTGATGCCTGCTCACTGCATACGCAGCACTGACACCCACTGCATACACAGCACTGACACCCACTGTATACACAGCACTGACACCCACTGCATACACAGCACTGATACTTGCTCCTATACCACACTGATGCCCGCTGTATACACAGCACTGACACCCACTGCATACACAGCACTGATACTTGCTCCTATACCACACTGATGCCCGCTGCATACACAGCACTGACACCCACTGCATACACAGCACTGGCGCCCACTGCATACACAGCACTGATACTTGCTCCTATACCACACTGATGCCCGCTGCATACACAGCACTGACACCCACTGCATACACAGCACTGACGCCCACTGCATACACAGCACTGATGCCCACCATCTACATACCACTGACGCCCGCTGCATACACAGCACTGCACTGCACTGCTGCCTCCTGCTTACACAATACTGACATCTGCTGTCTGCACGGTGAGGATGCCTGCTGTGACACAACCCTGACACCTGTTCTCTGGAAAGCATGCCAGGGCAGTGTTGGAGCCACACTTTCCCTGTTTGCTTCGAGGGTAACTGCGACTGAGGCTGTGGCTGAGGCTGCCCACTGAGAGGTGGAGCTGGCACGAAACACAGCCTGGCAATCAGCTGTAATTTCAAAAACGTGAAAGAGAAATAACCTATGGGTTCAGAGCCTTCATTGCAAGCTTCCTAAAGCAGGAACCTGGCGGGCAGAGAGTGCATCTTTAGGCCCCACACCCAGTGCGCCAGGCTCTGATAGGTCTTGGATATCATTAGGAATGGGTCACTCACCCCAGGGCTCAGGTGGCCTCAGCTGCTTAAGAGCATGCCCCATGAGGACCCAGCTCCCACGTCATGAGCAGCCCTGCCCCCACAGGGTACTTCCCAAAGATCACCCTCCTCCTCAGCCTGGCAGAGAGCAGGTGCTCTGGAAAAGTCTGCTGAATGAGTGACGACGAGACCTGCCGACTCCCCTTCCTCCAGCCCAATGTGGATCTCCACGGAAGGACTGGCCCCCATGAAGAGCCAGTGAGTTGTTGCTGGGCCTTGCTCATCCCCCTACAAGGCAAACCAAATCCTAGAGCCAGGCTGGGCTGTAGTATCCTACCATGTGCTCTCCTTTGTGTACAACACACCTCAAATAATCCAGCACACCACCATTATCATTATGTGTGACATTTGTAAAGTTTAAAGGTATCCAAGTGCCATCTCAAAGCCCCCTGCCCTTAGGACTGAGCCTCCCACAAAGCCAGGGGCCCAGCTCCGTCCAAACACAGATGATCCAGCCATCATTCGAGCGGCCACCTCACGCTCGCAGACCCTGCTTTCAAGCACATGTGTGCGGCCAGCATGCTGACAGCCCTGGGAGGAGCCAAGCAGCATGGGGACAGATGCGCTTTCTCGGACTGGGCGTCATTCCAATCCTAACCTATTTTAGTTATCTGCTGCCAGTCTTGCCAGTAGGCTGGGGTCCTGGGCTGGGGTGTTCCAGGGAGGAGAAAAGGCCTAGGAGATGGCATGCCTGGCATGTCCTGGGAGGATCGAGGTGGCCAATGAGGCCAGAAAATAGTGAGGAGGGAGAGTGAGATGGGGGAGGTCAGAGGTCACAGTCTTAGTGGCCACAGGAGAAGGACGTGGATTTTATTCCACATATGGGGGAAGCCATTGGAGAGTTTGGGGCAAGGAATCAGCAAGCCGTGATTTGAGTCCAGAAAGGACTGGCCAAGTGCTCGAGGCAAATGCACGCAGGGCCAGGAGTGTAAGCAGGCGTAGCGACAGCTAGGGAAGAGCAGGGACCACAGACTCGAGTGAGGGTGGGGAGGTGGTGGCAGAGTGACCTCCAGTAGAGAACAACTGCAAAAGTCAGGTGAGCCAGAGGTACCACATGCTCTGGTCTCCCCCTCTGGGCGTCTGCCACTTCCCAGGGCAAAGCACAGAGGCCAATGAAAGTAGGAGCATCAGGCTCACACAGTCTCACTTGGCAGGGGAAGAGAAAATTAGAGTTCCGGGGCTTCCAAGACAGCTAGACTCAGGGGGCCCGAGTACCAAGAGAAGAGGCCAACACTGTGCACACAAGTTCCCGCCAAGGCACTTGCTAACTTCTGAGCCGCACAGGTGCAAAGGCTGGACTCACGGAGCCCAGTGAAGTCAGCGCTGGAAGGCTGCCTCTGAAGAGCTGGGCAGGAGTTCTGCAGCCACAAGGTGCCATGAGGGAAACAACTGGGTCCCGCCACAGTCCTTCAGTCAGGACCCAAGATGGACCAGCCGCAAGTGGATCTGGGCCAGTTGCCCATATGCTGTCTGCTTGCTCAAGGAAAATTAAGTACCCTCTGGGGGGAAAAGTATCCACTGTCTCTATAATTTTTCAAATATAATATCCAGCAATTCAATAAAAAAATTACCAAGCATGACAAAAGAAAGGACCAAATGAACAAAAACAACAAAATAGAAAATTAAGACAACAGAAACAGAACCGCAAGTGATCCAACTACTGGAGTTATCAAAGAATTTCCTATAACTCCAGAAACGAAGAATTTTGCCAAAGAACTGGACTCTGTAAAAGGAACTAACGAAAAACAAATTATTGAAACTAAGAAGTTAATAGAGGGCGTAACACCTGAAGCAAAGAAAGGCTTAACACACTTCTGGTAGCTGGGGTGCCAGAGAAGGAAAAGAGAGAGAATGGGGCAGAAACTATATTTGAAAGGATATAGATTGCTCTAAAAGAGACAAAAGACATCAAGTCTCAAATACTAGAAGCTTTACAAATGATAACTTGGATAAATACAAAGGAAACCACATCTAAATACATCAAACTCCTGAAACTAAAGACAAAGACATTTCTTAAGAGCAGGTAGCGACCACACGTTCTCACTAAGTGGGAGCTAAATGATGGGCACACATGACACAAAGAGACATAAAGGACATTGGAAACCAGGAAGGAGGGAGCGTGGGGGGCTGAGGGATAAAAACCTACCCATTTGGTACAATAAACGCTATTCCCCTGATGGGCACACCAAAAGCCCTGACTTAAGCATTATACAAGGTTATCCATGTAATAAAAACATTTCTATCCTCTCAATATTCTTAAATAAATAAATAAATGGAAAAACATTTTTAAAAGCAGGTAGTAATATGAGACAATTACCTTCAAAAAGTAACAAGATTTATAGCTGACTTCTCAACAGAAACAATGGAAGGCAGAAGAAAATGGAGTGACAGTGACAAAGCATTAAAAGAAAAATGCTGACCCAGAATTCTATACCCAGTGAAAATATTTATTAAAAATGAAGACAAAATATACTTTCACCAAAAAAAAGCTGAGAGAATTTCTTTGCCAGCAGACATACTAAAAGAAATATAAAAGAATATTCTTCAGACAGAAAGAAAATAATCCCAGAAGAAAGCAGAGAAACACAAGAAGGAATGGAGAACAATGGAGAGTCAAAACTGGATAAATCTGAATGAATCCTAACAGGTGAAAGCAGCAGAAATAATAGTACTTTGCAGAGTTTGTATTGCTTGGGAAATATTATATTTTAATTTAAGGAAGATTCTCACAAGTTAAGGATCCAGGATAACATCTCTAGAGTAGCCACTACACCAATAATAAATAAATGCATAATCAACAAGCTACTTAAAAGAAAAATAGAATAAAAATCTGATTACTCTAAGAGGTGGTAAGAGAGGAGAGGGAAGAAAAATGGAGCAAACAGAAAATGTAGAAAGAGATAAAATTAAACTCAGTTACACTAATAATCACATTAAATTTAAATAGATAAAATTCTCCAGTTAAAAAAATAAATATCTCAAGACTTGATTTAAAAACTGGACCAGGCTCACACCTGTAATCCCAACACTTTGGGAGGTTAAGGCAGGAGGATCACTTGAGGCCAGGAGTTCGAGACTAGCCTGGGAAACACAGCAAGACCACATCTCTACAAAACAGAAAAATTACCTAGGCATGGTGGTGTACACCTGTAGTCCCAGCCACTCAGGAGGCTGAGGTGGGAGGACTGCTTGAGCCCAGCAGTTTGAGGTTATAGCGAGCCATGACTGCACCATTGCACTCTAGCCTGGCTGACAGAGCAAGATCCTATCTCTGGAAAAAAATTGCACCAAAACGTACAATTACATGCTGCTTACAAAAAAAAAAAAAACAAAAAACCACATCTTAAATACAGTTGAACCTTGAACAACATGGGGGTTAGGAGCACTGACCCTTTACACAGTTGAAAATCCACATATAACTTTCAACTCCCCAAAATTTAATTAATAATGCCTACTGTTGTCCAGAAGCCTTACTGGTAACACAAACAGTAGATTAACACATATTTTGTCCATTACACATATTATACACTGGATGTTTACAATAAAGTAAGCTAGAGAAAAGAAAATGTTATTCAGAAAATCATAAAGAAGAGAAAATATATTTACTATTCATTAAGTGGAAGTGGATCACCATTAAGGTCTTCATCCTCATCGTCTTCATGTTGAGTAGACCGAGGAAGAGGGGTAGGTCTTGCTGTGTCAGGGTGGCAAAGGCAGAAGAAAGTCCACATATAAGTCGGACCCTCACAGTTCAAACCTGTGTTGTTCAAGGGTCAATTGTATATAAGAAGGACTGAATTTTAAAAGATAGAAAAAGATATACCATGCTAACACTAACCAAAAGAAGGTGGCATGGTTATACTAGTATCAAACAAGGTAGAATTTAAGGGAAACATGTTAGTGTTAAGGAGGGACATTTCATAACATTAAAGAGTCAATTCCATCAGGAAAACACAGTCCTGAATTTGTGCCCTCCTAATAACACAGATTCAAAATATAACGGAAAACTGACAAGATAATAGAAAAGTAGTTAATTCCACAGTTACAGTGGGAAATTTTCACAGTATTCTTTCAGGACAAAAATAGGCAAAAAAAAATCAGTAAGGATGATTTGAACATGACTAACCAATTTGACCTGACTGGCATTTATAGCACACTCCACCCAACAACTGCAGATACACATTCTCTTCAAGTGCACACGGAACAGTTACCAAAATAGTCTGTTGAGCTGTACATCAAATCTCAAAAAATTGGAAAATGCAGAAATCATTCAGTATATGTTCTCTGACCACAATGCAATTATACTAGAAATCAATAATAAAAAGGTGACTAGAAAATTCCTGTTTTCAGAATAAGCAATACACTGCTAAATGACTTATGGATCTCAGAAGAAATAGCAATGAAAATTTAAAAATACTTTGAATAAGATGGTAATAAAAATGTGACACATCAAAACTGTGATGTAACAGAGAAGTTTATAGTCTTAACTGCTTATATTAGAAAAAACTGTAAGATGAAAACCAAGAACCTAAGCATGTCTCAAGATGCTGGAAAAATAGTATACTAAACCCAAGGAAAATAAATAGAAGGAAAGAAATAATAGAAAGAAATCAATGAAATATATTATACACATACAATGCAGATAAACAACAAAGCAAAAGTCTGGTTCTTTAAGGTTGAGGAAAGTGTTGTTGAAGAACCGAGAATGGGCGGTCTTTGGGGAAAGGGGATCTTGGATCCAGGTGGTGCAGCTTTATGGTTTGTCCCTGTGCATGCATTTGTAAAATTATTCTTTAAATAGATAATATAGGCATGTGGCTTAAAAGGAAACCTCAAAAGGTACAAAAAGATTTGTCTAGTTTTTAATTTAAAAGATACTGTATTAGCACTAAATAAAAATTTCACTTAAAAAAAAGTATTATTGAGGATATAGAGATATTGGAACTCTCTTACACAGCTGATGGGAAAGCAAAATGGTACAGCCACTGTGGAAACAGTAAGTTACCAATGACGCTGCGTGATCCCATTTGTATGAAATGTTCGGAACAGGCAAACAGGAAAGGCAAAGCGATCGGTGGTTGCTTGGCCTCCTCCCTCCTGGGCAGCCACTGCCAGCTTCCTGGCTTAGACTCCTGCTAAGGCTCCCCTACCCGTCCTCTCCATACTTAGACATCTTGCTCACATGCAGGCCTGGGGCAGCCAAGCTAAAACTGAAAAAATAGCAAAGACTTAAAAACTGGCCGTGGGCAAAAGCACCACCTTCCACTAATGTGTGTTTCACACATAGTTACAATGACAAATCTGGACACACAACTCAGGAAAAATGTTCCAGCCACAAGTTACCTGCTTGGCCACGAAGGGGTGCTCGTCACAGCCCTAAGGCTTCTGCCCATGATGTCCAGATCCTGCCCGAGAGCAGGTCCAGGCAGAAGGTCCTTCTCAGCCCTGCTGCCCCATGCGGACCCGGCGGAGAACCAGGAGCAGACTCAGGCCCAGGGGACAGCCAGGCCTGACCAGGCCCTGACTCTCCAGACTCGGGTGGACTCGGCTCCTCCTCTGTGAACCAGGGCTGGCAGTGTCCCTCGGCCGGGCTGCAGGGTAAGGAGAAGGGCTGTACGTGCAAGGCACTCCCTGGTGTTGGTGGATGTGTCTCGGGGGCCTGGCAAGAATGAAGGGTGATAGGAGGAGAAAGAATGAGCCTGAATGTCTTTAAACACAGCCCTAGTTCTTTCTGAACAAGGACTTCCTGTGTCCTGGGCCTAGGACATTGCTTCTACTCGTGGCTGGACAAGGTGACGGAAGGATCCTAGGGATGCCTCTCCCAAAGTGGGGGTCCTCACCACACAGGACCCTCCCAAGTCCCACTGACGGCAAGTGGGAGGTGCAGTTGCCTCCCCTGGGGAAAAGGGGCAGTCCTGGGTGATGATCAGGAGTCCCACAGGCAGGGGGTGCTGGGAGGTGGGGCACAGTCACAGCCCCCACAGGCTGCACCCGGCAGCCCCGGGCAAGGAAAAGAGAGCCAGGCCTCACATGTCCTCCCAGAGACAGATCTTCTGTGGAAGGGAAGTGGGCTCCTGAAGGAACGAGGCAGTGCGTGAGCCCGGCCAACCGGCCAGAAGAGGAGGCCAGGATGGCCACAGAGCCAAGCCAGGGTTAGCAGCGAGGGAGAAAGGGCAGGGACTGGAGACAAAGGGGAGGGTGGTGAGAGACAGAGGCACGTCAAGGGTGAGTGGCTGGAAGGTCGAGGGCATGATGCTGCCACCAACCTGAAGAGAGGACAGAGAGGGACCTTTTGCCACTTCCCACTAAAACACTACCAAACCAGGGGAAAGCTGGGAAGTGAGCTATGGGCACCTGGAGATAGAGAAATTGTATGAGGCCAGGTGTGGGGGCACACACCTGTAGTCCCAGCTACTCAGGAGGCTGAGGCAGGAGGATCACCTGAGCCCAGGATTTCAAGGCCACAGTGAGCTGTGATGGAGCCACTGCATTCCAGCCTGGGTGACAGAGCAAGATTCGTCTCAAAACAGAAAGAAACCCCAGACCCTTTAGCAGTCACTCCCTATCTCCCCTCCGCAGCCCCCTGGCGACCACCAGTCCACCTTCTATCCCTGTGGATTCGCCCTTGCTGGACGTTTCGTAATAAAGGAATCACGGACACGCGGCCTGCGATGTCTGGCCCTGTCACTGGGCACAGTGTTTCTGAGGCTCCTCCGCGGCTTCGTTCCCTGTCATGGCTGCATAACCCTCCGTCCAGACACCATGTTCTGCTAGTCCGCCCACGGGCCGGGGGACACCTGGGTTGCTTCCGCCTTTTAGCCACACGGACGATGCCACTGTGAACACTGGTATACAGGTCTCGGTGTGGACACAGGCTTTCAGGTCCCCTGGGTGGACGCCTGGCAGTGGGACTGCTGGCTCACGCGCTCACTCTGTGGCGGACTGTAAGAGACACAGCTTTCCAGGGGCTGTGCCACTCTCCCCTCCTACCAGCAGTGGCAAAGCAGTGGCCAGCCGGCAGGACCTGCCTGTCCTATCTGTCTTCATCACCTCGCTACGAGGTCCCCACGTCCTGGAGCGGCCAAGGGCACTCCCTCCCCTGCAGGAGGGCGCAGTGGGGGTGGACACACAGACACGGTGCAATCTGCTGTCCCACTGCGCTAGCCCAGATTTCTAGTGCCGCCTGCATACCGGGTCCTGCTCCGGAGTAGCCTCCAAGTGGCTCCTACAGACTCTCAGGAGGCAAAGCCAGAGACCCAAAGACTCCGCTCAGTCTCTCTTCCAGGCCTCCATCTGACTGTGGTGCGCTGAGCAAGGTTGGAGCAGCCTCTCAGAGCGACCTCCGGGGAGGAGCTGGGAGGGCACCAGAAAGCAGGCAGGCGGGTGGCGTCCGGCGGGGCGGGGGGCCTGCCGGGGTGTCCCGTGTCATCCCTTAAGGCACGTGTGTGCTTTATACATTTTTATGCTGAAATGGTACATTTCAAAAATTTAAAAGGGCATTTTAATGAAAGATTCTGGAATTAAGGGTTGCCCAGCGGGAAGCACAGTCAGCACGTCACCCAGCACACTGTCCCCAGCACCGTCCCGGCAGGATCGCCCGACACTGAGGACAGCCTCCGAGGGAGACCAGACTGAAAGCAACAGACCCCAAGAGAAAGAGCTCAACCAAGTACCACTATTTGCCACAAGATGCCACAACCGTGAAGAATGGAGTATTATATAAAAAACAAATGTTCAGAAACAAAAGAGCTCTTAGAAATTAAAAACAAGAAAGCAGAAAAGGCACGACTTCGCTGGAAGTTCTCCCAAAGCAAAAAGGTCAGTAGGTGGGAAGGAAGGACGGACAACTGGAGGCCGGCGTGGGGCAGGCCGAGTTCACCAAGAAGACAGAAAGGGAGAGAAATGGAAACAGGGCCTCCAGAGAACTGCAAAACAGGAGACTGCAGGCAGAAAGGGTCTGCGACACTCATATGTTGTGAAATTTCTCAACACTGAAATTAAAGAAAGGGGGCTACAGGCTTTCAGAGAAAAGTATACCAGCCACACCCAAGGATCGGGAACCGGAGTGGCGTGGAACCACCCAACAAGCACGCTGGGGCCGAGGGGCAGCAGGGCCACACCAAGCACAGACTGCTGGAGCATGGTGGGGGCAAGGCCTCTCCCAGGGAGCCTTCGCAGAAGGTGCCCCCGCAGCTGAGGAGGGCGTGAGCCAGGAAGCAGGGTTCCACACGGGAGAGGCAAAGGGAAGCCAGAGAATGGGGAAAGGAAGCTCCACATATGCACGTGTGTGGCAGGACAGCACAGAGTGAAAGAGGACAGAAAGCTCCAGAAAGCTCCACAAAGTCTCCTCGCAAGATGAAACTGACAGTTTCTGATGCACGTGTGTGTCTGCAGAGGGCAGCAGAGAGCACAGGGCTGGACGCACAGCCAGGTGCCGGGAAACCCAGGCACAAGAGACGACCAGACCACTGTCCCCTCCAGACAAGGCAGAGCCGCAGACCACTGAGACTCAGCCGCTCCCTCACCCACCACAGGGCAGGCGCACGGAGCCCAGCCTGGCCACCACCCACCGGGGCCGCAGCGCTTCGCCACCTCAAACCAGAGGCGGGTCTGAACCACAGGAAGGTGCGCACGAGGGTGCCCAGGTCCCAGCTGGTCTGACAGTGGGAAGAAAACTTAGGGAACAGTTTCCAGGGACCAGCAGAATCCTCACTCCATCTTCCCAAGGGCTGTGGGAGGGGAGCAGGTGCCCAGCTTCCCAATTCTTCCACCTGGTAAAAAGCGACCCCAAATTCACTGGGACTGTTAATCCAGGAAGTGGATTCCAATTAAATGCAAACACCACGTTCCTGAACTGCCGAATCACAACAAAGCACCAAGATGGAGGTCCTCTGCAGGCGCCCAACCCAAAGGATACGCGGTGTGCCTTCCGTGCGGCAGACCAGGTAGAGACAGGCGGCAGTCACGTGGGCCATCCTCCGGCCCCGGGTCAGGTGCTTGCTCACCGCCATCTTGAAGAAGTTGAAGGCCGTGTCCAGGCAGTGCTGGTTCAACTGCAGCTGGTTCCCCAGGTGATGGATGTGACGCCTCCCTGGGACACAGCACAAAACAACACGTACATGTTACCAGATTCGTAGCATTCAATTAACTGAGAACTTAAAAAACAACAAGTGTCACATGGCCACCTGAGCAATTTAAGATTAAGAATATGGATTTTCCCTTTTCCTTATAAATTTCTTTTTCTTCATGTCAGGTGGGTAACGTGCCGATGTCGTAACAAGGTTTGAGGCAAGCACACATCACACATCTGCACGAACACTCAATCATCACACTTAGGAACTACAAAAGGATCTCCTTATAAGTTTTTAAATTCACTTTTCGTATGTGTGCTCCAACCAGCTTTTACTCATGGACTCTGAAAGATGAGTTTCCTACGATTTTCACTTGCCCTGAAATCCTCTTCCACATGTTTCACGCTTTAGGCTCTGAGCAGGTGTGTGCAGTGTGGCTGAATGTGCCTCCCCCAGCGCTCCCCTAAGTCTGGGGTGTCTGGAAAGGGCTTGGTTTTGCCTGGTCAGCCTGGTGCTCCCTGCCTGACCACTGTGACCTCCGGTGGAAGCCCCTCCCCCCCACAGCCAGCAGTGCTGGGCACCAACCTCCTTCCCCAGTGGCACCGGGGCGGGGACAGCCCGCCCTGCCCTTCCCAGCAGGCCCTCTCTGCTCAGTCCAGCCCTGACCAGCCCGGCCCTGCCTCCAGCCTCTTCTCCAGGAGCCGGCTGCCTGGCCAGAAAGGACCATAGCAAGGTCCAACCTGACAGCCACCTCCTCCATGCCCACCTACGGGAAAGGGCCACGCCAAGGGCGCGTGCAACACACAACATATTTGAGGGCACTGGGCCCTTCTAGGGACTGCAGGACACCGGATGTGGCCAGGACTGCAGCATCTGAGTCCACATACCTTCCTGGAGCAAGACCTTCCCAAAAGCTATGGGCCAAAAGATGGCATCAAGAAGGAAGCAGAGGTGCTGCCCCCCAGGCAGGAAAAGTAACCACAGGCCACCTGGCAAACATAAATGAAAGTGCAGAACAGACATTCAAAGGCCAGTGTCAGGAGAGCCGTGTGGGGAGAGCAGGGGAGTGGACCGCTGTTTACATCAACACTCTAGGCTGACCTGACACCCCCACTTCCGTCTGCAGTGTGGGCGCCGTGGCAGGCGGCGTGCCACCTCCAGGCAAGAGGCCCACTGGGGTACGCAGAGGAGGCCCAGGGGTGGTCAAGGCTCAGGACACCAGGGAGAACTGCCGTCACAGAGATTTCCAGTTCCCACCAGCGTCCTCTGGCACCCCAATTTTGTATCTACCCAAAGTCCTCCTGCAAAGGCCACCTGAGGTGACCTCCACTTTGCCCACAGAAAAGTTAAATACTGACCTCCCTGAGTTCTTTGATAAGAACATGTGCGCTGGCGAAGGCAAGGGCTGGTGCTCTGCTCATGGCCAAGCTGCACCCAAGGTGACTGTCAGCCAAAGGCAGCACCTGGTGAGCCCGCGCCCCAAGGACGCCAATGCCCAGGGTGTGTGGTCTGGCAGGTTGGGGACGATCCTCACACCGGAGGCACCTGGCAGCCAGCACAGCCACACAGAGCCCCCACCCTGCTGTGGCCCTGCTCCCTCAAGCACCAAGGACAGCCGCTCAGCCGCTCTGAGGCTGAACCACCATGGAGGGTGGGTCATCGTCCCCAGAGCCGACGCCTGGGCAGAAAGACAGCAGCACCGACTGCCTTCCTATCAGCACCGCACGTGCTCAGCACAGCGGACACGCGGGCATAGACCACCCCAAGGCCCAGCAAGGCTCAGCTGTCAACAGAGTAAGCGGGAAGGGGACCCATTGGAGCTAGGGGTTCCTTACCTACTAGCTCTTTAGCATGTGTTTGGAAAATTCCATAATAAAAGGTAAGGGAGAGAGAGGCCCTCTCCAGAGGCCATGTGCTTGAGCTAGGACCCGATCCCATGCCCCAACCTTATAGGGGTGCTTGCCAGCACCAGCCCACATTCACAGCACGCAAGAGGTGGCTTTGAGGTGCTATGGTCTGAATTTCGTGTCTACCCAAAATTCATACATTGAAACCTAACCCCAGGGGGATGGTATTCGGGGCCTTGGCAGGTGATTAGGTCACAAGGCAGAGCCCTCGTGATGAGACTGGTATCCTTAAAAAAGGGAACCCAGAGAGTCAGCTCAGCCCTTCTCTCATGTGGGGACACGGCCGGAAGGCACCATTTCTGCCCTCACCAGAGAGCGGGGGGTACATGGCTGTCCACCCGAGCCTCAGTCTCAGGCCTCCAACCTCCGCACTGCAAAAAATAAATTTGTTTAGGTGTCCCAGTCTGTGTATCTGTTACAGCAGCCTGAAAAGACTAGGATGGGGGCCTTGGGATTACTACAGTAAGTTGTTTTTCAGCATCTTTATTGAATACAATACACGTACTTACCCACCTAAAGTGCGCAAGTCAGTGGCTTTGGCGTGTCACAGAGCTGTGCGCCTGTGGCAGCTCAGCACATTTTCCGTCGCCCCAGAAAGAAACCCCGCAGCCATCAGCACTCACTCCCCACCCACTCCCAAGTAAGTTTTAACTTCATGAGTCCAGCAAGCACCATTAGCAGACAGAACAGATCACACATCTTAGACACGTGTGATGTGTAAATGTACAAAGAGCTTACTAATAAATACAAATTCATGTAAAAACCAATTACAAATTAACTAAACACAGCTCACGCATCTCCTTAGGCTTCCTTCCGATAAATGAATTCTACAAGTAAACTCACCAGCACACGGGTGCCTGCAAAATGTTGACGTTTTGTAAAAATAAGGCCTGCCTTTCCATTTGAGCCAGCAGCTGAACAGCAGCCTCCCACGACCCGCCCCGCGACCACAGGGGAGGGACAGCTGTAGGAAACACAGTGACGTCACAGGCAGGGCAGGGCCCCTGGAGAAGGATACGGGGCCAGACTCAGCACACGCAAGGATACAGGGCCAGACTCAGCACGCGCACGAAGCTACAGACCCCGGGGCCAGAGGAGACCCAAAGCCCTGGGGCTCCCACATTGCTGGCCCCAATGTCAGGCCAGCACAGCCTCCAGGGACGCCAGCTGGCTGTGGGTCGCACCGTTTCCAACTCGACCATGTACCCAGAAGCCAATAGGTGCCCCCGGGGCCTGCAGAAGCAGCAGGAGGGATTTCAGACCCACGTGCACATAAACGTGAACTGAAAACCAAAAGCCGCCGACAGGTGAGGAAAAAGTCAATGCGTGAAGGAGAAACACCGAACTCAACAGGCAGGTGTGCCAACAGATGAAGCTCCCGCAGCCCCACTGCACCCTGGAAACAGGAGAAAGGATACCAGTCTTTGAAAATTTATAAACAGGCTGTAATGAAAAAGACATGGTCCTTGAAAATTTAAAATATGACCATGGAATTTTTTTGAAAACTCAAAAATAATTCAACTGCAGCAGGAGCGCAGATGAAGCTGGAAAAGGAGGAGGAGCTGGGCCCGGGGTTCTCTGAGGGCGGTTCCGGAGGAGCAGCTGCCCGGCTGGGGAGGACCAGGGCGGGGCTCACACCCAGATGGGTGACAGACTCCCGGGCAAGAAAGACGATCAGAAATAACGAGGTTGTGCCACAGCCACGGAGCTCAACAGAAAGGAGTAACGGCCCACAAAGTGCGGACCTAACACGGCTTCAGAAAGCAGACGGCGAGCGCCGATGGCCCTACAGCAGGTGCCTCCCAGGCAGAGGAATTCTGGTTGGTAAATTCCAATCACTGAAGTGTTGACGGAATGAGCAGACAAAAAGTCAGCTATGGAACAGAAGAATAACCACCGCAGCAAGAGCTACGGCCCACGACCCACGTGGGGAATGCTGAGAACAGTGGGCAGAGCCCCAGGGGGAGACGAGTGCTGTGCAGCCTCAGTGTCCCCATCACAATACTTCTAGCAACTGCACTGGCTTGACCTGTGCTCACTTGAACCTCCCTCCCTCCAGGAAGGGAGCTCAATTTGAGTGTGGGTGGACTAAGAGGATGTGGAAATGCAAAATAGCGACTTCACGTGGAGGCACCTGTCAGTGACTTAACGAGGTCATCAAGACAACCTGACACACCCTGATATGGATCTTGCCCAAAATCCACAACCCCATTCTAACCTGGAGAAAGCATGAGACAAACCCAAACGGAAGGATTACAGGGAAACCGTCACAGATTGGAGGAAACTAAGGCATGTAGTCACATGTCAGCTGGTGCAGAGAACACAGAAAGAAACACTCCCCCAACTCATTTATAGCCAGCATAATCCTGATAATTAAAATCTGACATCATGAGAAAAGAAAATAACAGGCCAATATCTTTCATGACCTTAGACTCCAAAGCCTTAATCAAAAGATGTAAACTCTAACTCAGGGATGCATAAAAAAAGAATAATGCATCATGATCCAATGGGGTTTGGATGACAGATGACAAACAAACTTGTAGCAATTAAGAGAGTCTACCTGTGGTGTCACACCAGAGTCTGCAAATACACTCATACATATCTAGTCACCTGATTTATGACAAAGGAGTCAATGCACTGTAGTGGGGAAAAGATGGTGAAATTGGATATCTACATTGAAAAATGTAAACCTCAACCCCTACTTCACACCGTACACAAAAAATTGATTTAAGGCTGGGTGTGGTGGCTCATGCCTGTAATCCTAGCACTTTAGGAGGCTGAGGTGGGAGGATTCCTAGAGATCAGGAGTTCGAGACCAGCCTGAGCAAGAGCGAGACCCCATGTCTACTAAATATAGAAAAAATTAGCTAAGTGTGTTAATGCACTTATAGTCCCAGGTACTCAGGAGGCTGAGGCAGGAGGATCATTCAGCCCAGGAGTTTGAGGCGGCAGTGAGCTATGACAACGCCACTGCACTCCAGCCTAGGCAAAAGATCAAGATTCTATCTCTAAAAAAAAATTCATTTAAGGTATATCATAAACCTAAACGTGGAATATAAAACAATAAGGCTTCCAGATGAAAATACAAAACACAGGAGAGTACCTTCAGACCTTGGGGTAGAAAAGAATTTCTTAAACAAGCCACAAAAAGACCTATCCATAAAAAACTAATATATTAGGACTTTACTAAGATTTTTAAATTTCTGTTCATCAAAAGACAACATTAAGAGGCTGGGTGCCATGGCTCACACTGTAATCCTAGCACTCTAGGAGGCTGAGGCAGGAGGATCACCTGAGCTCAGGAGTTTGAGATCCGTCTGAGCAAGAATGAGACCCCATATCTACTAAATATAGAAAAAATTAGCTGGTCATGGTGGTACGTGCCTGTAGTTCCAACCACTAGGGAGGCTGAGGCAGGAGGACTGCTTGAACCCGGGAGTTTGAGGTTGCTGTGAGCTAGGCTGATGCCACTGCACTCTAGCCCAGGCAACAGAGCAACACTCTGTCTCAAAAAAAAAAAAAAAGCTGGAAAAGAAAAAGAAAAAGACAACATTAAGAGAGCGAAAAGACAAGCTATAGATTTGGGAGAAGGATTCAAAATATGCTTATCTAATAAAGGACTCAAATCCGTAACATATAAAGAACTTCTACAAATCATTAACAAAAAGTAACAATTAAAAAGAAACATGCAAAAGACAACAATAGGCATTTCACATGTATGATGTCCAAATGGACAGAAAGCATAAAGAAAGGTGGTCAACATAATGACTCACCAGGGAAACAAACTAAAATCACGAGTACTCCACATACCCACCAGAAAGACTAAAATTGGAAAACTGATAAATCCCAAAGACATACAAGGCTACAGAAAGACATGTAGGAAACTCTTAAGTGCACATCACTGAGTGAAAGAAGCCAATCCGAAAGGGCTATGTGCCGTGTGACTGCCACCACATGACATTCTGGAAAAGGCAAAACGATGGAGAAGGTGCAAAGATCAGGGAGGAGGAGAAATGAACAGGCAGAGCACTGAGGGGCAGCGGGACGCCCAGGCCACTGGCTACCAGCTGGCGGGGGCCAAGTGAAAGGTCTGCAGAGGGCCTCCCAGGACCACCCGCCCACACAGTACGGCCCCCCCCAGGGATCCCGGCTCCCACCCCTAACACTTCCCCACACAGCACGTGGGAGTAAGGGGCCACCTGCACACCGTCACTGACAGCCACCCCAGGGAGCCTGCAGGTTCTGAGTTCTTCCTCAAGCCAAGGGTATTTCAAAGGCATTTTTCTTTTTAAAGTAAGATGGATTATTTCTCTCTTTTTGTTGTTGATTTCCAATTTTATTGCAATGAACATGTCTGCACTAACAATACTCTTTACAGTTTGGGTCTGAGGTACAACCAACTCTAGTAAACATACCACAGGTTTCTGGGAAAATACAGACAGTATTCTCGACTGGGAACAAAGTCCTTCATAAGGAGAAGATCTTAATTAAGGTCAGCGGAAAAAGAGGAGCCGACCTGGAGCGCTAGAAGCAGTGTGTGAAGCTAGGCAACACCAGGGCCTGAAGTCGGGGTGCTACTTAGCAGTGCAAGGCTGGGCCACCAGCCAGGAAGACTTTTCAGTTTGTGTGTACGAGTAACAGTCTTAGGCAAAGCAAAAAGCCTACAAAGCTGTGGGTGGAACAGACAAACCCATAGTCACCCTCTCAGTGACAGACAGCATGAACAGAACCCAAATCGATGGGGACAAGGAGGAAGTCTGACTACATGATGCGTACAGAACACTGCACCCCACTTACTGCCAGAAGGGCGTTCTTTTCAAGTGCCCACTCTACATGTACTTTTACCAAAACTGACCGTAAACTGGGCCCTGAGGCAAGCCTGGAAGTTCTGCAAAAGACTGAATCACACAGAGAGTGATGTCTGACTACAGAAGAATGAAGCCAGAAACCAGTGAAAGAGCTAACTACACCGATCTACTAATAAATTCACAGGGGTCAAAGAAAAAGAACACAATGGAAATTTAAAGACTTGTTTTGCTGTGAGTTATGATCACAAGCCCAACTCCCCTGTGGCCTGGGCCAGGTTCGGGCCATGTCTGTGCTGGCTGCCACCACCACCTGCAGCAGCAGCCAGGAGAGGCGGGTCCAAGAGAGCTGTGACCTCCCAGAGATAATCAAGGGGAAATGACAGGTGTGACATGCCGTCCAACCAGAGGCATGCTACCTCAGCCAGGCCACCTCCAGCATGCAGGAAAAGACGGCGGGACACAGGGATGCGCCTAATCAGGAGATTCTCTCCTACGGTCGCTAACGTTCCTGAGTGACCAAAGGAAACACCGAGTCTGAGGGGTCCCAGCACAGAGTCTCCCTCCCGGACTGACCCACAGCTAACAGCACGCGTGACAGTGAAGGCCGGATGCTTCCCTAGGGCAGGGACAAGACAAGGATGTCTGTTCTCACCACTGCTATTCAACATGGTACCGGAGGTCTAGCCAGGGCCACCAGAAAAGAAAAAAAATCCCAGCTAGATTGAAAAGAAAAGGAAAGCCGTGCCTATTTACAGATGACAAGATCTTGTATATAGAAAATCCTAAGAAATACACTAAAAAGCTATTAGAACTAAAATATGAATTCAGCAAGGTTGTAGTATACAAGATCAATATACGAATATCAACTGGGAATAAATTTAACAAAAGAAGTGTAAAACTCATATTCTGAAAACTACTAAAATTGTTGAAACAAATTAAAGACCTAAATTAATGGAAAGATATCCCACGTTCAGAGATCAGAAGACTTCGTATTGTTTAGAGGACAATACTCCCCAAAGTGATCTACAGATTAATGCAATTCCCATCAAAATCCCAGCTGACTTCACTGAAGAAACTGACAAGCTGATCCTAAAATTCATATTCATATTCAAGGGACTCAAAATGGTCAACATAACACTCTTAAAAAGAACGAAGTTAGACGACTTACACATCTTGATTTTAAAACTTACTACAAAGCTATAGTAACCACAACAGTATGGTATTAGCACAAGGACAGCCATTTAGACCACTGGGATAGAATTGAGGATCCACAAATAAACCTTAACACTTACGGTCAATTGATTTTCAAGGAGGGTACCAAGAGGGTGCCAACTGGGACAAGGTAGTCTGTTCAAAAAATGGTCCTGGGAAAACTGGGCAACCACGTGCAGAAGAATGAAGTCGGGGCTTACCATGTGTAAAAATTAACTCACTGTGGGTCGAAACCTAACTGTGAGAGGTAAAACAACAAAACTCAAAAAATCATAAGCATAAATTTTCATGATTTGGATTGAGCAAAGTTTCTTAGTTATGATACCAAAAGCACAGTCAACAAAAGGATAAATGAGTAAAATTGAACATCATCAGAATTAAAGACTTTTGTGCTTCAAAGGGCACCATCAAGAAAACGAAAAGACAAAAAAAAGACAAAACATGAAATGGGTGAAAATTTTCTGCAAATCATATATCTGATAAAAGACATATCTAAAATATATAAACAACTCTTCTAACTCAATAACAAAACAAATAACCCAACAGACATTTCTCGAATTTGTTGTGAACTGGTACTTTTAAAAACACGATGAAAATGTCACTGTAGGATCAAACTGCTATAAATTGTGAGTTCATCTCCAGCGAGACCAGTAACCAACAGTCATGGGCCCAGCAGGGTCCACGGACCTGACACTGAGCAGCCCTGGCAAACGGTCTTTGAGGATGCCCAGGAGGACCCTGATGGCGGGAGAGGACTCAAGGCACAGTTCCTCCAGGAACTGCAGCCTGGGCTGGGTGAGAAGGTGACCAGGAAGTAGCAGGCCA
The DNA here is from genome assembly GCF_020740605.2 of Lemur catta. NCBI lineage: Eukaryota > Metazoa > Chordata > Mammalia > Primates > Lemuridae > Lemur > Lemur catta. Next base: position 1,151,957 of record NC_059128.1, on the reverse strand, counting down.
CGAGGCATGAGGCCGGAGCGGGTGGGCACTGCAGGACCCGCCATGCCGGCATCACCAGCCCCGGCTCCTGTAGCCCACCCCACACTCAGGGCATCTGCAGGGGAAATACCATTCTGCAGGGTCTGTGCTCTTGACTCCTTCCCCAGATTCACATGGAAGCCTCCACCCAGGGTCGGAGTTTTGCCAGCACCTAGAAACACAAAAAAGACTGATTAGCCAAAACTTGACCAAGCAAATCTGCCTTTACAGCCCTTTCAGCATATCCAAATACACAAAGTGAGAGAAAAGCAGGGGTTGGCTCTGCTCATACAGGCCACCGCAGCAGGTCGAACCTCTCTCCCATCATTCACGCTGAGCCCAGGAACCCCTGTGGAGGGAGTGCCTCTCACTCTGCCCAGACAACAGGGTTGCGGCCTCAACCTGGAGCTGGGGATGGTGGACCAAGCACATTTGCATTCTCTTTCTTTTCTGTGGGGGACAGGCTCTCACTATGTTGCCCAGGCTGGTCTCAAACTCCTGGGCTCAAGCCATCCTTCCGCCTCAGCCTCCTGGAGTAGCTGGGATTACAGGAGTGAGCCACCGCACCTGCCTCTGCTCTCCACATTTTCTAACCATGTTCCTAACACACCACAAGTCCAGAGAGGACTGCTATCACACAGCCGCCAGGCCAGGGCACGGTTCCACCTCCCAACTGTGGTGAGACCACCCGCACTGCATGGGCTTGCCTATGTAGCATGGGCTGGGCCCTCGGCTGGGCCCCTGCCAGCCCCCACACAGACGTCGCATCCGTAGGGACTGCGTGTGAATGCGTCCACCTCCTGCTGGTTCCTGGAGGGCAGGGACTATGTTCTGCATGGCCCCAGAGCTGCCACAGCCAGCTGGTCTGCAGAAGGCGCCCACACCTCCACCCAGCTATGCACCACCCACCGCAGAGAGCAGCAGCAAGCGGAGCCCCGTGCAGTGTGGCCACAGCCAGACCTGCCCCTCTGCTGTGGCACTCTGCCAAGTGGGAACAAGCCCAGGATGTCCCACCACACTCTGCCCTGCAGGACTCTGCGGCCAATACCCTTTGAAAACATCAGGTGAACATATAGATTGTGCATCAGATGTGTAAACCTGACCACTGAAGCCTAGTCTTCCAGGCTAGAGTGTAGTGCCATAATCATGGCTCACTGTAGCCTCCAACTCCTGGGCTCCTCAGCCTTGGCTTCCCAAAGTGCTGGGACTACAGGTGTGAACCATCATGCCTGGCCTGAAGCCTGGTCTTCTAATGAGCATGTGCTAAACTGAGGGATCTGGGGCATGAGCAATGTCAGTGGAACTGGAAAGCACCTCCCGTCCCATGGGCACTGGCCCTCAGCAGCCAGCACCAAGGCCAGCACATCTGTGACAAAGTATGGACACAAGGACTAGAGGCTTCTTTAATTAAGGGACACATACACAACCTCAGCCAAGTGCAGGGCCTGTCAGAGGGACACAGGTGAGAATGCAATGCAAACGCAGAAGTGAAGTCTAGGGCTAGACCCTCTGGGGAAAGTATGGGGCTAGCAGGGACCTTGGTGTCACCCAGGGGGTGGCCACCTGGACCGACCGTGTATAGAACAAGCACAGCTTCTAGCTTATCTGTGAATGCAACTGAATCTCAAATACTAACGAGATCCATTAAAGATCTCAATACTACTCTAAAGTTCAGCTGGAAGCAAAAAGGAATTACAGCAGCCAAGAAAACTTTGAAAAGAACAGTGAGTGAGCCTGGCTGGGCGGCTGCTGGGCCTGACCCAGAAGTAAGAACTGAGCAGGGTCAGGCGGCACTCAGCTCTCCCCATCTTAGCAGAAACAAAGCCTCGGGGCCTTCTCGGGGCCGGGGCCCAGAGCTGGCCTCCTGCCGGTTAGTGTGGACACAGGGCCACCCAGCCAGCTGGGGACAGGCACTGACATAGGCCCTCTCCAACAGAGGTGGTGCTGGGGTGGGGGCAAGGCCTGGAGACAGCTTGGGTTGTGGCAACTAGGGGGTGTGTATTAGTTTTCTATGGCTGCCGTAACAAATTCCCAAAAACCTAGTGGCCTTCAAGAAGCTAGAGCAGGTCCCAGCCGTGTGCCCTTATCAGCGCTGGAGAGGACCAGGCAGGGGCACAGCAGGGTGCCTGCTGACACAGAAATCCGGGAGAGAAGCCAGGGACTGATGCAGGGCCCAGGGGAAAGCCATCCAGCTCTGCTCCCTGGTCCACCTCATACAGGAATGAGGGGGCTTCACACACCAACGTATCAACTCCACGTTCTGTAGAATCCAGCACACGTCTCACGGGGCTGAGATCAAGGTGCCTGCACCTTCTACCCTGCTGTCAGAGTTCTTTGTTTTGTGGGTGATAGTTTTTTTAAAGTTTTACGTTTGAAAGCTTTTAGAGAATGGAAACCCACTGAAGACCACAATCATTTGCAGTGGCTTGACCAGGACAGCCACATCTCAGCATGCTTATTTCCAGCACACACTCCCCACCAACTTTCCTGTTTTTGAGACGGGGTCTCGCTACGTTCCCCAGGCTGGTCTGAAACTCCTGGGCTCAAGGGATCCTCCAGCCTCAGCCTCCTGATGGGCTAGGACTAAAGGGAGAGCCAGTGCATCTGGCCTCAACTTTTACTTTAGGAAAAGAAAACAAAGATCACCCTGTGGTCATAATTAAAAAGGATGTATGCTTTTAATAAATAGTTCCAATAGTACTGCATTAGAAAAAGGACAATGGCTGAAGTATAGAGAGCCCCTGGAGCCCCACCCTCCAGGAATAAGGGACGCTGCGTGGGCTCCATTCCAGCCACCTTTCCCTGCTTAGACAGACAGGAAGGCAAGGAGGCATGCTTCTAACAGGACAGGGCCACAGACAGATGCCACATTAAATTCATTAGTGGCAACTTCGCTTTTGGTTGAGTGTGTAATGCAATCTCTTCAATCTTCCACGGCTCCGATCAGCTTCACCCCCAGGGTGCTGCAGAGGCATGCCGGGTCCCAGCACACGCCTCCCACCTCCCCTCCGCCACTCTCCCCTTCACCCTCAGCCCCCCACCATACCGTCACCTTTCCTGGGACCACTCCAGCTGCATCTGTTCTGGGAGCTGTCTCCCTGCTTTTTTGCTGCCCGTCACGCATGCACACGTGCACGCACACACCGTGGAAAGCACACGCGGACAGGTCCTTGCCCCGCCAATGTCGCATGCTCACCCATGGGGTGGGCTCCTCCGAGTGGAGAAGGAAGCCTGTTTCCTCAGACTGGAACTGCCAGCATATGCACTCTTGCCCTTCAGATGCCCTCTTCTTCTAAAAACAGCTGACACTTTCTATAACAAGTTTCTATTAAAAAAAATCCAAGCTGGAACTAACCCACAGAAGGTGCCAGACTTTGTGGGCCTGGCCACGACCGCCCCCATGTGGACAGCAGGGGAGGGGCCTGCCCCTCCGCTGGAGCAGGCAGAGCCCACGGGGAGGCAAAAGGCTCCAGAGCCTGACCCAAGCGGCTGCAGAGGACAGTCCCATGCTGGCTTCTCTGCTGCACGGACAAAGCCGGCAACACCCCACGCCAGCAAGGGAGGCGGCCCAGAGGTGTAGCGCCTTCCTCCCTCTCACGCACGGATTCTGCCAACACAGGGAAGAAACACTGCACAACTGTGTGCTCGTTTGACTTAACTGGGGGTCGCAGTTGCTGCTGTGAAACTCCTTTCCATGGAGACATCTGTGGGAGGCCCAGCCGGGCGGGGCAGGATGGAGAGGAACCCAGCGGGTCCTACAGCTATGCTCGAAAAGGCCGCTGGACATTGGGGTTCAGTTTCCACGGTCAAGACACTCCTGGGGACGCTCCTGCTGCGGGCCTCTGGCCACCCTTATGTCTTAGTTACATATTCCAGAGTAAACCGGTAAGTGTTGAGCTTAGTTCTCAATTAGTAAGCAAGAATGCTCAGGAAAGACAGTGGCTTTGGGACCTAGAAAACAGCAACTGAAAGAGAAAGCTCAGCTTTCAAGGTGAAGCCAGAGCAAGGGTGAGCTAAGCAAGGGGTGGCCAGGGACCTACTCAGGTACCAGGGGAACTGAGGAGGCACCAAGTTTCCAGCCGTGTAATTGCTGCTATGATGAGGAAAGGAAGATGCGGGGTGGAAGCCTGGACAGCCTGCCAGGGGGACTGAGGGGCTGCCTGAAGCAGCTGACACCCCCCTCTCCCCACTCTCTGCCGAGGCCCCACCTGCACCGGTGGTCCCCAGGGGCTAAGAATCCACAGCCCCCACAGCACTTCCTTGGGGCCATGACAGTTAGTTGCTGGGGCTGCCCCTCCCTCCAGAGAGCAAGCCTGGGCTGGAGAGGCATCCTGGTGCCACCTAACAGCATGACATATTTCCCGCCTTGCACCTGCTCCACACCCCCTTCCTTCCATCCCAGGGCACGCTGAGGACAATGCACTGTCACTAGCCATGGGGTACACTTAGCACAGTGTCTTCCCACAGAAAAGCCTAAGTGTCTGCTAGCATGATGATTTGTTTTTTATTACTGTTGTTATTATCATCCCAACAGACATCAAACAAAGTCTTGGCAACGTGTGACAAAACCCAGCAGTCCTAGAAGGCACCCTTGGGAAGTCCCCCACAGAGAACAAAGACCCTAGTCATGCATGAAATAGCCTAGATGATGAGGAGAGAAGAGCAGGGGAGAAAACTCAATGAAACCCAAAGCTGGGTCTCTGAAATTGTAACACCGATAAACTTCTAGCAAGAGAGGCAAAAGGGAGAGAGAAAACACAACACACCAACTTCTAAAAGTAAAAGGGATGTCACTACAGAACCTGCAGACATCAAAAGGATACGGGAATGCTTCAGACAACTCTTTGTGCATAAAATCAACAGCTAGATCAAATGGACCTATTCCAGGCCAGGAGTGGTGGCTCACACCTGTAATTCCAGCACTTGCAGAGGCAAAGAGGGAGGATTGCTCGAGCCCAGGAGTTCAAAACTGCAGTGAGCTATTGAGCTATGATCATACCATCGCACTCCAACATGGGTGACAGAGCGAGACTCTGACTCTAAAAATAAATATACATATATAAAAATATATATATAAATATATATGTACAAAACTGTAATTTCAACTATGAAAGAAACTGAAGGCATAGTTAAGAACTTTCAAAAAAAAAAAACCTCCAGGTGGGGCACGGCGGCTCATGCCCACCTGTAACCCTAGCACTCTGGGGGGTCGAGGCAGGAGGACTGCCTGAGTTTGAGACCAGCCTGAGCAAGAGTGAGACCCCCATCTCTACTAAAAATAGAAAAGCAGCCAGGTATGGCGGTGTGCTCCTGTAGTCCCAGCTATTCAGGAGGCTGAAACAGGAGGATCCCTTGAGCCCAGGAGTTGGAGGTTGTAGTGAGCTGTGATGACGCCACGGCACTGTAGCCAGGGCGACAGAGCAAGACTCTGTCCCAAAAACAAAAAAAGAAAAGAAGAAAAATCACTCCAGGCTCAGGTGGCTGTATATGGCTATACTGGTGAATTCTACCAAACATTTCAAAAAGAAATAACACCAATCCTACACAATTTCTTCCAGAAAATAGATGAGGAAATAGTTCCCAACCCATTCCACCATAAGGCGCATTACCTCGATATCCAAGACAAAGGCATTATAAGAAAACTACAGACCAATATCCCACAGGAATATAAACAAAATCCTCAACAAAATATTAGCAAACGTAATCCAGCAACACATACAAAGAATAATACCCCATGACCAAGTGGGTTTATCCCAGGAATGCAAGGCAGGTTCAACATTCAAAAATCAGCCACTTGTGGTGGCGTGCGCCTATAGTCCCAGCTACTTGGGAGGCTGAGGCAGGAGGATCACTTGAGCCCAGGAGCTGGAGGCCGCTATGAGCTACAGTGACGCCACTGCACTCTAGCCCCAAAGACAGAGTAAGGCCCTGTCTCAGAAAAAAAGCCTCTAAAAAAAAAATGAGCCACAATGACAGACTACAGAAGAAAAACATATGATTTTAGCAGCTGATATAGAAAAAACATCTGACAAAATTCAACATCCACTCATGATAAAAACTCTCAGCAAACTAGGACTAGAAAGGGAGCTTCCTCAACGTTATTTGATAAAGTGCTGGTAACAAAAACCTACTGCTAATATCACATAGAACAGTAAGAGACAGAATGCCTCCCCCTAAGATTAGGAACAAGGCAAAAATGTCTGCTCTAAGGCAAAAAAGGGAAACAAAAGGAAGAAAATAAACAGTCCTTAAAAATACATAACATGAATTATGTATGTAGAAAATCTCGGGGAGTCTACAAAAAACTCCAGGGACTAACAAGTAAATTTGGCAAGGTCATAGAAAACAGGCCAACAGACAGAAATCAACCAAATTTCCAAATATGGGCAATGAACAATTGAAAACTGAATCTAAAAAAAATACCAAATGGGCCAGGTGGAGTGGCTCACACCTGTAATCTCAACACTTTGGGAGGCCAAGGTGGGAGGATCACTTGAGACCAGGAGTTTGAGACCAGCCTGGGCAACATAGTAAGACCTTGTCTCCAAAAAAAAAAAAAAAAAAACCAAAAAATAACTCCAAATAGATCTTAGGAGTATACACCTAAAAAATCTATAAGAGGTATATGCTGAAAACTTCCGAACACTGATGGACTATATCAAAGAAAACCTAAATGAATGCAGAAGCATACTGTGTTTATTAACTGGAAGACTTAATACAGTAAAAATGTCAAATCGCCCTGCATTTATCAAGAGATTTAATGTAATTCCGATCAAAACCCCAGCAAGACTTTTTGTACAGGTTGAACATCCCAAATCCGAAAATCTGAAATCCAAAATGCTCCAAAATCTGAAATTTTTGAGCACCAACGTAACACTAAATGCTCACTGCAACATCTTGGATTTCAGATTTTCTGATAAGGGACGCTCAGACAGGTGTAACACAAATGTTCCAGAATCCAAAGAAATCCGAAATCCTAAACACTTGTGGTACTAAGTATTTCAGAAAAAGGAAACTAAAAACCTGTAGATATACATAGAATTAATCTAAAATTAAAGGGAAAGGAAAAGTGACTACAATAGCTATAATTTTTAAAAGGAAAAACAAAGTTGGAGGACTCACAGTGTCTGATTTCAAGACAATATAAAATGTACAACAAACAAGACAGTGTGATGCTGACAAAGAAAATGGCATCTTCTTCTTGTTTGAGCAGATAATTGAAAAAAGAAAAAGAAAAAAAGAAAATGGTCACAGAACAGAGGGTCCAGACACAGACCCGCACAGATACGGTCCAGTGATCTCCGCCAAAGGAGCAGTGCTGGAGCCACTAGACATTCACATGCAAAAAATGAACCTCAACCTACAGATCACACCTTATGAAAAACTTAACTGAAAACGGATTATAGGTCTAACAGTAAAACAAAAAACTTTTAGAAGGAAAATGTCATGACTTTGGGTTAGGTATAGTTCTTGGGCATGACAGCAAAAGTATGATCTATAAAAGAAAAAAAAATGATAAATTGGACTTCATCAAAATGTAACACTTTTAGTTAAAATTTAAAACTTCTAGGCTGGGCACGGTGGCTCACGACTGTAATCTTAGCACTTTGGGAGGCTGAGGCAGGAGGACAGCTTGAGGCCAGGAGTCTGAGTACAGACTAAGCAACACAGTGAGACCCCATCTCTACAAAAAATAGAGAAAGTAACCAGGTGTGGTGGTGTGCATCTACAGTCCCAGCTACTTCCGCAGGAGGATCGCTTGAGCCCAGGAGTTTGAGGTTGCAGTGACCTATGATGACACCGCTGCACTCCAGCCTAGGTGACAAAGAGAGACCCCCATCCCTTAAAAAAAAACTTTTGCGTTGCAAATCACATATACTACAAAGGACTTGCAACTAGACTACACAAAGAACTCTAAAAACTCAACAGTAAGAAAACAACCCAAAACACGAACAAAAAGACTTGAACAGACACTTCAGCAAACAGGAGTCAGGGACAGCAAACACGCACATTAAAAGACGTTTAACATCACCAGTCATGAGGGAAATGCAAATCAACAGCACGATGAGATACCACGCGGCTATTAAAATGACTACAGCAAACGACACTGACGAACCAAGTGCCGGCGCAGACGTGGAACAACTGGTGAGAATTCAAAGACCGTGCAGCACGTTGAAAGAGTTGGACAACTTCTTACAAAGTTAAACGTACCGCTGACTCCCTAGACGGACGGAAACGCGTTCGCACGGCAAGTCACCCGCGACAGCTTCCAGCAGCGCTGCCCGCACGGACCGGCCACAACCCGGCGTCCTTGCACACCCCGCTCCCGCACCCCGCGACGCCGCCAGCCGCCACCGCAAAACACGAAGGCCCCGCCGCCCGCAGCAACCGGGTCTGGTGCGTGAGGCCGGGCAAGGAGCCAGTCCCAAAGGCCACCAACCGTGCGACCCTCGCGTCAGACACCCCCGAAGGAGGGTGCGGAGAGGGCGGCGGGGAGGGGACGCTCCAGGGACTTTCTGGGCTGACAGAACTTTTCCTCTCGCTCCTGCGGCGGCGGCCGATCTGCGGCTGTCTGGGCTGCACAGCACCGCGCGGGCGGCACCCTCTGGCCGGCGCTCCTTACACAGGACGGCGGGGGTCCCCAGGGCCAGGCCGCGCCGCCGCCCCAAATCCCACCCTAGAATCCCCCAGGGCCCGCACGCCCCTCCCCCGCCGTCCCCCCAGGGTACCCCCCGCCCCGCACGCTGTTCGTCCGTCCCCTCGTTGTCCCCCGGCCGCGCGCGTCCCCGTCGTCCCCTCGGGGCCCCCCGCCCCCCCGCACGCACGCCGCGCCGGACGCACCGTCGAGCGACACGAACTGGCCCACGGCCGCGGAGCCGCCGCCGCTGCTCTCCACGAACTGCACCTCGGACACGATGATGTTGTCCTCGAGCACCGAGCCGCAGCCGGTGCACACCGCGTCGCCGCGCGCCGCGTCCAGCTCGATGTCGGTGCCGCCGCAGCCGCGGCACACGCGGCCCGTCATGGTGCCGGCGGCCGCGCGGGCCGGGCGCCCGCCTTAGGCCCGCGGTGCTGGGTCGCGGTGCCGCCGAGCGTCCGCCAGGCTCCGCCGCGCCCGCCCAGGCCCCGCCGCTCTCGCGATTCGCAGCCGCAGATTCGCAGCCGCAGATTCGCCGCGCGCGCCCGGGCCGCGCCGCCCGCAACGGCCGCGCCCGCGGGACCGAGACGGACACCGGGACCGCGGTGGGGATGCGAGGACTCGAACCGGCGACCTCCGGGCCGGAGCGGCCGCAGGGCCTACACACCGTGAACCAGCGGGCCTCTCCCGCGGCGCGTCCGCGGGGCGGGAGGGGGCGGGGCGGGGCCCGGAACTGTGGGCCCGCCGGGGGCGGGGCCGGCAGCGGAGGGCGGGCCTTGGGTGCTGAGCGCGGCCTGGGACGGCTCGAGCTGGGGGCGGAGCCTGGGGCGGGGCCAGGAGCGGAGGGAGGGGGCCAAGGGTGGAGGGCGGGGCCTGGAGTGGAGGGCGGGGCCGAGTGAGGGGGCGGGGCCGGGAGCGGGGGGCGGGCCTTGGGTGCTGAGCGCGGCCTCGGACGGCTCGAGGTGGGGGCGGAGCCTGGGGCGGGGCCCGGAGCGGAGGGCGGGCCTTGGATGCTGAGCGCGGCCTGGGACGGCTCGAGGTGGGGGCGGGGCCTGGGGCGGGGCCAGGAGCGGAGGGAGGGGGCCAAGGGAGGAGGGCGGGGCCTGGAGCGGAGGGCGGGGCCTTTCGGGAGGGCGGGGCCGGGAGCGGGGGCGGGCCTTGGGTGCTGAGCGCGGCCTGGGACGGCTCGAGCTGGGGGCGGAGCCTGAGGCGGGGCCATGAGAGGAGGGAGGGGCCGGGTGAGGGGGCGGGGCCGGGAGCCGGGGGGCGGGCCTTGGTGCCGGGCGCGGCCTGGGACCGGATTCCGAGCTGGGTGCGCGGCCTGGGAAGCTGCACTCAGAGACCCAACCGCCCGGGTCTGGGAGAGAGACCCCAGCCCCTGGACGCCCCGCCCGCCCACCGCGCGCCGATGGTCCAGAGCCTCCCCTGCCCCCTTGTTTGTTCCTCCAGGACTCCCCACTTTCCGACAGTTACTTGCTGCCACCTGTGGTTGGCAGTGACAGTCAAGTAGCTGTGTGTCCCTGCCCGGAGTGGAACTTGCGTCTCTGCAGATGTCATTCACACTGTGACCTCCCCAGGAATAAGCCTGAAAAGAAATGTGAGCCCAGAGTGGTGGCGCCTGGAGTCCCAGCGACGGGGGAGGCTGAGGCAGGAGGACGCTGGAGCCCGGGAGGTGGAGGCTGCAGTGAGCTGTGATGACGCCACTGCACCCCAGCCTGGGCGACAGAGACCCTGTCTCAAAAAAAAAAAACGACAGAAAGGAAAAGAAACGTGCAAGTCCTTTTTTTTTTTTTTTTTTTTGAGACAGAGTCTCACTCTGTTGCCTGGGCTAGAGTGCCGTGGCGTCAGCCTAGCTCACAGCAACCTCAAACTCCTGGGCTCAAGGGATCCTCCTGCCTCAGCCTCCCGAGTAGCTGGGACTACAGGCATGTACCACCATGCCCAGCTAACTTTTTCTATATATATATGTTTTTAGCTGTCTGTATAATTTCTTTCTATTTTTAGTAGAGACAGGGTCTCGCTCTTGCTCAGGCTGGTCTCGAACTCCTGGGCTCAAACAGTCCGCCCGCCTCGGCCTCCCAGAGTGCTAGGATTACCGGCGTGAGTTACCGCACCCGGCCAAGACCACATTTTTGAAGAACTCTAAACCTTGACTGTGGAACATAACACGAGCTCAAATCAAATCAGCAAAAAGCTCCATTCCCACATGGAAGGAAAGTTGTAAACATGTCAATTCTTCACCAGCTAGTTAGTAAACTGATGTAATCCCAATCAAAATGTCCACAGAATTTTCCAAAGAGTTTGATAAGCTGATCCTAAAGTCATCTGGAAGAGATAATCCACGAGAATGGTAAATATATATATATATATATATATATATATATATATATATATGTATATCTTAGAAAAGAGGCCAGGCGTGGTGGCTGCGCCTGGAATCCCAGCATTCTGAGAGGCCAGGAGTTCGAAGCTGCAGAGAGCTGTGATGACCTCACTGCTCAACTCCAGCCCGGGCAACAGAGGGAGATCCTGTCTCAGAAAAAAAAAAAGAAAGGAAATGCAAAGAAAAGAAAACCGAAGGCAGACACAATTGCCCTTTTGTATATCTAAAAATTACATCAAATTATAGCCATTAATCCAACTGGTATTTGTGCAGGGACAAGCGGAATAAATCCAAGACTCCAGAAATTGTCCCAGTGTACAGGAAATTTAGGAAACTCAAATAAATGAGGAAAAGACAGAGTCTTCAGTAAGTTTAGGATTTCCATGGAGGGGAGGAAAAGGGTAAATTGAATCCTGACGTCATACTGTTGTAAAATTAAATGCCAAGCCATATTAAGAGCTAATGGTAAAAGCAAAGCAATAAGACTATTGGAATCATATACAAGGGAATATTTTAAATCTTCAGTAAATATCTACCATGGGAGGAGCAGCGCTGGCACCTGAGCTCCATCCTTGGTGTGAAGCCTCCGTCCCCCCCTGGCCTGCCAGTGCCAGCCTGTCCCCTGCAGGGCGAGGGCAAGCCCATGAGCCAAGCTCCAAATTGTGCAGATGAGGACACGCAAAACCATGTTGGAGGTGAAAGCCAGGGAATTTCTCCACTGTGGAAGAAAGCAAGCACAGCTGAAATAGAGAGAAAACAGAAAAAGACCAAGGGTCTCGGGCACACCAAGTGTAGCGTTTTCCCACATTTGCTATTTGGTTCAGCTCCTTTAGTTTGTGGTTTTTCAGTTTTGTTTTGTTTTGGGTTTTTTAGGGGGGGTTCTCTAGAGTTGCTGGAACATTCTAGAGCCCCTGAGTCTTTCCAGAATCAATTCCGCTCCCTCCCTGCTCAGAGGTAACCGTTACCCCACCCTGTTTGATCTTCAGTGCCAAACAGGTTTTTATACTTTCCATAAACAATGAATACTATTGTTTTGCATGTTTTAAAATTGTACATAAATGACCTCATACCTAACCTTCTACCAGTTGCTTTTTTTCCTTATCAATGTTTCTGACATTTATTTACACTGAGACATTCCTTTTTGTTAAAAGAACAAAGCGTAATTTATTTATGCATCTCCTGCTAGGGAAACTGAGGTTGCTGCAGTGAACGTTCTTGCCTGTGTGCCCGTGCACATGTGGCATTTCTCTAGGAGGAAGCCCAGGAGTGCCATCACTGAGTGCAAGGCATATACCTTCAATTTTCCTGGTATTGCCAAATTGTTCTCCAAAATTGCCGTATGAAATTACAGTCCCATAGTCCAATAGTGTTCCATATTTTGGCCAAACTCTAGGTATATTAGTTATCTATTGCTGTAAAGCAAATCTCCTCCAAACTTAGCAGCTTAAAACAACAAACATTTACTGTCAGGTCTGGCCTCTTGGACTGTTGTCCTGGTTCTTCGGCTCTTTGCTTGGGAAGTTCACCGGCAGGCTGGTGCGACGGAGTGATGGCAGACAGCAAGCAATCCCACACAAACAGCTTCCATTGCAGAAACAAGGGAGCTATACAAAGCCAGAGTACGTTCCGGAGAGGAAGAGGTCAGTCTCCACGAGGGGAGAAGACGTTCAGGACACCCAGGTGTTCCCTTGTGTTGGCCTGGTCGGGGCAGGCTGCTGCGGGGAGGTGTGGGATGTTACCGGGTGACTGATACACATGATGGTCAGGGGTCCTGCGGTTTCCTGCAGTCCTTCCCCCCCCCACCTTCTCCACCCCTAGGAACCGCCCTCCCTGCCTGTATCTGCCACCTGCAGACTTGGTCCCTCCCTAATATTTATCATCTCACAGGGTGTCTGAGGGTCAGGGGTCTGGAAGAGGCTTAGACGGTGATCCTGGCTTGGTCTCTCAGAAGGCTGCCGTCACCTTAAGACCTGAATGAACTGCATGCAGGCTCCACTTTGAAGCCCACTCATGTGGCAAGTGGTATGACGCTGCATTCCTCCCGGTGTGGGCCTGTCCGTGTGGCTACCTAGTGTCCTGCCGTGGTGGCTGCTCCCCCAAGCAAGGCAGCTGCAACGCTGTGGGTGGGCTACCCTCCCTCTCTCCTGCCACACTCCACGCTTGGGAGGCAAGTCGCTCTCCAGCCATACCCAAGGGGAGCAGGAAGCTGCTTCTCCTGGAGGAAGGAGGGTTTGCAAACACATTTAAAGGCATCCCCAGCCGCACCTTGCCCCACCCAGACGAGCACGCGTGGTGGATGGACTCCCCAGTGATGGCGCTGGGGGCTCTGACAACGGAAGGAAGCTGGGACTTCTGGGAGAGGCGGCCTGCTCCCAGCCAGCGTGACAGGGGACACCTGAGGTACAGGAGGATCCTGAGAACATAGTGCTGCCTGCACCAGTGCAAGAGAATGTTCAAGAAGACTCAAAGCAACAAGTAGAACGAGGACAGAACCCTGAAGGCAGAGCAGCTGGAGAGGCGAAAAGGCAGCAGGGAGCTGGGGACGTTGGTGTTGTCTCACTCTCTCTCTCTCCGTCTCTGTCTCTCCATGTCTCTGTTTCTGTCTCTCTCTCAACACCTGGCATCTCAGCAAGGCAGGGAGAGCAGGCACAGGGTGTGGGTTGGGACTCCCCTCTCCCTGGAGTGCCAGAGCTAAGGACAGCGGCTCTCGGCCTCCCCACGCTGGGGGAGAGCTGCCTGCCCAGCCTGGCCCCGAGCTGGAGGCGCAGTGGCTCGCACCATTGTTCCTGGGAGCAGGGAGGCCTTTGGCGTTTCCCTTCCCCATCCCAGGGGACTGGGCTGGGCGTCTTCCCATCCGGGCCCTGGAAGGGGAGCCCGGGGAGCCACCCTGAAGATGCTTTTACACTTTTGGTTGTCAGCAGCTTCACTGTAGTATTCCTGGGCGTGTTTTCCTTGCATTTATGCTCATCCAAATTCCCAGAGCTTCTTGAATCTATGGCCTCTCGTCTTTTACAGGTTTTTGAATATTCTTGGCCAATATCATGCAAATTTTTTCTAACCACTCAGACTGTGTCTTCTCCCTCTGACTCTCCCAAGGAAGGGAGGGACAGTCAGCCATCAAGGCAATGGCAGCAAAGCCACTTCTCGCTGGGAGAGGATGCTGCACCACCTCCCTCGTGGTTTCTGGGTGCTCTGCGAGGTCCAGAAAGGAGCTACAGAAAGGATCGCTGCACGTTTTGTCCCGTCGTGCAAACAGTCTCTGCACCGCTGTCCCTTCCTTCCTGCGCTTACCCACACCCACGCTGCACCTTCGCGCGGGCTCCACGCGCCTGCACTCGGCTCGTTATGTCTGCTCGCTCTCCCTCCACGCGTCCACCTGGTACTGCTACTTAACCTGGTTTCACTTCACTAATCCTCTCTGCTGGGTATGGACTGCTTTTAGCCCATCCATTCAGTTCTTCATTTCAGTTATTTTATGTGTCCGTTCTGGAATTTCTGTATGATTCTTTTCTACAGGTTCCAATCATCTCATGAAATTCTCCATCTCTTCATTTTTTTCTTGAACGTATTAATCACACTTTAAGGTTTGTTCTAATATTTTCAATATCTGGTAGCTTATAAATTTATGTCTATTAGGCTTATTTTGTTGTTATTGTTGTTGTCTTTTTTTTTCTTCTTGAGACAGAGTCTTGCTCTGTCACCCAGGCTGGAGTGCAGTGGCATCATCACAGCCCGCTGCAGCCTCCAACTCCTGGGCTCACATGATCCTTCTCCTGCCTCAGCCTCCCTAGTAGCTGGGACTACAGGCCGCACCACCACGCCCAGATAATTTATCTTATTTTTAGTAGAGATGGGGTCTTGCTATGTTGCTCGGGCTGGTCTCGAACTCCTAACCTCAAGCGATCCTCCTGCCTTGGCCTCCCAAAGTGCTGGGATTACACGCGTGAGCCATCGTGCTCAGCATTTGTCTGTTGTTTATTCTTGGTTTATGTGATCCTATTTCCTGGCACACGTGATAATTTTGGTAGAAAGGATGATTGTGCTGAAAAGCTATAGAAGTGCTGGGGGGTGTTTCTGTTACTAAGGGAGAATGTATTTTTCTTCCTCAATCCCATAGGGTGTCGGCAGATCCCCTGATGTCATCAGGTGTTGATAGGACTCCAAGCTTTATTTTAGCCTTTGGGAAAGGTGGTCTGTTTCTCACTCCCAAGGTGTAACCCTTCAGGGATCAAACTGGAAATCTGACCTGTTTACCAGGGACCCTTCCGGCAAGTCTTGAACTCTTAACTTTTGTGAGATTTCCAAAATCTCTTCTTGGCTTTTTTCTCTCCCTTTATTTAGATCGTTTTAAATTTGCTGGGCACAGTAGTTGCGCCTGGAGTCCCAGCTACATAGGAGGATGGGGCTGAGGCTGGAGGATCACTGGAGGCTACGAGTTGGAGGCTGCCGTGAGCCGTGATCACACCACTGCACTCCAGCCAGGGCAACAGAGCAAGACCCTGTCTCTTAAAAATAAATAAATAAAACAAAATTTCTCCCGATACTGCTTCTGTGGTTTCATTTTGTTTTAACAGCTTCTTTTAGGTATAATTGACAAGAATTGCTGCACATATTCAAAACATAATTTGATATATTTCCCTTTTGATTTCTTCTTTGATCCAAGGGTTATTAGAAAAGTGGACACACTCATGCAGCCGTCACAGTTAAGACAATGAACAGATCCATCCTCCCAGAAAGAGTTCTCCTATTCCTTTCCCACCCATGTCCCTGATTTTGGTCTTTTTTTTTTTTTTTTGTGATAGAGCCTCACTCTGTCACCCAGGCTGGAGTGCCATGGTTCCATCTCAGCTCACTGCAACCTCAAACTCCCGGGCTCAAGTGATCCTCCTGCCTCAGCCTTCCACGAGTAGCTGAGACTACAGGTGTGCACCACCACACCTGGCTAATTTTTAGAAAATTTTTTTGTAGAGATGGGGTCTCTCGATGTTGCCCAGGCTGGTCTCCAACTCCTAGCCTCAAGCAATCCTCCTGCCTCAGCCTCCCAGAGCGCTAGGATTACAGGTGTGAGCCACTGTGCCTGGCCCATAGGCATTCTATTGCTATATATTTCCCTATAATTACTATTTTACCTGAATCCCACACATTTGGATATGTTGTATTTTCATTTTTTTAAAGCTGCCATAAATGAGTTGAGCATGTGTTTTTATTTTTATTCAACTCAAAATTCCATTTTGAGGCCGGGTGCGGTGGCTCACGCCTGTAATCCTAGCACTCTGGGAGGCCGAGGCGAGTGGATCGCTCGAGGTCAGGAGTTCGAGACAAGCCTGAGCAAGAGCAAGACCCCGTCTCTACTAAAAATAGAAAGAAATTATCTGGCCAACTAAAAATATATATAGGAAAAAATTAGCCGGGCATGGTGGCGCATGCCTGTAGTCCCAGCTACTCGGGAGGCTGAGGCAGGAGGATCGCTTAAGCCCAGGAGTTTGAGGTTGCTGTGAGCTAGGCTGACGCCACGGCACTCACTCTAGCCCGGGCAACAGAGCAAGACTCTGTCTCAAAAAAAAAATAAATAAATAAATTCCATTTTGATTTCTTCTTGGACCAAGAGTTATTTGGAAATGTGTTGTTTCATTTCCAAAGAGCTGGGGGTTCTCGAGTATCTTTCTGTGACTGATTTCTACACAAGATGTTCTCTGTGTACACGATGACATTTAATCCTCATGACAACACTAGGTCACAGCCACTGTTGTCCCCATTTTATAGAGGAACCTCCTGAGAGTTTGAGGGGTGATAGCCCCAAATCACACAGCCAGTAGGTGACAAAGTCTGCGTTTGTGTGGACGTTGAATCCCTGCTCTCCCTGACACGCTGGAGGGGCTCCCTGATGAGGGAGGCCCCTGGGCTGCCCTGGGGGTGCCGGGCAGTGGGGCACCTCCCAGGCCGCAGCCCTGAGGCCCTGCCTGATGGCACTGCACTGTTGCCAGCCTAAGGAGCCGGGTGGGAGGACAGCATCTACGAGGGGCAGAGGTTCCGAGTGCGGATCCACCAGGCTGGAAGGTGGGGTCTGCTGGAACTTAGAAGCCTGTGCTCAGAGTGGACCACAGGGCAGGGTGCTACGGTCTGAATTTGTGTGTCCCCTCCAAATTCATATGTTGAAGTCCTCACCCCCAAGGTGATGGTGTCATGTCAGGATGGAGCCTTTGGGAGGTGACAAGGCCTTGAGGGCTGATCGCTCCTGACTGGGACGAGTGGCCCCTCCCCCCGTGGGAGGACTAGAAGGTGCCATCCAGGAACCAGGGAGCGGCCCTCACCAGACGCCGTGTGTGCCAGACCTTGATCCTGGACTTCCAGCCTCCAGACGGGAGGAACAAATTCTGGTGTTCTTAAGCCACTCGGTCTGCGGCAGTGCGTTACTGCAGTGCGGACAGACAGATGGGCGCGAGGCCCCGCGGGGCTGCGAGGTACAAAGAATGGCACCAGCTTACAGTGAGAAGTAGGGAAGCTGCCCCGGGGGACGCCCGGCAGCCAGCACACAGGAGCAGCTCAGGGAACACTTGGGACCGACAAGCCCAGAGGGTCAGGCGGGGCTGGCACCGGCTGCCCCTGCGCACCCTCAGTGGGCCCAGCACGAGAGGGTCTCCGGGTAGGTGACCCTCCCTCCGTCCCAGCCAGCCCTGCGAGGCAGGACACCCACCTGCGCCTTACAGAAGAGGGGACCAGGGAGGTCAAACCGTGGACAGGGAGGGGCCTGCCATTTTCTCCAGACCAGACCCCGACAATCACAACAGCAGGTGGGGCCCAGGCTGAGGGTTGGGCACAAATGGTCCTTCCTTCCCAGGGGCCCGGAGAGCTGCAAAGCACCGTGGGTGTCACTTTGAAACGAGACAACAGCTTTAATCTGAGCGGACTGTGCTCCTGAAACTCGAACCAGGAAGGATTTTCTTTTCTCAGGGCCAGAGAAAGACGACCTGACCGGCAGGGCTGCAGTTTGGTGGAAGCGCCCAGGCACCTGCCTACTGCCCACTCCCGGGGGCTTGCACACTGGTCATGGTTGTTACTTTCTGTGTTGTACGGTGCTTTGACATCTCCAGGTCCTGTGGGCCCGGAAGGGACTGCGCCTCCCAGGGTTAGCCAGTTCCTGGAGAGCACAGGCCGTGTGCACAGCCACCTGGGTCCACACCTCCGAGCCTCCCTCGGCAGGCTCCTGCCTCTGCCCCAAACCACACCAGGGCAGGTGCCAGACAGCTAGATACCACCCCTGAAGCCCAGAACCCACTGGGATGACCCAGTCCTGAGCCCGCTGGGCTTGCCCGCCCTGCTGCGCCTGGACAACTGCCATGAGGGGCCTCGCCTGCCCTGCCCCTCACTCTGTCTGTCCCCATGGCCCTGGGGCTGCCCCGTGTGACCCTGGAGGGCACGGCCTGCCCTCCTGCTGGAACTGTGAGTAATGAACTCTTCTGTCAACGGCAGCTGTCTCTGCGCCTGTCATGCCACCACACCTGGTTAAAGCCAACCCCAGTGCACTGTGAAGTGCTGCCCCCACCCCCCCGCCCCCCTGCACCAGCCGCCCTCACCTTCCCACCTGCTGCATGGCCTTGGGCGAAATCCTCAGTTTCTCCAAGTTTCTATTTCTTTGTCTGCGTAACAAGGACAAAGGCACCTCCACCCTAGCGCGGGGAACACTTGAGGAAGTGTCTGAGGGACAGGCTGCTCAGAATGCGAGTCCCTGGTCCTGTCTGGCCCCGATGGGGTGAGGCTTGGTGAGTTCGAGTCTACCTTCCACCACTGCAGCCAGGGGCGGGAGTCTCCACATCCCACCTCCTGGGTGGGCACCACCATGTGACCTCAGTCAGTCACAGGTCCCCTCCCAGACAAGATGGGGATTCCTCTAGGCAGTAGGTCGGCTGGTCCTACGTCACCTGCCTTGACAACATCTCCCAGGTCCTGCTGCTGTCACCTGCCCTGCCCTGAACAGGGAAGAGGAGGCTTGAATGCTTTCCCAGCCCCGTGTGGGCCTGCACGCCACAGTCTGCTGTGAAGTCCCTGAACTCAGGGCATCTGGAATGTCCTGAGACACAGGGGCACCACATCTGGGGTGCAGCTGTGTGGTCACGGCTGCTGCCTTTTGGGGAAGGAGCCTTCCTCTAGCTCCATCTGCTCAGCGTTGCTCACCGGGCTCAGGAGTGCAGCTGGGGACGCAGCCGGGCGGTAAGGGAACAGCAGCCTTGGCAGTTTGCACTGCAGCAGGCCGGGGGACACCATCCTCTGCGGATACAAAAAAAAGGGATAAAAGTAGAAGAAGAAAGAGAAAAAAAGCAGACCCATTTGATACATATCTGATTCTTCTACAACCCTTTAATGACGTGGCTTGGCAAATGGAGGAAGGGCCCTAGTAGCCCTGGGGCTGCACCGAGGAACCGCCCCCCCCAATCAGCTTGTCACGCACAGGGGCCAGGACACTCAGGTGAGGCACTTGTTCCTCTGCGATGGTGTCCTGGGGAGCAGACCCTGAGGTTAAGGACCCAGGGCTTCCGGACATCCTTACGGAACACACAGCAACAGGTGTCTCCAAGCCTCGGCTGACCCCGCGACCCCAGTACACACCCATACAGGGAGGGAGGAGCCTGGTCTGCAAGGGCCTGGGGAGGGCACCTCAGGGTACCCGGCTGACCCCGGCTCTGCTTGCTTTGGAGGGAGGAGAGGTTCCTTCCTGTGTCGAGGCTCTGGGGTTCCTTCCAGGCCCCCCCTCCTACTTGTCTTCTATCCTGCAGTCTACCAGGCCCACCCTCGCCCCCTCGGGCTTGGGAGCAGGGAGGGTCTTGCCACACCTGGAATAGACAGAGGTGGGCAGACGGCCGGTTCCCACCTTGGGCTTTTGCATCCGTTGTCCCCTCTGCCAGGTGCAGTCTTTCCCTGGGAATTCACTTCAGAAGAGGAAAGCACAGCCAGGAACTGCGGGTCACTGCACTTCAGCAAGAAGACCCCAACCCCCGTGCTTTATTACAGAAAATTTTCAAACACACAATAAACCTGAAAGACTCTGACTGAGAAGCCCTTCTGCCCCAGAGGTTCTACGATGACACCTCACTCCTTTTCTTTTTCCTTTTTTTTTGTTTTTCTTAAACAAAGCCTGGCTCCATTGTCTGGGCTGGAGTGCAGTGGTGTCATCACAGCTCACTGCAGCCCCAAACGCCTGGGCTCCAGCATCCTCCTGCCCCGGCCTCTGCAGTAGCTGGGACTATAGATGTGCACCACCACGCCCAGCTAATTTTTAAAAAATTTTTGTAGAGACGGGATTTCACTCTGTTGCCCAGGCCGGTCTCCTGACCTCAAGTGATCCTCCTGCCTTGGCCTCCCAAAGTGCTGGGAATTTCTATTATTTTTAAATTACCCAGTCTCAGGTATTTTTTTTTTTTTTTGGAGACAGAGTCTCACTCTGTTGCCCAGGCTAGAGTGCCGTGGCATTAGCCTAGCTCACAGCAACCTCAAACTCCTGGGCTCAAGCGATCCTCCTGCCTCAGCCTCCCGAGTAGCTGGGACTACAGGCATGTGCCACCATGCCCGGCTAATTATTTCTATATATTTTTAGTTGTCCAGCTAATTTCTTTCTATTTTTTTAGAAACGGGGTCTTGCTCTTGCTCAGGCTGGTCTTGAACTCCTGACCTCAAGCGATCCTCCTGCCTTGGCCTCCCAGAGTGCCAGGATTACAGGTGTGAGCCCAGGTATTTTGTTATAGCAGCCTGACTGAACTAAGACATGGCTTGACTTTATTTCTTTGATTTAAGAAATAATGCTGCTTTCAGATGACCAAAACCATTTTGGTTATTGTGTAACATTAGAAAAATAAAGAAAAACCTAAGGAAAACCAGAAGACATTCCCGCACGAATAGCAGTGGGGTTAGAGGCCGGCTCACACGCACTGCAGGGACTGGCGCTCTGCCTTTCGGGAGCCATCGTGAGTGTCCGTGCCCGATGTCTGTTTTAGGGCCTTGGCATTTTCCTTTCTTTTCTGATATTTAAGTTATGTCCTGGCCTACTGTGACAATATTTCCATTGTGGGAAACACAGAGAAGAATTAAAATGTAAACACAAAGGGCGGCCTTGTTCCCCGCCCAGGACACCCACGGTCGGGGTGCTGCCTGCCGGGCCTTCTGTGCATTATTCCTGAGTCCCGGCCGTGCTGCGAGTTCAGCTCCACATCCTGGTCTTCCTCGCGGTGACACACCCTGAGCATGCTCCCACGTCGTCACAGCTGCATGAGCATCACTTTGGATGAGCCACGGCTGACGACGTTTTTTCTCCGAGCTTTGCTGTTTGAAATATCACACACACCTGCACCCTGTGTCCCTGCTGACATTTCTCGTCTCACCTGCAGGATGTCGCAGGACATGCATGAGCCCAGGGAAATCTCCCCAGACTGCTGCCAGGCCACTCCCGAGGCTGCCCCAGGTCCCATCCCCCAGGAGCCAGGCGAAGGAGCCTCACCCGCACCGAGAGTGACCGGGAGGGGCCAGCAGTGGGGAAGACACAGATCCAAGGCTGTTGCCATGACCTTGGGTCCATATTAGGTCTGCATTAGTTGGTATTAGGGAAACTGGTGGAACGTTCATCTTGTTGTAACTTAGATTCCCCATCTCCGTGGCAATGAACAAACGGTTCCACTCTGTGCTAATCTCCTGTGGCTACTCTAACCATTTCCACTGGGATTCATTAACGGTCTTACAGATTTCTGTAATTTCCTTTGATATTGAGGATGTTACGCTAGTGGAATGGTATTCTTACCAAGATCGACCCCAGTTTGTTGCAGGGGTGGGGGTTCTCTTTGGCCATTTGGCTTTTTCAGGACTGGCTGAAGTCCCCGTCAGCAGCCCGCTCATCCCGACGGGGTTGGATGGCGGAACCGTGTATTATTTTCCCTACATGATTAACATGTGTCCATTATGGAGAAATACGAAATAAAGATAAGCAAAAAGGAAGAGCTAAATCAACTGAATTCCCACCACATGGAGACAATTTCTGAACACACTGGATTAATTCCTATCCTGTCAGTATTTTCGCTGTACTTGAAAATAGGTATTTTACATGTGTAATCACTTACATGTAAATATGTATTTTACATGTACATGCATTTACACATATGTTTTGTTTAACCAAATGGGATATCATCCATTCTACTTTTAGCTATTTTTAACCTACTATTCCTGACAGCTGTGGAAGGTTCTGCCAGGTTCTATCCCAGCTGCCCTAACCCTGTCCCGCTCTAGCAACTTGGAGTTGACTCCAGACCTCACTCTAAGCAGGTGAGCTGGTGAGTGTGACCCCAGGGCCGCCCACGGGTGTTGCTGCAGGGCACAGGGATCCCGGTGGTCTCAGAGCCCCTGGTGTGTCCTCCCACTGGCTTCCCCAAAGTGTGTCCAGGAGGAAGGACCTGGTGAACCCTTTTTGGGAAAAGTTTTCACCTCTGCCTCCGTGACGGCGGCTCGGTGCCATGGGTCGTGTCCCTCATGGGAGTGGATGTGAGAGAGGCTACATCCCAGGTTTCTGCTGTTTCGTGCCACTCGGGGTGAAGGAGCGGCAGGGCTGCGGGCTGGAGCTGCCACATGGAGCCGGTCTGACTGGGCTGACCCCTGCCCGGCCTCGCAGGAGCCCTGGCCACTCTCCTGACAGGCCGCAGCTGCCCCCAACGGAGCACAGGGGACCCCAAAGCAGTACACAGGGGCACACACAGCCCTCGCCCATGAGGGTGCTGGAAAGCCCGGCACCAGCAAGCCCTCTCCCTCTTCCTACATGCCAGGGGCCTGCTGTGCTCCTGTGCTGAGGGGCACACAGTGGTCCCCAGCCCGGGAGACCCCCGCCCTGGCACACAGAGGGGGCTTCTTTTGGGCGGGGCCACACCCTCATTCAGCATCACTTCCCACTCCTGGAATGTATCAGCACCATGTTAACGTAGGCTGGATGGATGAATGAGCTTCCAAGGAGGCCACAGTCCAGAGTCCCCAACTAGAAATGTCCAAGCCCTAACCTGCAGGAGGAGGGAACCCCAGTGACACCCACCAGTGGGACCACGGGGAGGCGCTTGCAAGCCTGGACCTTGTCCCATCGCTGGGGCTTTCGTCTCTTTAGCAATGCAGAAGTCCCATCTGCCCATCTGGAACCATGAGCCTTTAATTCATTTAAAAAAAGAAAAAACCAAACCGGCCTGTGCATGCAGTGGCTCATGCCAGCAATCCTAGCACTTTGGGAGGCCGAGGCAGGAGAATCACTTGAGCTCAGGAGTTTGAGACCAGCCTGAGCAAGAGAGAAATACCAGAGAAATTAGCTGAGTGTCGTGGTGCATACCTGTCGTTCCAGCTACTTGGAGGCTGAGCCAGGAGGATCACTTGAACCCAGGAGTTTGAGGTTGCTGTGAGCTCTGATCACTCCACTGCACTTTAGCCTGAGCAACAGAGTAAGACTGTCTCAAAAAAAAAAAGAAAGAAAGAAAGGAAAAGCTCACCAGCTTTGTGGGCAGGCAGCGCATTGTATGTCTTCATCAGTGGGTTTCAGGGTGTCCTCCTGGGACCCCAGGGCTCTGAAGGACCCTGTCCTCGGGCCTCCTCCCCAGCCACCCCAGCTGTCTAGAGAGCTTTGTCTTCAACTAAGCTCCTGCTTTAAAGAAAAAATCATCATAAAGAGCAAATGTGCTCCAAACATTAGGGTTTGGGGGGGGTCACACCATACCAGGCTCATGGGGAGGGGTGTCTCCCAGGCTCCGGGGGCTCATCCTGGGACCCACTGCCCACAAGAAGATGAAGACAGCATCATTTTCAAACAAGGGTGACAGTGCAAGCAACAGGTTCTGGCTGAAAATATAACTCTGATCACCAAAGCCACATCTATCCACTTGGAAAATACACAAGACCGCGATCCCGTCACCACTAACACTGTGGTGCCCACATGAGCCCACCTTTAAGAACAAAGACGAAGTCAGGCACGGTGCACACCGTGGTTTTGAGTCCATGCCTCTCTGCCTACAAGTATTTAGGTCCATGTACCACGGTGGCTACTTGGGGCGACCCCAGGCCAGACTGTGTGGGGCCATTCCCTGACTCCTCACCTCGGTAGCTGCACGACCTCACGTGCCTCAGTTTCTTCCTCTGTAAACTGGGATGGAAAAGAGCCATCCTATGCACTAATGGCTCCCAACAATGCCTGGCACAGCTCAACGGTGGCGGCTGGTGTCAAGCCCCAGTGTGCACGGCTTAGTCACCCTGCATCTCCTCACTCCACCCTCAGCCGCACTCCCTGCCCGGGTGGATGCTGGCACACACAGACACAATGTGTCAGGCGGCCCATTCATCTGATGCCACCGCACCCTCTGTCCTGTCCCGCGCACCGCAGGCCAAACGCTGGGGAGAATGGATCCCTGTCTTCCGCCCTCCCATCAAAGGCGGCCTGTGCTCAGAGCCCACTGTCACCCCCTCTCTGGGCACAGTCACCCCTCCCCCATCTCATAGGTAGGCGACCCGCAAGCTCTGCCACCAGAACAGCAGTGAAAGACAATCCCCGTCAGCTGGCGGGGACGGAGAGACCACCCCAAAGGAGCCGGCAACATGTGGGAAACACAGATTCCCTTGTTCTCGCCAAAGGGGGACCCTGGCTTTAAGCAGCCGCAGCTGTTTGCAGCTCCCCGCTCGGCAGTTGCGGCTGAGGCCGGTCCTGGCCGGGGAGGGAGCGGCCTGGGGCCTCCCCAGCGACAGGGCGGCCGGGCCGGGCGGGAGGGTCGGCTCCAGGTCCGCTCGCTCGGGCTGGGCTCGCTTCAGTGACACACGCGTGGACACGGCGGGGGCGGCGGGGAAAGGCTCCGGCAGCGCCGTGCGTGCGCGGACGCGGAGCAGGGGTCGGAAAGGCTTCCCCGAGTGTCGGCACCGGGACCGCGCAGAGGCGGGAGGGCCCGGCCCGCGGCCGCTCTCCGTCGCCCCGAAGAGTGGCCACCAGCGCTCGGGACCCGGGCGAGACCAGGCCCCACGGGGCTCGCGCGGGGGACCCCGGGCTGCTCGGCGCCCCCAGGCCCGCGACCTCCGTGGGCCGCGCGGCCACGAGGCGGGGCCGGGGTCAGGACGGCGCGCGGGGGCGGGTCCCGGGGGCCTCGGCAGCTCCCGGGGGGCGGGGCGGGGCGCGCCGGGCGGGGCCTGTGCGCAGGCGCGGGTGCGCGCTCCCGGGCGGCAGGCGGGGGCGCCCCGGGGCGCGGGGACCTCACTTCCGGCGCGCGCCCCGCCCCGCAGGCGGCGATTGGCCTGGGCCGGCGAGCGCGCTCCCTGGCGGCCAATCGGTGGCCCCGGCGCGGGCGGGGGGCGGGCGCGCGGCGCGGGCGGGCGGGGCGGCCGGCGGGGCGGGGCGGAGCGGCCGCAGCTCGTCGCCGCCCGCGGGCCTGTCCGACGCGCGGCCCGGCCCGTCCGGCAGCTGCCCGGCAGCCATGTGACCGCGCCGCCGCCCTCCGCCCGGCCCGCCCCGCGCGTCCGCGGCCCGCCGCAGCCCCAGGCCCCGAGGGAGCGGCGGGGCCGGCGCCATGGCCGAGCGGGGCCGCCTCGGCCTCCCCGGCGCGCCCGGCGCGCTCAACACGCCGGTGCCCATGAACCTGTTCGCCACCTGGGAGGTGGACGGCTCCAGCCCCAGCTGCGTGCCCAGGTACGGCCGCGCCCGCCGCGCTTTGTCCGCCGCACCTGCCGGGCCTCCGCGGGCCTGCGGCCGCCGTCTAGCCGACCCCGCCGCCCGCGCCCCGCCGCTGCCCGCGAGCGTGGCCTGCGGCCCCGGGCCCCGCCGGGAGGGCTGCGCGGGGTTCGGGGACGCGGTGCGGCTCAGGCCGGGCCGTGCCCCAGAGCGCTCCCGTGCGCGCTCGCCTGTGCACCTGTGCACCTGCCTCCCGCCGCAGCGCCGGCTGAGCGCACCCGGGCTGTTTCCTCTGCTCCGGGTACCACAGGTTTCCCGTCGCGTCTAGCAGCGCTGTCAAACCCGCGGCCCGGGAATGGCCCTCGGGCGCACAGTGGCCGGGGACAGGCAAACTTAGGCCGCGACTGCAGAGTGTGTTCGTCCCGTCTGAAGGGGCCGGAGCTGCCCTGGTCACCTGGAGACGTCTCCTAAGTCAGCTCTGCTCTTTGGGACCTGCTGTTAGCTTTGCCGTTGCAAGGGCTCGCCGCTCTCCGTTTGTCGGGGAGCACCCGTCACCTGTGGCAAGGTTTACGCGCTGGTGGGAGCTGTGGGCATCCGACTCTCCTTGGACTTGCACCTTCCCCGTTTATCCCGCGCAGCTGGGAACTTTCGAGATTTCTCCTCGACTTGATTGATTCCTGCTCAGGGAGCTCCCAGGCTAAGGAGGAAGAGGCAGTCTCTCCCAAGGTTCTGGCCCTGGAATAGACGCCAGGCCGAGGGGTGGCTGCAGGTGAGGGTGAGAGCTCTCCTTGGGGAGATGTGAGGGCAGGTAGCCCTCGCGACAGGGACCTGGGCAGTGCCGTCCAGGCGCAGGAAGTGGGGTGCTAGGCCGCTGAGGGGACCCCAGAGGGGGCAGAGGGCTCGCTGCTGTTGAGCTGTTTCCCTGCAAGTTCGCTTTAGGTGGGCCCTCACACTGTGCTGAGGCTCCTTCAACAGGTATTTCTGAGTGAGGTGTTGGGGGTGCAGAGGGCGCTGGGCAGCAGGCCTCGCCCTCTGGAGCACAGCACTGTGCACCGTGGAAAGGAAGGACGGGCAGCAGAGTGAATCCCACACCTGGTGGGGCCTTCCGGAGGACTCAGTGTCCACGTGAAACTCGAGGATCAGGATTAGCCCAAGGTCTGGGGCCAGGGACTCCCGACTCGCCTATTTGCATCTCTTCTGGGAAGTCTCTGGGGCCCAACTTCGGAGTGTCTCCCCAGGCCCGGCCCCCTTTCCTTTCCTGGTCTTGGTGCTTGCCCCTGTACCAGGCCTCACACCCAGGGGTCGTGCTGGACCCCCAGCCCCTCCTGACTGCGCTCCTGGCTCCTCACTGCCATCACCCCCAGCCCAGACCCTGTGCTGGCTGTCGGCTGTCTCCCAGCCCATGCTTGCCCCCAGCGCCGCACAGTCAGCATAGAGCGTAGCCTGCCCTTGCTGCAGCTCCTCAGAAGCCTCCCGGGGCCTCCCGGTGCTCCCCAAATGAGCACAGAAGTCTTTGACCTGAGGGAGGTGGGGAAGTGTGACAGGAGGAGCTAGGAGCCTTCTCAGCCCTGCTGTGGAGCTGGGCTCTGTTCTAGAAGGGTCTGGAAAGCCCACTCCTGTGTCTGTGTGGAGACAGCTTGAGGGGGAGAGTGTGGGGGCAGGGCAGCACTACGTGCTGAGGGTTCTGGGGCTCTGGCCTGGAAGGGGGGTGGGAGCAAGGGTGAGGCAGGAGGACAGCAGGTGTGGAGCTGACGGCCGAGGGGCCGGGGAGCAGCTGTCAGAGTGGGCAGGTGCAGAGTCTGTTGTGGACTCCTGCCCCGTACCTGTCCTCTCCCACCCTGCTTTATGCCTGTGCCACCCGTGCATGCACCCTGTGACTTAGGTTTGCTCATTTGGGGACTTTAACTGAAAGGTTCCATTCCCCCTGTGACCTTTCCTACTTCTTGCTTTTGCTCAGTCTTGAAGTTTCTGAGCCGCATCTGTGCTGATGGCTGTGGACGTGTTTGCTGCTACGCGGTGTCCCTGGTGCATCCCTGCTTCTGTCAAGAGGCCTTGGCTTGTTTCCAGTTTCTGGCTGGTTACGAACGTGCTGCTGTAGACGTTCTGTACCTGTCCTCCCGCGTGCCTCTCCCTGCGGACGGGCAGGGCGTGTCCTAAGCACGTGCCCCCCGGGAGCAGGATTGAGAGGTGCGGGGTGTGCGCACAGCGTACTACTGGGCAGCTTCCCAGAGTGGTTGTGCCAACTCCAGCCCCCACTGGTGGGGATGTTAGTCCCCATTACTGCACGTTTTTGCCAACACTTGTCTGACTTTTAGTTTTTGCCAATGCAGTGGGTGTGAAATGGTATTATGGTTTTAATTTGAATTTCTCTGATTACTAATTTAGGCCATTTGTACTTCCTCATCAGTGAAATTCCTGTTCGTTTCTTTTGCCAACTTTCCCTTCTTTTTTTCTGCTTGAGTCTCAGCAGTTTCTTTAGGGCTAGGGATCCTCTTTTGGCTAAATGTGTTGCGAATGCCCTCTTGCAGTGACGAGCATCCTGCGCTCTCTGCGCAGTCTTCTGATGCATTCACAGTGTCAGCCTGGTGCGCTCTCTCCATCGATCTGTGCTTTGGCATTGCTCTTGTTTCGGTTCTGCTTCCTTCCTGGGAGGTGCTGAGAGAGGTCTCTGTCCCCGGGCAGCTTCGCGGCACACTGGGCTATGAGGTGAGGGAGGCCTAGTGTCCTGGTTTTCCTTGCCCCCACAGTCCCCAGTGGCGCTTCTCGGTGGGCTGCTGCGGGGGGTCCTCGGGCAGTGTCCACATGGCAGGGGGTCCGCACCTGTCCTCCGTCTGGTCTGTCTGTGCCTCGCTGCTGGGATTCCCAGAGCTTCCTCCTGGGTGCCCCGCCGTGGAGCAGGCCCCTGACACTCTTCAGCAGGGACTTGGCCCTTTGGGGCCTTTGTACCTCCCACTTGATTTATTTTTCCTGTTGAGGGTTATTAATTCATTTTTACATTCTGCGAGGCCTTTTCACGTGCGTATCGCTCATTTGCATATTCACTTCCACAAACCCTGGTCCTTGGCTCACCTGAGGTCCCCGGGTACCTCCCTGGTCAGACCCGTGGTTGCCCCCTCCCCAGCACGGTCCGAGTCGTCTGTTCTGGAACGTGAAGCCGAGTGCGTGTGCGACCGTCTGTGCGTGGCATTGTCGATAGTTCTTTCCTTGACTGCTGCATGATATTCCCGTATGAGAACAGACCGCACCTTGTTCAACCTCCTCCTGCTGACAGACGTCTGGGTTCTTCCCAGTTTGGGGTTAGTGTGTTTGCAGCTGCTTTGACCTTTCCTGTACAGGGCTTTCATGGACACGAGTTTTCACTGCTTTTTGGTAAGAACCGGCCGCAGGGGAGGTGTGTGTTTGTTCACCTGTGTAAGAAACTGCCGAGTTCCGCAGCAGTGGCACCCTCCTCCTCTCCCACCAGCTGTTGTGGGCGGCGTTCTTGTATTATCTGGGCTTTTTGTTCCGTTTTTTTCCATTTTAGCCTTGCTAACGGTTGTGTGAAGGTTTTTCCTTAGAGTTTTAATCTGTGTTTACCTGGGATGTTGAGCACTTTCTCATGCGCTTATTGGCTATTCCTTTATTTTCATGAAGCATTGGTCAAGTCTAGTTTTTTAATGGGTACTTTTTCTTGTGGAGTTGTGGGAGTTTTATTTATTTATTTATTTATTTTTATTTTTGAGGCAAAGTCTCACTCTGTTGCCCTGGGCTACAGTGCAGCAGCGTCATCACACAGCTCACTGCAGCCTCCAACTCCTGGGCTCAAGTGATCCTCCTGCCTCAGCCTCCTGAGTAGCTGGGACTACAGGCGCATGCCACCATACCTGGCCAATATTTAAAAATTTTTGGTAGAGGTGAGATCTTGCTGTGTTACTCAGGCTGGTGTCCAACTCCTGGCCCCAGGGGATCCTTCCGCCTTGGCCCCACAATGTGCTGAGACTACAGACGTGAGCCGCAGCACCCTGCCAAGTTGTGGGAGTTTTTTATGCAGTTTAGGTGGATGTCTTTTGTCAGATACATGGATTATGAACATTTCCTCCCAGTCTGTGGTTTGCCTTTTCATTTCCCGATGGTGTTTTTTGATGAGAAATTTTTAATTTTGATGAAATCCACTTTATTTACTTTTTGGTTAGTTGTTTTGGTATCCCGTCTAAGAAATCACAAGCTCATGAAGGTATTTTTCTGCTTTTTTCTAGAAACTTTGTGGTCTTAACTTTTATATTTAGGTCTGTTATTCATCTTGAATTAACTTGAATATGGTGTGAGATGGGGTTGAAATGCCTTTACAACTTCTAGAATTATCTTTTTAAGTTCCACGGAAACCATGTTTGGTTTATAATTGGAAGGTCTTTCACTCTGCGGAGCAGGTCGGGGAGAATTGACATTTTGTGTGATACTGAGTCTTCTGTTTGTTGAACGGTGCTCTGTCTCTATTTGCTTAGGTCTTTAGCATATCTTGAGAGTTGTGTAGATTCTGCATACATATTTTTTGTTAGATTTATTCCTAGATGTTTGTATTTTAGATGTCATAGTAAAAGTCATCTTTTCATTATTTTAGTTGCCACGGTATAGAAATTCAGTTGATTTTTGAAGCCAGTAATTTTACTATTTTTTAACCTAACAGCTTATCTATAGATTTTTTTTTGCGTTTTCTAAGTGTATATTTTTGTGTTTCACAAATGACAAATTTGTCTCTTTCTAACCTTCATGCCTTTTTTTCTTGCCTTTGCCGACCGTCCCACTGCAAAGTTGACTAGAAGTAGTTGTGTGGATACTCTTGTTTTGTTCTGACCTTAAGGAAAATTTTCAGTGTTTCACTACCACGATGTGTGCAGCAACTTTTTGTAGATACACTTTATGAAGGCAAAAAATCCCATCCTATTCATGGCTTGCTAAGACTTCTTTAAAAAGTTGTTATTAGTGGATGTTGAACATAACGGGAAGCTTTTATTAAGAGTATTATGTGATTCTCCTTCCATCGCTAGTGTGGTAATTTACATAAATTCATTTGCAAACATTAACCGTCTATTCTTGGAAAAATACCAGCTTGGTCCTCTTGTATGGCCATTTCTGTACGTTGGTGGGTTTGGGTTATCAGTACATTGTTTAGGACTTTCACGTCTGTGTCTTGGGCCCGTGATCTTCCTCCCTTCCATGCCCCAGTCGGACTGCGGTGCCAGGATGCCCCGATCGGGTGCGTCAGGCGCGGTTCCTCCTTTGCTGTTTCGTGGTGTGGCGTAGCTCGTGTGAAATGGAAATTGTTTGTTCCTCAGATGTTTGGGAGAATTCACCTGTAAAATAACGTGACCTCGGAATTTCTTTGTGGAAAGTTCAATTTTTTTAATGGTTGAAGGACACTCCTCCTCCTTTCAGTTAGTTTTGGAAAGTAATATTTTTCTTAAAATTTGTCCATTTCATCCAGATTTTCAAGTTTATTGGCATAAAGTTTTTTATAATAGTCTTTCATTTTAAAAAAATCTGAGATCTGTAGTGCTAGCTCCTTTTGATTCCTCATATTGACCATTTGTGTGTGTAGACAGGCGCTGTCGCCATCTGCCTCCCCCAAGCAGTCATCGGTTTTTAAAAATTGATATCTAATATTTTACATATCTTTGGGGTACATGTGATGTAAAATATTACATATCAATTTTTTAAAATGTTGGACGTATAGAATGTGTAAACAAGTCGGTATTGGGGCATCCTTCACCTCCAGTACTTACCATTTTCATGTGTTGGTAACATTTCAACTTCTCTCTTCCAGCTACTGAGAAATATAGGACACACTGTTGCTAACTATAGTCGCCCTACTCGCTATCAAACATGAGAACTACACCTTCTACCTTCCTGTACGTTTGTACCCTGACCTACCTCTCCTCAAGCCCCACCTGCCCACCCTCCTGGGCTCAGGTGTCTGTCATTATGCTTTCTCCCTCCAAAGGTTCTGCAGTTTTTAAAAACGAATATTCGTTCTTTATTTTCTTCCATTTGCACTCCTTGGGTTTATTTTGCTGTTCTTTTTCTAATTTCTTAAGATAAATACATAGCTCCTTATTTTTCCTTTCTTTCCTTTCGTGCAAGCATTAATAGCTACAGATTTTCTTCTGAGTAGTGCTTTACCCGCATTTCACAGGCTTTTATATGTAGTATCATTCAGTTATAATATTTTTAAATTTTTCATTGTTGCTTCTTTAAACTTATACAATATTTTGAGTTTCTTAATATATAAATATTTTTTCTAGTTATTTCTCTCACTGTCAATTATTTTCTTGTGTTTTTTCCCATTATTGATTTTTAATTTTATTATGTTGTCAGAGAAGACGGCCAGTGTGACACCAAGTCTTTAACATTTTTTGCACCTTGTTTCATGGCACTTTATGAGGTTAGCTTTCATAAATGTTCTGTTTGTACTTAAAAGGAATATGTGTTTGGCAGTTGATGGTGTTCCATATTTGTCCCTTAGCTCAAGGCTATTTATTGTGGTCTTCAAATCCTTTTTCTTTTTTGTCTACTTGAGAAGTATGTTAAAATCTTCTAACCTGGGGGTAGATTTGTCTGTGTCTCTTGTGGTTTTGTCAATTTCTGCTTTATACATTTTGGGGCTATGTTATTAGGTACCTACATGTTTAGAATTGTAACAACTTGTAGGTGTTTTGAACTTATTGTGTGGCTACTTTTCCACGCAGTAGTGCTTTTTGTCTTAGCATTGACTTTGATGACAGCATAGCTATGTGAGTGTTCTTCTGGATAGTATTTGCCTGTTACATATTTTTCTACCTTTTTTCCTTTAAACGTTTGTATATCCTTACGTATTAGATGTGTCTGGTTTTTTGGCACGTATCTCGATTTTGTTTTCATTCCATCTGACAGTCTTTGTTTTTTAAGTGGAATATCCATTCCATTTATAGTTGTCTTTGTCTAAATTGCTGATGTTTGGATTTATGCATGCTATTTTTGTGCTTTTTATTGTCGTATATTTCTTCCTTTTTTTTTGTTGTTTTTTTGCAGGCAAGGTCTTTCTCTGTCTCCCAGGCTGGAGTGCAGTGGCATCATCACAGCTCACTGCAGCCTCCAACTCCAGGGCTCAGGCATCCTCCTGCCTCAGCCTCCCCAATAGCTGGGACTACAGGCTCGTGTCACCCATGCCTGGCTAATTTTTTCCTTATTTCGTTTTTCCCCTTGAAATTTATCACTACTTTTATTTCTTCAGTGGTCACCCTGTACATTTTAACGTGCACACTCGCTATCATGTTTTAGAGTTAATTGTGTTTTAGTCTCCTCCTGAGCCACGGGGGCCTTTAAAAGCCTTTTATTCTACTCCAGTCCTTTCATATTCATGTGTTTTGTTATTGTATATTTTGATCATTATCTTTTTAAGCCTACAAGATATTATTGTTATTACTCCGTACTCTTACCATTTGATTAGCTTTAAAACTCACCACTTTTTTTGTTCTTCTGGCATCTCAGAACTAGAATCCTTTTCCTCCTCCTGTGGGAAGAACATCCTCAGGGTTCCCTGCAGTGAGGATCCCTGCTCGCCGGCGGAGGCTGTCTGTTTCAGAGTGGTTCATTTGCGCTTGTTCTTGGAAGGTGTTTGCGGGTCGTGGCCCCGTGGTGGCATGTTCCTCGCTCTGCATGTCGAAGGCATAACTCAGCTGACTTTGGCTTCCAGTCTTGCTATTGAGAAGTCAGCAGCCAGCGGCCGTGGCACGTTTGAAGGGGGTCTGGGTGGCCTTGTGGTCAACTGTTTGTGTGCTGGCGTGTCTGGGTGCAGGTTCCGTTTGTGATTGGCCGAGTTGGGGGTTCATGGACTCTGACTTTGGGGTGGATGATTTTCCTTAGTGCTGGAACGTTCTCAGCTGCTCTCTCTGCAGGTGTTGCCTCTGCCCCATTCTCTCCTCCCACCTCTGGGGCCCTGGTGGGACGTGCTGCCCTTCCCCAGGACGCGCTCGTCTGCAGACGTGCAGGGTGGTGTCAGCAGAGAGCAGTGGCTGGGCAGGCCTCGCACAGCCCCGGAGCAGCAGCCTGTGCTCAGCCCTCCCTTCGCTTCTGTCCACGGCCAGCTGCCTCCCCCTGGCCTGTGGCGTTGCCGCAGCTGGCTGTGGTTCCAGCGGTGGGGACCGTGTCCTGCCTGGTGCGGTTCCCAGAGCCTGCATGAGTAGCTACTTGGCGGACGTTCCTGTAATTGAACCGAGATGCCATGCTCAGGAATGTGGGTTTCGTTTTGAGTTATGGGGAAGTCACTGGACTGTTCTGAGGGGGTGTGTTTGGGAGAGCGGTGCGGGTGGGTGGCAGGCTGCACTGGTGAGAGTTCGGCTGGAGGAAGAGATTGGGCTGGGGGAGTGTGGGTGGGGGTGGACTCTCGGGTGGTTTGCTGTGGTCTGGGGGTGGACGGCTGCACCGAGGAGCTGACTTGGGCAGCCCGTGGCCTAGGGCAGGGCTGAGGGGCAGGGTCGTGGTGCCCACAGGGCTGGGTGGGGTTTGCAGGAGGGCCTGGTCTACCACTGTAGCCACCACAGCTCACGTCCCCTCTGCCCCTGTCTGCTCGCAGGACCAGGCTGAGACGCTGCTCGTGGCTCACTCTGTCTTGCCCGTGGTCGCTGCTGGCACTCTCTGTAACCTCATACCTTGTGGTTCTCAGTGCTGTGACCCCCTTTATTTTCCTGGGTTGGGTTTTGTGCAGAGGACTGTGCAGGGCTATGGTGCCCCTGGGCACGGGGAGGCCCTGGTGTCAGCCCGACGTCCATTCTCGCTTCCCGGGCGTCAGAGCCTGTTCCCTCCTTCCCTCTGGGGGGGTGAGCCTTGTGCCCCAGGAGGGTCTGACAGAGCAGGGTGTCCGTGGGTGCAGCTGGCAGGAGTCGAGACTGTTCCAGAGAGTGGGTCTGCAGTCCATCTTGACGACCGGGGTCTCGGACCCTGGGGTGGGTGTGTGGAGGCTGCAGGGCGGTGTCAGCTCAGGGGAGTCTTGGGCCCTTTGGGAGCCTGAGTGTCATGTTGTGTGGCCAGAGTCTCCCTCGCAGAGGTGGGGGTGCTTGGGTGCACATGGGACGGTGGTGGCAGGTGGGGGTCTGTGCCCCTGCACTGTGGTTCCACCCAGGCCCTGACATCTGGGCGCGATGCCTCCCAGGCCAGGGCGTTGGGTCCGGCTTGCTGGTCAGGCATTCCCGACGCTGCCCCCCTGCTGCTCTGTCTCTTGGGAACCAGCTCACTCTGTTGCCGTCCTGCTGGCACTCAGGAGAGACGGGGCCGTGTGGCCTTTCCACGGTGAGTGTGTGTGAGCTCCTGGTCGGCTTCGGTGGATCACTTGACAGTGGCACTGGGAGAGGGCCCTAAAAATAGTGTGTGAACAAATTTAGAAGCTGAGCTCCCGTCTGCGCTGGAGGTGGGTTGGAGCTGATGCTGACCAGAGGCGGACTTTGCAAAGGGCTGTAAGAACGGGGAGGGTGTCCCTGCCTTGAGAAGCTGCATTTCTGGCAACAGTGCTCGAGCTCGTTGCTGTCACCCCAGGACTCCAGCTGCAGAGGAAGGCAGCGCCCTGTGTCTGCCCTGCAGACGCTCCGGGAACCCCGGGCAGCAGGGCTCCTGTGCCCGGCTGCTGCTGTCGTGCCCAGGGGTCTCCTGCGTGGTTGGGGCCAGGATGGATCCCCTGGGGTGGAGGTGTCCCTAAACAGAGGGGTCTGGGACCACGAGGAGCAGAAACAGGTTGTGGGGGTCGCTTGAGGAGGGTGGGTCTACCCTTCCCGCTGCAGCTGCTCACAGGCCCGGGGCCAGCGGCCACTTCTCCCGTCCCCACGGCTCCAGCCTGCCTTTGCTCAGCACCCCTTGGCCACAGACGGCACCTGGCTGCTGCCGAGACCCCGCAGCCTAGCTCTGAGGGCCCGTCGTCAGGGTGGCAGGGGTCAGGGTGGGGTGGTGGGGGCCAGGACAGGCAGCTTGTGGGAGGGGTTGGGGTGGCCTGCAGTGGTTCTGCCCCCCGGTGGCAGGCTCTCTCCTGGCGTGCACGGCCATCGTGGAGGCAGATGGGTTATGACGAGCCCCCGGTCAGCAGGGGGGACAGGGTGGGCTGGGCTGGGAGCACTTTCTGGGGTTGGGGGCTTTAGCCCCGTGCAGCCCTCCTCCCACAACCTCCCTGACTTCCATCCTTGGGCAAGCTCGGCAGGATGGACGAGGACTTGTGCTCAGACGGCCTCACGGGGTCAGGGTTCAGGCCGGGTCCGGCTCCGCCTCTCCAGTCTCCGCGTCTCGATTCCGCCCACCCCGCGGCAGCTGTCACGGGGCAGCTGAGCATGTGCCTGAGTCGGCAGCCCCAGGAGCTGCGTCTGCCACGAGGTGGCCACGCGGTGGGTCCACCCTTCACCGGACGTCCTTCATCGTGCATGGGCACTGCCTGGTCTGTGTGGGGTCACTCCGTGCTGTCCCCCACCCCAGCCGGGTGTGGCCTGCGGCGGGTCAGCCTCAGGTGCTCATTCCCTCGCAGACCTGCTTCTCACGTGAGCCCGAGAAAGGGACCTGCAGGGCCCTCGGTGTCCCCCCAGCTGCCTTACTGCCCACCCTTTGCAGGGCCCACGTCTGCATCAGGACAGTGGTGACCAGGGACCCGCTGACGGCTGGGGGCACCACCGGCATCTCTTATTTAATCTGAGCCTCGTAACTGCAGCTGACCCCGCAGGAGGCATCGACGCTATTCTGCTCTTACTGCATCACACCCAGTCAGGACTTCCCCGTTTTTAGATGCAAAAGGATTGGATGACGTTTCGCATCACCTTTGCGTTCCTGGGCTCAGGAGCACAGGTGGCCTACGCTGGGCCTCGTGACAGCGCCTGTGAGTTCTGGACACGGACAGGGGCGGGGGCTTCCCCGCCCACCGGTGCTGTCATGGCTCTGCCTGGGCAGGGGCACAGCATGGCTCCCAAATCACCCCTGAGCATGCCGTGGGAAGCCGCCTCGCTGCAGGCCGACGCCCGGCTGCCAGGCCAGCCCCTCGTGGCCCTGTGCTGCCTTGGTGGGTGTCGGATCCGTTTCTGTTTCTTCATTTGACCCTGAGGGGTCGGCTGGGCACAGGCCCTGCTGGTGCCTCCTGGAGATGCTCCCAGCGGGACAGTGGGGTGGGCGGCCCTGTGGCGTGCGATGAGTCCCCTCTGCACGGCTGGCGCCTCCCTGTCCCCACCCGCCTCGGGCCTGGGGTGCACCCTGGCAGAGGGGGCCGGGAGTCCTGGCCGTGGAGACCGCCCCTGGTCCGGGTGCGTGACCTAAGTGTCCGGGTCGACTGTGCACTCCGGCCCACGCCTGCCGTCAGTTTCCAGCCTGGGCTTCGGACCTCCTGTTGTAATGGCTGAGCTGCTCTGGGTTGCAGCGTAACTTAAAGGTTGTCACTCTTTGGGAAGTTCAGTAGAGGGTGACGCAGACGGCATCACACCCGCGTCAGCGCCTCCTCTCCTCCGCCCGCAGCCCTGGCAGGAAGTGGAGCTGAGCATGGTGTGTGTTGCCAGGCAGGAGGTGAACTCCGTGGGAGGACGAGCAGCAGTGGAGGGGGAGCCGCAGGGCCGGCCTGGGGGCCAGCGGGCCAGAGCTGCGTCTCCCAGGGCAGAGCTGGCGGCTGGGCGTGGGGACACACTCCGGATGCCTGGTGCTGCCCAGCACAGAGCCAGCCCTGGGACGCAAGGAGGACGGAGGGCAGGCTTCGCAGAGGGGGGCCGGGTGGGCCCAGAGGCTGGCAGTGGTGACAGCCTAAGGTGGCAGGAGAGGGGTGTGCCCGGCCGAGCCAGCGCCAGCTACAGACTGCCCCCTCGGGGCCTGGCGGGTGGCTGGGAGGCTGTGCTCACGGCCCAGGGCCCTGGGAGTTGCAGGGGTGGGCCGGGAGCTGGGGTGGGGTCATTGCTCCTCCACCAGCCGCTTGCTTCCCACGCCCTCGGCGAGTAGTGACCGGAGGATGGAGGCTCAGGTTTGCTCTCGCTGCTGCTGTCCAGGTTAACCGTGCTGGTGGCAGGGGTCTGGCTGAGAGCACGTCGGGGTCTGTGCGGGGGCGGGGTGGGCGCCCGTCATGCCTCAGCCCTGCCTCCCTGCACATCACCAGGGGTGGGGGCAGGGGGCTGGTCGGGCTCTCAGACGTGCCCTGCGGATTTCAGAGCGCCGCGTGGCCCTGGCAGATCGTGGAAGGTTTCCACGTTTCTTTAACTGGTAACGTGACAGCCAGAGGTTGCGACCTCCAGCTCTGGCGGCTCCCAGCCAGGGGGTGGGACCCTCGACAGCCCAGCCCCCTGCGGTTTGGCTGGGGTCACCCACGGTCTTGGTCGTATCAGCAGAAAAGCCCCTCGACCTTCAGGTGGCCCAGGCGCTGAGAGTGAGCCCGAGGGTGGCTCTCTGGGAGAGCTCCCCGCGCTGACAAGGGGTGGCTGTTGGTCCAGGCGAGGGGGTGTGTCCCTGCGGGGGGGTGTGAGGAAGGGAGAGCGACCAGGGGCTGCCTCGCGTGCGTCCAGCGGGGCGGCTGGCGTTCCCAGGCGCTGGCTGTCCTTTGACTGAGGGGGAGGAGGCCTGCAGAGACGCTGTCCTCGCCCATGGTCACTCTTCCGTGTTTTGCCTCCTGGGGAGCAGGTCCCCTCAGCAACGACCTGGTGGGAAACACCCACCACCCACCTGCCTTCCCAGGCTCAGGGCGGCCCTCAGGAGAGGACAGCCGCGTGGCCAGTCGGACGCGATGACGTTCCCGCCACTGGGGAGCTGTGTGACTGCTGCCACCGCACAGAGGCCTGAGGTGGGGCACTTGGCACGTGACCGCAGGGACAGCTGGCACCACCAGCCAGAGAACGTGGGGCACAGAGGCTGCTTTCTGGACACTGGTAGCAGTTCTGCTCTAGGGTCAGTGTCACCTGAAAGCTGGAATGTTCTGCAAGTGTGCTGTGCCTATAATGGGAGCCCTGAGCTGCTGTCACCAGGGTAGCAGGCCTGGCGGCTCCCTGTGTAGGGGGTGGTCTTCCCTCTGCTTCCGCGTCCTGAGGAGCGCTAGCAGTGTGACAGCACCTTCCTGTTGAAATGAACACTCAGGGCCCAGTGGCAGCAGTGTGACCGGAACCTCCAGCCAAGCCACGTGTGTTGCGAAGAAAAAGAAATACCTGCTTGATTAGACGCATTTAAAAAGTTCTAGTGAATTTCCTCGCTAATGTCTTTCCAGTTACCGTTAAGTCCAGTTGCCGTTAAGAGTAAGGAGTAAAGATGAGTCTTTTTTTCAGTGAGAGACACATCCCAGCAGCCCTGTTTTGCGTGTCATTGGCCTGGAAAGAGGGCCGTCGGGAGGGCCCTCAGAATCCAGAGTCCGCGGTTGGGGGCGTAGCAGCAGGGAATGCAAACGTTCCCGGGCGTGAGCTGAGCTTCTCTGTCTTGCTATGGAGCTGACATAAGTCGGGCAGCGCTGGGGACTGTGCTGAGATGGATTCCGGGACAGACCCTACTGGAGGCCGGCCCGGTGCCCTCTACCCCGCGAGCTTCTGGGACTGTCACGAGCCCCTGGGCTTGGCTGGGTCAGCCCCTGGCGCTGTGTCTGCAGAGGTGGTGGCTAAGGAGCAAGAGATGTGTGCGTGTGCAGGAGCAACCATGCCAACGTTTGTTGTTTTGGGACTGTTTGATATAAGCCATTCTCACTGGAGATAAGTGATACCTCATTGTGGTTTTGATTTGCATTTCCCTGATGATTAGAGATGTTGAGCATTTTTTCGTGTTTCTTGCCCATTAGTATCTTCTTTTGAAAAGTTTCTATTCGTGTCGTTTGCCTACTTTTTAATGGGGTTGTTTAATTTTTTCTTACTGATTTTTCCAGAGTTCTATATAGATTCTAATTATCAGCCTTGATCGGATGTGTAGCATGGAGGTATTTCCTCACATTCTGTACATTGTCTATTCGGTGTAGTGGTGGTTTCCTTGGCTGTGCAGAAGCGTTTAATTAGATCAGGTCCCATTTATTTATTTTTGTTGTTGCTGTGATTGCTTTTGGAGTCTTACTCGTAAATTCTTTGTCTCGGCTGATGCCTATAAGAGTTTTTGCAACATTTTCTTCTAGAATTCTTATGGTTTCATGCCTTAGGTTTAAGTCTGTTATCCACCATGAATTAATTTTTTTGAGAGGTGCAGATCCTGTTCCAGTCTTCTACATGTGGCTATTCAGTTTTCCCAGAACCATTTACTGAATATTGATTCTTTTCCCCAGTGTATGTTCTTGTCTGCTTTGTCAAAAATCAGATGGCTATATGTGGGTGGTTTTATATCTGGGTTCTCAGTCCTGTTCCATTAATCTATGTCTGTGTTCTTGTGCCAATACTGTGCCGTTTTAGTTACTATAGCCTTGTAGTATAGCTTGAAGTCTGGTAAATCGATACATCCCAATTTGTTCTTTTTGCTTAAGATTGCTTTGGCTATACGGGGTCTCCCCTGGTTCCATACAAAATGTAGAATTGTTTTTCTAGATTTATGAAAAGTGATGGTATTTTAATAGGGATTGCATTGAATCTGTAGGTCACTTTGGGTGGTAAAAATCAATGTTGATTCTGCCGATCCATGAGCATGTTATGGTTTTCCATCTGTTTATGTCCTCTGCTATTTCCTTCCTTAGTATTTCTCAGTTCTCCCTGTAGAGGTCTTTAACCTCCTTAGATAAATGTATTCCTAGGTATTTTACTTTGTTTGTTGCTATTGTGAAAGGTATTACGTCTTTGATTTGGTTCTCAGTTTGACTGTTATTGGTGTAAATGAATGCTACTGATTTGTGTACAGTAATTTTGTAACCTGAGACTCTGCTGAACTTGTTTATCAATTCCAAGTCTTGTTTATCTGCAAGTCTCTTGAGAATCTTTGGGGTTTTCTAGATATAAATTATATTGTCAGCGAAGAGTGATAGTTTGATCTCTTCAGCCCACATTTGGATGCCCTTAATTTCCTTCTCTTGTCTGATTGCTCTGGCTAGGACTTCCAGCACTGTGTTGAATAGAAGAGGTGATAGAGGGCAACCTTGTCCGGTTCCAGTTCTAAGGGGAAATGCTTTTAATTTGTACCCATTCAGTATGATGTTGGCTGTGGGCTTGCCATATATGGGTTTTATCGTTTTAAGGTAAGTCTCATATATGCCTATTTTGTTAATTGTTCTTATCAAAAAAGGGTGCTGAATTTTGTCAAATACTTTTTTTGCATCTACGAGAGGATCATGTGGTCTTTGTTTTTATTTTTATCTATGTGGTGAATTACGTTTATAGATTTACATATGTTGAACCATTCCTGCATGTCTGCAGGGATGAAGCCCACTTGGTTTTGCTGGATTATTTGTTACAATGAGTAGCTGAATTTAATTTGCTAGGAATTTATTTTACTTGAAAGTTTGCTGGTTCTTTGCTCCCCTGTTGTCTCTTGCCTCCCAGTTCTCCCTCCTGAGGGTAGTTTTCTTTTTCCTGGAGCATATCCTTCAGTAGCTCTTTCAGTCAAGGTTGTGAGTGGAAACTTTGTCTTTGAATAGAGATTGAAGAGTTCTAAGTTGACGATTTGTTTCCCTCAGTATTTTGATGATTCTGTTTTATTGTGTTCTGGCCTTTGTTGTGATTTTCAGAAGTTTGTAGTAAGTCTGCTCCTTGTTCCTTTGTGGGTAACGTGTGTTCTGTATAGCTGCCTTTTTTTTTTTCTTTTTGAGACCTAGTCTCACTCTGTTGCCAAGGCTGGAGTGCAGTGGCATGATCACAACTCACTGCAGCCCCCGACTCCTGGGTTCAAGCAGTCCTCCTGCCTCAGCCTCCCAAAGTGCTGGTATTATAGGTATGAGCACTGTGTCCAACTGAGTTTTTCTTTTAATTTGGAGTGTATGGGTGTGAATTCATTGTCAGTGTTATTATTTTTTATTTTTCTTCGGACTCTGCTTGATAAGAGCATTTCCATCTTTCCTCATAATGGAAGAATTCTCAGCCAGCATCTGGTCAGACGTTGCATTTTCCTTTACTGGGTAGAAACTGCCCAGGCACCCCCTTGTGTTTCCGGGCCGCTTCTGAGGAGCCCTGCGCCCTGCAGCGAGCTCAGTGCAGGGTGTCTCGCTGTGAAGCTGTGTGCGCCTTCCTGCTCTCGCTTCTGAACCCACGAGGAACCTGCCCTTTGAGCTCCCATTTTGAGCTATTTACGTGCAGTGGTCCTCCCCCTTGTGAGCTGTTACCCCCACAAAGGGTAGCAGTGTTACTGATCGGTCGCCAGACCCTCAGCATGGTGCATGGGTGGGTTTCCCAGCTGTCCTTGTCTTCGAGGCCCTCTGGGCTCCGTGGATTCAAGTGAGGAGCAGGAGGACCGGGCGGGGCAGACTTGCCCAGTGCGCTCGGCCGCCATGCTCAGGGCGTGTGCCCTGGCCCCTCCTGAGCTGAGGCCACACAGGAGGCAGCTGGGGTTGTGGAAGCCCCCTGAGTAGAAGCGTGGGGATTCTCTGGCTGAGGACCCTGCCTGTGCTGATCCTGTTCGAGGCCTGTGGCCTCTAGGGCACAGGGAGTGAGGTTGGGGACGGGCCTGGGGTGAGCCGCAGTTCCGCTTCTTCCCGAGTGTGAGCTCCGTTCTCAGGCGAGTGGGCTGCTTCTTGCCACTTGGCACAAACGTGGGTTGCGGTGCTGGTAGGACTCAAGGTCCAAAGCCCAGACTCCGGCTTTGGGCCTCTGCCCTCCTCCTCTCCTGGGTGGTCCTCAGTCCTGGGGCCCAGGAGGGGGGTTCTGAGCTCTGAGTCCCCTGCTGGACAGTGATTGCATCCCCCTGTCCCTCCTGTTGTAAACGCCCTCCTGTGACCCCCCGCAGGTGAGTGGTCTGAATTCTAAAGTAAGTTTTGTGGGGATACCTGGAGCGGTCTGTCCTCTTCTGTCATCCTCCGTCCCCTGCCTGGGCTCCGCTCCTGTGGGCAGCATTGCGGTGTCTCCCCTCTGTGGACCACGTGCCCCGGCGTGGCCTGTGCAGACCAGCTGGCGCAGGAAGGCACAGATGACACACGTGTGGCCTGGCCTGCTCCTCGCCAGCTCCCACGGCAGGTGCCTCCATGTTCTCTGTCATCACCCGGCAGCCAGGAGTCACCCCAGCGTCCTCACGGCCATGCCCCACGCTGGGCAGGAGGTGGTCCTGTCCCTCCCCTGGACCTGCCCTGAGTGGGGACACAAGGAGGCTACCCTGTCACAAGCATCCCACGCGGCA
Source organism: Lemur catta (assembly GCF_020740605.2). Classification (NCBI taxonomy): domain Eukaryota; kingdom Metazoa; phylum Chordata; class Mammalia; order Primates; family Lemuridae; genus Lemur; species Lemur catta. The sequence goes on along the minus strand of NC_059128.1, from coordinate 1,109,051 downwards.
CTGGGCATTAGCGCCAGGCAGCGTGGGCACTGCGCAGTGGGCCGTGGGGCTGGGCATTAACACCAGGCAGCGTGGGCACTGCGCATTCGGCTATGGCACTGGGCATTAGCGCCAGGCAGCGTGGGCACTGCGCAGTTGGCCGTGATGCTGGGCATTAGCGCCAGGCAGCGTGGGCACTGCGCAGTCGGCTATGGCACTGGGCATTAGCACCAGGCAGCGTGGGCACTGCGCAGTCGGCCGTGGCGCTGGGCATTAGCGCCAGGCAGCGTAGGCACCACGCGGTCGGCCGTGGGGCTGGGCATTAGCGCCAGGCAGCGTGGGTACCGCGCAGTCGGCCGTGGCACTGGGCATTAGCACCAGGCAGCGTGGGCACTGTGCAGTGGGCCGTGGGGCTGGGCATTAACACCAGGCAGCGTGGGCACTGCGCAGTCGGCTATGGCACTGGGCATTAGCGCCAGGCAGCGTGGGCACTGCGCAGTTGGCCGTGGCGCTGGGCATTAGCGCCGCGCAGCATGGGCACCGCGTGGTCAGCCGTGGGGCTGGGCATTAGCGCCAGGCAGCGTGGGCACTGCGCAGTGGGCCGTGGTGCTGGTCAGGCCCTCGTGGAAGCCGGCCCTGTGGACAGCCTGGGCTGAGAGAAGGTTCTGGTTACTCCCTGGCGCCCCTGGCTCGTGCAGCCCAGCCTTGGGGGCGCAGTGACATGCAGTCTGGGGACGGGCTTGGGACAGGCCAGGCTCACAGTGACCACTTAGGAGGGCTGAGTGTTGAAGGTGCCAAAAATCAGGGCCCCTCCTTCCAGGCCCACCCCTCGCCCTCTGCCCCGGACCATCGGGGAGGGCAGAAGACAGGAGGTTTTGGCAAAGAAGCCCAAAGGCCCAGGCAGACCCCAGGGCTGCTGGTTGCCTGGCCCCTGCCTTCCCTGCTGTGAGTTGCAGTGAGCGTCGGCAGCAGGGCCACCCCGGACGCTAGCCCAGTCCCTGCGGCCTGCCGTGCTAGGCCTGGCCCACACCTTCCAGGAGGGGCTCTCAGGGCCTCCCCAGCTCCTGCAGGTGCCTGCCTGTGCTGACCCTGACCCCGAGCGCCCCTGCTGCGGAGAGGAGCGCTGCTGGCACGAAACCAGGCGCTGGGCAGGACCCTTCCTGCCTGGGGCAATGCGGAGGGTCCAGCCTGTGGGGGCGGCCACAGGAAGGCCGGGGGTCTGGGCCTGCCTCAGAGATCCTTCTGCATCATCCCGAGCCTCGCCTGACCTCTCCTTGGGGCGGCTGCCCTGGCGGTGGCCCCCGGCCCAGCTGACGTGGCTCCTCCACAGCGTCCAGCTGCTCAGCGCTGGCTCCTCCTCCGCTGGGCTTCTGTTCACCTTCCCCCGCAGCACCTCCCTCTCAGTCCCGGGCAGAGGAGCGGAGCCCCGGCTGCAGGGTGCCAGTCCGGCTGCAGGGTGCCAGTCTGGCTGCAGGCCGAGGCTCCCAGCTTCCCGGGGCGCTGCAGCCCCACACCGGCCCAAGGGCGGCCTGTCAGGAAGGCCTGGAAGGGAGAGGCCGGGGCAGGCCAGAGGGGCTCCGTGCTGAGCAGTGGGAAGGTGTGCAGGGCCTGCCCTCTTCCCTCCTTCTGCACAGAGCCTCGGGCGGGCCGTTGCAGTCTGTGCCCTGCCGTCTGAGTGAGGCTCCAGCTTGCTGTTGCGCTCCCAGACACACATGGCCACGCCAGTCACTGGGGCAGACCCAGCTGTGTCCGGCTGGGGACCGAGGGCTGAGTCCACGGGAGGAGTGGTGGGACCCCTTCCGCAGTCCCTCTGGCCTGGCAGCCGCGCACATGTGTGCTTGCGGTGGGAGGTGGGGGCAGAGCAGGGTTCCCCCCAGCTGGTGCTGAGGTACACCTGCACACCTGGGGCTGCTGGGCTGGAAATGGAGGAACGGAAGATGACCCCTGTGGCCTGTGGGTCACTGGGGCAGAGGGGGCAGCCAGCAGGTCCGAGGACAGGGCCTCGTGGTGGCTGGACCCAGAGCAGGTGACGGCTGACGGCTCCCGGGGTTAATGGCCTTGCTGCTGCCGGTTGGGGCCATGGCCCCATGCCCGGGGCTGTGTGTATGCCAGTGTGGTCCTCGCAGCCCCCCAGAGGCTTCCCCGCCACCCGTGCGCGGGCGCTGTCCAGGGGACGTGTGCTCCTACCAGGCGCCCCGGGCTCCGCTGGGACCCTGCGTGTCAGCTGCACCGCGTGGCCGTGGTGTGCTCTGACCGCGCATGGCCTGGCTCCTTCCCCAGGGCTGGGGCGGGCTGGGCGCTGCGTCCTCACCCCTCCTGTCACCCTGCGGGCAGGCTGGCCTCGGCTGGGGTGGGAGGTGGGTGCTCAGTGACCAGGGTGGGCGTGGGGACAATATCCGTGAAGCGCCTGGCGGACCTGTGCCTTCTACCGCGGTCCCCCTGCCCCTGAGCGCTGGCTGGCAGGGACGCTGAGACGGCACTTCTGGCCTCTCCTCGGCAGGGGGAGCAGTGTGTCGATGAGGCTGGGGCGCTGGAGGAAGCTGGGCGCGGCTCGTGGTAGCTGGCGGCCACCCAGGCGCGGGTGCTGGCAATGCAGGTGGCCCTGCAGGGCTCCCTTGTGAGAGCTGCCCGTGCCCGGGTGGCCTCTGCAGCCTCGCCCCGCAACGGTGCCCCGGCCCAGCTGCGAGGACGGCTGCAGGGGCTCCCAGAGCTGGGCAGGTGTGGCATGTGGCGTTCCTCTGCCCACGGGGCAGCGGGGCGTGGGGGACACATGTGGCCAGCTGCCACCGCAGGCCCAGCGCCCATGCGGGCAGACTCACGACCGTGTACAAGGGCAGCTCCAGGAAACAAAGGCTCCTCAGTTTTCCCTCCAAGCAAGACAGTCAGCAGGGTTGGGACCCGGTGGCCGGGGCCCCTGCCATCTGTGCTCCCCATGTGCCTGGAGGGAAGTGGGGAGGCCACGTTCCCCACCGAGGGCCTGCCAGGCTGCTGCTGTGTCCTTCAGAAACGCACAGAATGCTCTTCTTGTCCTCCTCGGGCTCTGCCCTCATGGGGGACGGCAGGGCCCAGGGCCAGGGGGGCAGAGTTGGCCCCACAGCCTGCTCGGTGGCCTGGGGCCCAGTGTGCACGCGCTCTGCGGTGGCGAGGCGGCGGGGGTGCTGGTCCACGCCCCGCCTGGAGAGCCAGCGGGGTCCCCAGGTGACTGGCGTCCACGGTGGGCTGACGAGCGGCTGTGGGAGGCTCCAAGTCGGGCGTCACCAGGCCGTGCACTGGGACCTGCTCAGGAAAGGCTGACGGTTCGTGTGCCCCTCAGGCAGCCCCACGTGTGCATCCCTGAGCCGATGCTCAGGGTTCTCCTGGGAGCTGCCGCGTGGTCTCGGTAGCAGGTCTGGAGCCCAGTGGGCAGCAGCAGTGTCCACACCGTCGCCCCGCAGGGCTGGCAGCCGTGCAGTGACAGCCCCAGCCCCTTCCCCTTCATCCCGAAGGTAGATTTTCTCTTTTCTGGCACGTGGGCCATTTGCGCATCTAGAGGTGGGAGCGCGAGCCTTTCCGGTGTCCCCAGGGGCCCCCAACACGGAGGGGACAGAGGGGACAAGCACCGCTGCCCAGGGAGGAACCGGGGCCTGAGCACCGGGGCGGGGGCAGGTGCAGAGCCTGGCATCCTGCAGGAAGAGGCACCTGCGTGTGGGGCTGGGTGGGAGCGGGTACACCAGGGCCTGTGCTCCGCTGCTGGCAACCAGGGTGACTCCTCGTCCGTGAAGCAGGTACCACGTGACCCGGCAAATCCCTGCTCAAAAGAGTTGAAACAGGTGCCCCGAAGCTTGGGCACACACGTGTCTGTGGAGTGCTGTTCACAGGAGCTGGAGGCAGAAGCTGCCCGAGTGTCCGTGGTCAGATGATGGGAGAAACGCAACGCGGCCCGTCCGTGGGGAGCCGTACCGCTCAGCCACGCGGCGGAGGCTCTGGCGCGGCCGCACACGCACGGGATGGAGGGCGTCACGCCAAGGGAGAGAGCCGGACGCAAAGAGAAAGGCTGTGTGATTCTGTGGCGTGACGCGTCCGGGACAGGCAAACCCACGGGGACAGGGACACAGGCACCAGGCTGGGGTGGGAGCGGGCACTCGCGGAGTCAGGGAGCTCTTTGGGGTGATGGAGAGATTCTAGCGCCGGGTTGTGGTGAGGGTTGCACAACCTCGTGAATACCCTAAATGCCGCTGAATCGTACACTTTAAATTTTTTCATGTATTTTATGACTTTAAAAAAAGTTTTTTTTTTTTTTTTTTTTTGAGACAGAGTCTCACTCTGTTGCCCGGGCTAGAGTGAGTGCTGTGGCGTCAGCCTAGCTCACAGCAACCTCAAACTCCTGGGCTTAAGCGATCCTCCTGCCTCAGCCTCCCGAGTAGCTGGGACTACAGGCATGCGCCACCATGCCCGGCTAATTTTTTCTATATATATTTTTAGTTGGCCAGATAATTTCTTTCTGTTTTTAGTAGAGACAGGGTCTCGCTCTGGCTGGTCTCGAACTCCTGACCTCGAGCGATCCACCCGCCTTGACCTCCCAGAGTGCTAGGATTACAGGCGTGAGCCACCGCGCCTGGCCTGTTTTGTTTTTTTTTTTTAAAGGCAGGGATGGCTCTAGATTTGAGGCATGACAGGTAGGTGGCAGGTGTGCAGGTGCCTGCTGGGGTGGTGGGCCGGGGTGGGGGAGGCACACGGGCTGCGGGATTGTGGTGGGGCTGCAGGTGCTCGCCCGGCGCCGTGGCCTGTCCGTACCGGGAAGGTGTGAGTGTGGGGCAGGACACGGCCACACAGCAGCGTGGCGTGAACCAGCCTGGCACGAGGGTCCTGGAGCTGCCCCCTGCCGCGGCCACCGGCTTCCCACGCCCGGGGGTGTCAGTGTGCCTGCAGGCCCGGAGCCATGCGGGGCTTGTCCGCCTTCTCCTCCCCTGTCCCCTCCTGCCGCGTCTTTCTCCCCGCGAGCACGCCCTTCCCCGGGACCTGGGCTGTGCCACGCCTATTCCAGCCCCAGACGCTCTGGTCCTGCTGTCACGGAAGGGACTCTCTGCCTAGCGAGATGGGGGGACCGGGACCCACAGGGTCAGGTCCCTGCAGTAAGTGCCGGCAGGGTGGGCGGCGGGCAGGGCGTGGGGCAGAGGCCGACCTGGGCAGCCCGCACTGGCTGGACTGTGTGGCCAGGCGTGGCTTGGGGCCAGGCTGTCCATCCTGTTTTGGGGTGCAGGGGGGTCACTGGTAGGGCTGGACAGAGGCTGTCTTTGGGGTCTGCTAGCAAGACATCTGCCACCCATTGGCGCCCTGCGGACGGCAGGAGGTCACTCTGCACGGGCAGCTGGGGTGCGACTGGGGAGGGTGACGCAGAGCCGAGGGCCTGGGGTCGGCCTGGGGGTCAGGAGGGTGCTGGCCGGACGTTGGATGGGGACCACAGGCCGGGTCGAGCGAGCTGGGAGCTGCATGACTGTGGGAAGCTGGGCTGGCTCTGCAGGCCCCAGACGACCCCACGCCGCGCTCCTTGCCCTCCACGCCGGCCGCTGTGCGCACGTCCAGCGGGAGGGATGGGAAGAGAAGGGGTCGGCCCGGAGACTTGTGCACGGGACAGGAGGCTCTGGGAGAGGAATGTTCCGGTGCAGACGAGAGTCAGCGAGAACCAAAAGCTGGCGGTAGACGTGGAGAGCCCAGTCCAGGGACAGCAGGGTGAAATCAAAAAGCTCTCCCAGAAAGTGGAACAGGGACAGGGACAGAAACCAGGGAGAAAGGGGCCTTTGCTGGGGGCCTGGTGTCTCAATAGCAAATGCTGCCGGTGTAGAAAGGGGGGGTCGTGGCTCTACTTCAGGGGTAAGTGCAGCCTGGGCCCTCAGCCTGCCCCCCTGCCTCCTGCCTGGGCCCTCAGCCTGCCCCCTTACCCGCCTGCCTCCTGCCTGGGCCCTCAACCTGCCCCCCTACCCGCCTGCCTCCTGCCTGGGCCCTCAGCCTGCCCCCCTACCCCTTTGCCTCCTCCCTGGGCCCTCAGCCTGCCCCCCTGCCCCCCTGCCCCCCTGCCTCCTGCCTGGGCCCTCAGCCTGCCCCCCTACCCCTCTGCCTCCTGCCTGGGCCCTCAGCCTGCCCCCCTACCCCTTTGCCTCCTCCCTGGGCCCTCAGCCTGCCCCCCTGCCCCCCTGCCCCCCTGCCTCCTGCCTGGGCCCTCAGCCTGCCCCCCTGCCCCCCTGCCTCCTGCCTGGGCCCTCAGCCTGCCCCCCTACCCCTCTGCCTCCTGCCTGGGCCCTCAGCCTGCCCCCCTACCCCTTTGCCTCCTCCCTGGGCCCTCAGCCTGCCCCCCTGCCCCCCTGCCCCCCTGCCTCCTGCCTGGGCCCTCAGCCTGCCCCCCTGCCCCCCTGCCTCCTGCCTGGGCCCTCAGCCTGCCCCCTGCCCGCCTGCCTCCTGCCTGGGCCCTGGCCCTCTGCCGAGTCCGCAGGGCTGCAAGAGGTCCCGTCCCTGGCCCACAAGAGACTGTCGGGGTTGCCCAGCCTCCTCGGGCCTGGCTCCCTCCACCCCTGCCCTGCACCTCAGGCTGGGTCCCCTCGCCACGCCCAGCTGGGCTCTTGGAGATGGATCTTCTGCTGACTCTGTCGGGGCTCGTCCCCTGCCCCATAGGTCCTCCAAGACACGTCTCTGTGTCCCCAGCTGGCCTGTCGGCCCTGAGGGAGGGTGTATTCTCTGTTCCCTGTCTGCCCAGATGCTCGGTGAATGAATGAATGAATGAACGAACGAGGGCGTGCCCACCCCACGCTCTGGGAGGGCCGAGGGTGCTGCGGGGTGAGGGTCTTGCTTCCCCGCGGGGGTTGTGGGGCCCTGTGTGTCGGGGGCGACTGTAGGAGAACTGCTCTCCACAGAAGCTTTTGCTCAAAGCTAAGCCACCCCTTGGGCGCTGCTGGTGGGAGCGTGGAGTGGCGCAGCCGCCGTGGAAGACGGCGTGGAGGTGCCTCGGAAAACTAAGCAGAGTGACCACGGCACCCACGCACCGCTCTGGGTGTAGACGGCACAGGGCTGGAAGCAGGTCGCGAGGGTGACCGCGCTCCCAGGTCCACAGCTGTTCCCGGTCCCCAGGCCACGGGGCAGCCGCCGACAGGCAAGGCGTGGGCTGTGCGCGCCCGAGTGTCCTCACCCTTGAAAGGAAGGAGAGTCTGGCAGGAGCTGCAGCACGGCGGGCCCTGAGGACATCGTGCCGAGTGACACACACTGGCAGCAGAGGGACGAGGGCCGTGTGACTGCGCTCGTAGGCGGTCCTGGAACCTCAACACTGGAGAGACGGAAAGTGGGCGGGGGGGGGGCGCTGTCTACCGGGGACAGTTTCAGACGTGCCGCGTGAGAAGGTTGTGCAGATGGATGGTGGTGATGGTCGCACGGCACAGGGAACGTATTAAGGCCACTGACCCGTACACTTAAAAATGGTTAAATGGTGCCTTTTATGTTACATGTATTTACCGCAATAAAAAAAGAGAAAGAAATTAACGTTGCCAAACTGTTCCCCCAAATTACACTCCTACCGGGGAAAAAAAATTAAGTGCCAAAGCCACGGTGCTGACAGTGTTGGGCACCTGTCTGGGGTTGGCTGTGCCCCTTGCTGTGCCTGGCTGGCCTCAGGTGACCCCCAGCTTCCTGATCAGAGTGGACATGGTCCCCAACCCCAAGACCAGTGCCCAGGGGTGGGACCTGCCCAGGCCCCCTCTGAGACCCCGTCCCTGACCCCTGGGAGCTCTGGCTCGGCCTCGCAGAATGGGGTGGTTTAAAGGGGTGTCCAGCCCCGCTCCCCTGGGGTGCATGGATGGCAGCCACCCCCTAAGCCACCGCCTGTGTGTGCCCCTCAGCGGCAGCAGGGCCCCGGCCTCCGGTCTCCGGCTCACATCCCACTCGGTGGGCAGGTGGCTGAGGGGTCTGTCCTGGGGCTGGTGCTGGCCTGGCCTTCCTAGGGGACGAGTGGCCGCTGCTGTGGGCTGTGACTGGGGAGGGGTGGGCGGAGTTGGGCCTGGAAAGTGTTGAAATAGAAGTGCCTCGTCGGCCTTGTGTGTAGGGACATTTCTGAGTCAGGTTTCTGTGGTCCTTCCGAAATGTCACTTGTTTTGCAACTCACAAAAACCAGGGGTGAGGGCGTATGGTGCTTCCCTCCTCCCTGGCGCCACCGCGGGGCATACAGGGGGTGCAGAGCGCCCCCCTCCCATCTCCCCTGACCTGCAGGGCCCGCCATGGCCTGGCCCCACAGCCCGGCCTCCCTGCGCCCGGCTCATCCCGGCTCCCTGGGCCTGCTCAGGGTTCTGGGTCCTCCGGGTCCGTGTGGCCCTTGGCGAGTTCTCAGAGTGACCCTGGAGGGGAGGTGCCCGCCCTCCGTGCTGCCCCCCAGCTCTCCCAGGTCCCAGGGCTTGGTGTCCACCCAGCCCTGACCATGCCTGTGACCCTGTGCTCAGTGGTGCCCCCTGCTGTGGGGTGCCCCTGGGCGTCCTCAATACAGCTCAGTGCCGGAGCCACCGGGCCAGCTGAGGCCTGGCGTTTGTCAAAGACCCTCAGGGTTCCCCTCCCTCATGCCATCTCCACCCGCTGTCCCTCTGAGCCCGGCTCTCACAGCCGGATGGTCACTCCTGCTTCGGCCGATGACAGCCCAGCCCGCAGGTGTCCAGGTGTCTGGGCACCTCTGAGGCTCTGCTGGCCATGGCAGGCTGGCTCCACAAGCTCCTGGGGACGTGTGGCTGTCACCTGTGCCCCTTGGTGTTTACCGTGGTTCCTGTATCTGGTTTAATGCTGCTGGAGACAGGAGCGGAGGTGCCCTGTCCTGTTGCCGCTCACACAGAGCAAGACCGGCTGCTTGGACAGGACCGCCAGGGCCACTGCAGCGCCGGAAGGTCAGGGAGAAACAGCTCCTAGACGTGTGCCGCGGCGCGAGCGGAGGAGGGGAAATCCCCAGGTGCAGAGTCACGGGAGGAGGAGGGACCCAGGGCCAGGCTGGAGCTGGGAAGGGCGGCTGGTGGGCGGCAGACCACGTCTGTCATGTGGGCAGGAGGCTTCAGGGTCACAGGAAACCTGAAACACTGAGCTGGGGGGAGCCACCCTGTCCCCCAAGGGGGTTAGAGAACCCCAGGGGATGGCCAGCAAGTCGCCACCACCTGGCAGTGAGCTGGATACTAAACAACCGTGTGTCGCGCCTGGTGGAAAACAGGCAACCGCATGCAAGGTGGACGGAGGTGCAACAAAAGATCCCAGCTAGTGCCGTGTGCGATGAGATTCTGAATGCTGAAACCTCACGTTTTAAATGCAGAATTATTCAGTCTCGGGAGCACCCAACTCAAGTTACATGAAGAGCAGAGTGAGTCTTAAACAAAAAGTAAAGAACAAATCTTAATGAAATAGAAAGCAATAATGAATGTTAGCCAAAGCCAAAAGTCAGCTGTTTGCGGCAGCCGGATAAAGCCGCGAGCGTTTGGCAGGAGTGGCCGAGAGCCGCAGAGAGCGCTCGGGGGGCGGAGCCGTGCAGGTGACGCTGACGTCTGAAACCACAGAAGAGCCCTGTGCACACGGCATCGTCAGCGAGCATGAGAATTTTGGTAGAGTAATTTTTTAGGAAAGATACGAATTGGTAACAGCCTAGGAAAACAGGGGACCGGAGGAGACGGTTACATCAAATGAGTGGGTGTGGCGTCAGAGCACTTCTCTCCCCCAGACAGCAGGTGGTTTTACTGTTGAATTTTACCGGATCTTCAAGAAATAACCTGTATCTCGTATGATGTGCCCCAGAGATTGAAAAGAGGCTAATCTGTCCATTGAAGAGGGCGGCACGGAAAGAGGAGTGTGGCAGGGCCGAGGGCGCAGGACTGTGACGTGGTGGACCCGTGAGGTGGGGCTGCCGTAGGACACGCGGGCGGCTCACCTGACACGAGAGCAGTTAACTCCTCAGACTGAAGGAAAATCACACGATAGATGAAGAAAAAGCATTTGGTAAAATTTGACGTATTCTTAGGAATATAGACATACATAGGAACTTCTTTAACTTGTTACGGGACGTCCGCTGAAAGTCTGTAGATCTGCACTGTCCAACGCGGGAGCCTGCCTTTGGCCGTAGTTAAAATCTGTCATTACCTCGTGCGTTGCACGAGCAGCGTTTCCGGTGCTGGCCGTCGTGTCACGGCGTCTCCATCCGCAGACAGTGCCGCAGGGCAGCGTTGCCGTAGCCACGTCCTTCTCCACAGTGCGACGTCAGAGGTGCTGCCTTGGACGTCAGAGCAGAGGCCGGGCGTGGGGGCGCACACCTGTGGTCCCCGCTGCTTGGGGGGCTGTGGCGGGAGGATCGCTCGTGCCCAGGAGTTGGAACTGTGGTGACCTGTGATTGGGCCGCTGCCCGAGATGATGCCAAACGCCATACTGAAGTGAGATGAAACTGAGATTTCAAATCGAAATGAAAAATGTTTATAATAGCAAAACTACCTTGAAAAAGATGAGCAACATTGGAAACCTCACCTTAAAGATTTTAAAACTTACTGCAAAGCTGCAGTAATCAGGACAGTGTGGTGCTCACGTAAGGATAGACACATCAGTCAGTGGAACAGAACTGAGATTCCAGAGATAAATCTTTACATGTGTGGTCTATTTATTTATTTATTTACTTTCAGACGGAGTCTCACTCTCTTTCCCGGGCTAGAGTGAGTGTTGTGGCGTCAGCCTAGCTCACAACAACCTCAGACTCCTGGGCTCAAGCAATCCTCCTGCATCAGCCTCCTGAGTAGCTGGGACTACAGGCATGCGCCACCATGCCCGGCTAATTTTTTTTTTTTTTTCTGTATACTTTTAGCTGTCCAGATAATTTCTTTCTATTTTTAGTAGAGACAGGGTCTCGCTCTTGCCCAGCCTGGTCCTAAACTCCTGACCTTGAGCGATCTACCCGCTTCGGCCTCCCAGAGTGCTAGGATTACAGGCGTGAGCCACCACGCCCGGCCTCAATTTATTTCTGCCAAGGTTGTCAAAATGGTTTAATGAGATTAAGTATAGTCTTTTTAACAAATGTTGCTGAGATACCCGGATATCCAGACACAAAAGAATGAAGATAGACCCCTTACCTCACACCATAATTAACTCAAAATGAATATAGACATACATAAATGTGAGCTAAAACTGTAAAAATCTTAGGAGAAAACTGAAGCACCTTTTAGGACCTTGGGTTAGGCAGTGGTTTCTTAGGTATGACACCATGTCTTGGAGATACCTATATCTATATGTATATGTAGATATCTCAGCAAAGCGTGAGAACCTGTCTTTTTAAAATAGGGGGAAAAAAGGATACAAGTTACGAGAACCAACAAGGGTCTTAGAAGGCTGATTGATACGAAATCAACACGGAGAGTCAATAGTGTTGGAAAACCTGCGGAAATCAATTTGAATAAAACGCTAGGCATAGAAGCTACTAGTAGCTGTCTGGAAATAAACTGAGCAAAGGTCTCTCCTTTCACAAGAGAAACATCTGATAACTTTTTCAAGAATGTTAAACTCTTCCGTAAAGAAGTGCAAAGACTCAACGTCACAAAGATGTCAGCTCTCCCTAAATGCAGTTCAGTTTCACGAAATTCTGTACAGGAATTTTTCGTTAAACTTGGCAAGACAATTCTAAAATTCATACGCAATAGATAAGCAACATAAAAGAGAAATGGGGGCGTTTGGGTTGAGGGAATTTTCATCCGTCTAGGCTGCTGGGACAGAATTCCACGGACACCAGTTTCTCACGGTTACGGCGGCTGGAAGTCTGAGGTCCCAGTGCGGACTTGGTGTCTGGGCAGGGCCACCCCTGGGTGGGGGACAGCCCTGTCCTCGCCATGTCCTCACGTGGCGGAAGGAGCAGGAGAGCTCGCTGGGGAATCGTTTATAAGAGCACTAGTCCCGTTCGTGACAGCTCTGACCTCGTGGCCTCGTTGCCTCCAAAAGGCCCCACCCCCTGGGACCGTCACTTGCGGGTTAGAGTTTCAACATGAACTTTGGGGGGGACACGAGCAGGGAAGTCCTTAGCAGGGAATGTTTTCCTTAGCAGATATACATGTGTTTAAATTAGCTGTACTAGGTGAAATGACGTGGGCTTGGCAGGCGCACAGACAAACGTACAGGGAACAGAGAGGCTCAGACGCATGGCCCTGGTGTGCTTCAGGGAGATGCCACTCATCAGTGGGGACGTGGAGCAGACGGTTGGGGACAGCTGGACGTTCATAGAGGAAATAAAAAGTCAGGTCACTGCCTCACACACACCCCAAACAGCTCCACGTGGGGAGTGACCGCACTGAGGTGGGAGGGGGACACAAGTCACAGAGCTGTGTTTGGTCAGATAAACAGGTTTTAAGGCCTTATTCTTTCCACATCCTCCAGCTGGGAGATGCCTGCCGTGTGCGCAGCCCCACAACTAACACCCAGGATGAAGGTTCTTAGACGTCGGTAGGAAAGAGTCAGCCCAGCAGCAAAGCAGGCAGCGGCCGTACAGACCGGCGGCTCATGGAGCACCACGGCTGGCACATACCTGGGCCGCACGGCCTCCTGGTGCTGGAATTTCCTCCTCGGAGAAGCACGTCGGTCACCTGGATGAGGGCCCACCCTAATGAGCCACAGCTATGCCACTCACATGTGCTTGTAGGAAGCGTGTGCTGTGCCTTGTAGCCTGGGGCACGGCCGCCGCGTCTGTCACGGAGCTGGAACGGGAGCTGACGAGCTGGTGCTGTCTGCTGCCTGCTGTGACGGGGCAGGGACGGCTCCAGGGCTGGCCGGGTGGCTCTGCTGGGCTGGGCTCCCACCTCTGGGTCCTGCCGCTGAAGCAGGGAGACGGGAGTGGCAGGGGCTGCTGCCCGGGAAGTGGGGCGCACACTGCCAGGGCCACCTGTGCAGCCGCCCCCGTGACAGGGCTGTGGTCGGGGAGGAGCCGTCGTCACGCAGCAAGCGTGAGGGAGGTCCCTGCCAAGGGAGGGTGAAGAGGACAGAGTCTGGGGACAGCCCGTCCTCTGGATGGTGGTTCCTCCAGGGGCGAGAAGGGAGGGTGATGGGGAGAGGACACGGCGGGTTTCTGTGGTCTGGCCCTTTGTTTCCTTGAAAAAACCTGAAGTCCGTACAGAGAATGTCTGTCAACTCTTGCTGGTGGCACGTGTCTTCTGTGGCTACTCTGTGGCGTCTCTGCGTCTCTGTGTGCCTCGTTTCGGAGAGCGGAGCGTCACTGCTTAGGACTGGGGTTAACGCCTGTTCTGAGCAGATGCAGCGGCGGAGCAGGGAGCGCCGGGCGGTCAGCAGGTTGTCTTTGTTGTGAGTGTGGAGGTTTTGCCCGGCAGTGGGGTTTCGGGCGGTCCCCGGGGTAAGGGTGACCGGCTTACGCGGTTCTGTGATGACGCACGGGCTCCCGAGGCTCCCTGTGGGGATAATGCACAGTTACATTAACAACTCGGGAACCGGCTTCTGCCCACGTGGCAACCAGCCCACGTGGCATCCACGCCTTGACTCCGCTACACGGTCACGCACGCACAGCGCCCCTTGCACCTCAACTTTTACCTTCGATTTTGCGAGTCCGTGTTTGCCCTGACGACCACGCCCCGAGGCGAGAGTCCACGGCAGGCTCAGGTGAGCCTGGGCGCAGAGAAAGGGGACAACGGTGGAAACGGAGGTGGACATAATTCAGGGCTCGGAGAAAGGCCAGACGCCACTGTTCGTCGGGAAGACGTCAGGCTTCCCTCTCGCTGTGCAAACGTCACGAAGGGGGAGGTGGCATGGGGAGCCCCGTGCACGGCAGGCCCCGGTGGGAGCGTCAGTGACTGTGCATCCGTGTGCTGCGTGGACAACTGAACCGGAAAGGTGGTTACTGATTCGGTTAGGAGAGCAAAGTAAGCAAAACATGCCTGTTAACCTAGCATCGACGCAACGTTAGGGCAGCGTTAACCTTCACTAGTCTTTTTTTAAATGTCTCCCATCTCCTGTCTAAACGTTTTATGTGAGTTTGTTTTTATATTGTTTGTTTGAATTAAAAGAAAGAGCACAGTGGTTCCCGGAACTTCTTCCCACAGCACGGGGGTGTTATTTTTATGATACTGTTACACGCGAGTCATCGCGGCGTTGTCACTGCTCCGTGCACTGCTCCTCGGGGTCCTGTCACATGCGGACCCCATCTAAAGCGTTCTCAGGAATGCGGCTTGTCCACAGCCCGGGGGCCGCCTGTGTGTTTCACATCGATGCCTTTAAAATGTGCTTTGTTTTATTTTTGTTACTATTGAATCTGTGACATTGGAAGGTGTTTGACTGAATAAGTTGCAGGTTCGTGATTCACCTTCTTTTGTAGGTTTTTTTGGTGTGTTTGTCCATGATTTCCTTGAGGGCCAAGTATAATGTGACAAGTCTTGCCTGGCTGTGTAATCGACCAGCCTCGGATAATAAACCAATGACGTTTGTTCTGTTTATCTGCTCGGTTTCTGTGTGCTGATGATTCTTTTAATATTATTTGCACAAATAGCATCGGCTTGGACGTACCTTAGAATACTGGGGAAAAATCCAAATGGCCGTAGGTGTGCGTGGTGATAGCAGAGCTGTGCCTCGGGAACCGGTGCGTGTCCTCCCGGTGCTCGCTAGCCGGCCCTGGCTCTTCCCGCGCGCATCTGCCGGAGGAGCCCCTCCCTCGGCACTGAGAGCCCCCACCTAGCTCTGGCCTCCTGCTGGGTTCTGGGACAGGAACGTGCAGGGCCGGCCGGGCTGTGCCACACGGACAGTAAACGCTAGGCTCCCCCCAGCCCCAGGTCAAGACGAATGGCGGGGAATGTGGACTTGCAGAAACGAGGGCTGCGGCAGCATCGAGGAGTAGGGAGCAGAGTAGGGAATCTGGACAGGCCTCAAAACCTGCCCCAAAATAAGTGTCGTCTGTGGTTGGTTTGTTTACAGTTAGTTCATCCAAAGCAGGATCCAGGCAGAGCTGCTTGTTTGCAATTGGTTGATAGTCTCTTAGGTCTGCCCTTTATTTTTTATTTTTATTTTTTGGAGACAGAGTCTCGCTCTGTTGCCAGGGCTAGAGTGCAGTGGCGACAGCCTAGTTCACAGCAACCTCAAACTCCTGGGCTCAAGCGATCCTTCTGCCTCAGCCTCCTGAGTAGCTGGGACTACAGGCATGCGCCACCATGCCCAGCTAATTTTTTCTATATATTTTTAGTTGTCCGGTTAATTTCTTTCTATTTTTAGTAGAGATGGGGTCTCGCTCTTGCTCAGGCTGGTCTCGAACTCCTGAGCTCAAACGATCTGCCCACCTCGGCCTCCCAGAGTGCTAGGATTATAGGCATGAGCCACCACGCCCTGCCTTTTTGAAATCTTTAAAAATGATCACACAGGGCCAGGCGCAGTGGTCTGTGCCTGTAGTCTCAGGTACTCGGGAGGCTGAGGCAGGAGGATCACTTAAGCTCCGGAGTTGGAGGTTGCAATGAGCTATGATGATGCCACTGCACTCTAAGCCGAGGCAACAGAGTAAGACTCTGTCTCCAAAAAAAAAGTAAACAAAATTTAAAAAATAAAAATGATCATATAGTAGAGTTTTATCCCCTACTCCCACCTCACCCCTTTTTTTATATGCAACTCTGAGTTTTGCTTTCTGGTGGTGGTTTTTGTTTTTGTTTTTTTTTTTTGAAATGTCTGTTTTTTTCATTTGAAATGTCTGTTCAAATATTTTGCTCACTTTTTATGAGGTTGTTTGTTTTCCTACTGTTCTGAGTGTTCATTTCTTTATCCTTTTTTGAGACAGCTCAGTTGCCCAAGCTAGAGTTCGGTGGCCCCATCATAGTTCACTGCAGCCTCAAACTCCTGACCTCAAACTACCTTTTCATCTTAGCCTCCCAAGTATCTGGAACTACGGGCATGCGCCACTATGCCTGGCTAATTTTTTATTTTTTGTAGAGACTGAGTCTCACTCTGTTGCCCAGGCTGGTCTGAAACTCCAGGCCTCAAGGGATCCCCTTGCTCGGCCTCCAAAGGGCTGGGACTACAGGTGTGTGCCACTGCCTGTGGCCTATAGATGCTTTTTATTGGGTTGAGGAAGTTCCATTCTCTTTCTAGTTTGCTGAGAGTTTTTATTACAAGTGGACATTGAATTTTTTCAAAAGCTTTTCTGAGTTGCTTGAGGTGATTATGTATTTTTTCTTACTTAGCTTGTTGGTATGGCGAATCACAATTTTCAGGTGTTGAGCCAGCCTTGCATTCCTGGAGCAACCCCAGTTAGTTGTGGTATAGTAATTACTATTTTTCTATATTGGCAGATTCAGTTTCCTAATATTTTGTTGACAATTTTTACATCCATGTCCATGAGGGGATATTGGTATTTAGTTTTCTTTTTTGTACTGGTTTTGTCTGGTGTTGGTTTTAGGGTGATACAGAACTCATAAAGTGACTTGGGAAGTGTTCCTTCCTCTTCCGTTTTGTGCAAGATGTTATGTAGAATTGGTGTTATCTCTTCCTTTAATATCTGGTTGAATTTGCCTGCTCAGCTCCCAGACACTGTCAGAGCACCGGCTGCCAAGTCCCAGGAGACTCTGACTTGATTCCTGGCATTCTCCTGTTGTCACAGATGGGCATGAGGGTGGCCGTAAGCTTGCGGGTGGCTCAGTGTGCCTGGTGTGCACACAGAGACTGAGGGGCAGTGGGGGCTGGCCCGACGCCGGCACAGGACAGTGACTTCCGGGACTCCGACAGGTTTCTGTGTTAGGTTTTCATTCTGGTTGTTTAAGCTCCGTGCCAGCTTATCTTAAAGACTGAACTTACAGACATCTCACGTGGAACAATTAAAAAACTTGAGACATGTTCTGAGCTGGGCAGGTCTACTTTACAGACCCCTGCCGGGTTGATCTGTGCTTCCATGGTCTTGTTTGGAACACGGTGCTCGTCCCTGAGTCAGGTCCCCTGCAGGCGTCACGCAGCCCAACCTGTCCGGGGCCCCTGGAGTCTGCAGCCCTGTCTTGCCTTGTGGGAGCCGCGTACTGACAAGGCCCCCGCTGGGCTCAGCCTCAGTCCTCTGGTGTGCCAGGCGCTGTCGGGCAGTTTCCCTGGCCCCCAGCCTGCCACGCCCACTGTGGGTCAGGCACGTCCTGCCTGGGAGCCCCTGTGTCAGACCTTTGACCTTCTGGGCTTGGCGGAGTGCAGTGTCACCATCATCACCTGAGGGGCCAGGATAGGAATGGGGTCTCCGTCTTCAGCCCACACCAGGCGGGGCCTCGTTTAGCCCAGGACGGGGCGCTGGACTCCGTCTTAAACCAGCGCAGGGGCAGGGCCTCCATCTCTCAGGTCGGTTGACGGGTGCACAGGGAGCCCGGGTGACATCCTGGGGCCACCAGATCCTGTATCTGCTGCCTGGGTGCTTCCAGTAGAGAGCGCTAGAGGGGCCGAGGCCTGCCTTCCTGCCACCGTGTCCCACGTGCAGTTCCTGGACACCTGGTGGCATTGTCCGAGGCTGGCCGTGTGACAGCTCAGGAGGTGGGCACCAAGAGTCCAGCTCTCCCACGTGGGACCTCACTCCCAGGGACACTCGGGAGCGCGTCTGTCTTGGGCCGTGAAGCCGTGCTGTCCAGTCGGCATGGACAGTTGCGCCTTCTCCCTTACTCTGTCCCTGCGGGAGCAGAGAATGAGCTGGATTTGAAAGAGCTGCGGAGGAGTTTCTGGAAAGTGTGCCGACTCCATTGCACGTCCACACTCTCCAGGAGGGGCGGCTGCCTGGGGCGTCTTCGCTGGGGTGGTCCAGGGACCGGGCGTGTGTGGCAGGTGCTGCAGAAGACGTGCGTCGGCACAGGGCAGCAGTCACGCACGCCGGGCTCTGCCTGGGCAGCCGGGACTGCGCCGTCTTTGTTCCCCAGGGGCGGAGCCACCGGTCGCTGGGCAGGTCCCCCAGACTGTCCCAGGTGGGGCAGCAGGCACCTCCATGACACCTGGCCTCAGCACAGCATGGTGGCGGGTAAATGAGTGGGAGGAGGGTGAGAGGAACGCTCTGACCGGCCCAGGGTGGCTGGCAGGGGTGGGCAGGCTCCTTGTTCTGTGATCTTGAACTCGCGGCTCTCAGATTGTCTGTCTGTCCACAGACCACACTGAGCCACCTCCACTGGAGGGGACACTCACCCTCAGGGGACCTCAGGACAGGGGACCCCAGGCCCAACAGCCGAGGGGTGCTGAGGAGGTGCCTGCCACGTGCAGGGACGCGGAGGGTGGCTGCAGCCTGGCCAGGCCCAGGGAAGGGCTCCTGGGGGTGAGACCTCTGGTCTGCAGGGGTGACCAGCCGCGGCGCTGGGAAGACGCAGGACAGGGCGGGCCGGGTGGAGGGCGCGTACCCCAGGGGCCTCCTGAGGCCTGAGCCCCGCCCCGCCCTTGCAGGTTGTGCAGCCTGACCCTGAAGAAGCTGGTGGTCTTCAAGGAGCTGGAGAAGGAGCTCATTTCCGTGGTGATCGCTGTCAAGATGCAGGTGAGGCTCTCCCGCCCCCTGCGGCTGCTGCAGGGCTCCGGGCAGCCCGTCCCACGCACAGGGGGTGCGTCGGCCCGGTGCGCAAACGTGAGCCCCACATGCAACGGTGGGCGGCCGGCGCCATCTCGGGGAACCGGGGATCTGGGACCACCGGGCTGGAAACTCCCAGGCACAGTCCTGTCCCCCACGAGAGAGGTGGGCCCAGCCTTTGGGACTTGGAGGTCACTTGCAGGGCAGGCCGGAGGGTGCCTGGAGGTGGGCTGCACCCAGCGCCCGCGCCCTCCCGCCCACCTTCCGTGGGTAAGAGGCCTGGCCGGAGAGAGAAGCAGGAAGCTCCGGGGGTGGGGGGGCAAGCGCTGGACCAGGACTCCCGGCCCCCGGTCCCTGGGCCTCTCCGCTGACCCCAGCCGGCCCTCCGACCTCTCACAGCTTCCTTAGTCAAACCTGTCACAGGCTTCGGTTTGGTTTTGTTCGAGGCTTTGAACAAGTCACTGTTTCAGAAGGGGTCATGCTGGACTCCTGCCCGAGCCTGGCCCCGGCACTGCCCGCTTCTCTGGGTAGAGCAGCCCTGACCCTCGTGGCATGGTCTTT
This sequence comes from Lemur catta, assembly GCF_020740605.2. NCBI lineage: Eukaryota > Metazoa > Chordata > Mammalia > Primates > Lemuridae > Lemur > Lemur catta. The sequence continues at coordinate 1,090,021 of NC_059128.1, read as the reverse complement.
GCCCAGTGGCCCAGCCAGGGGTGTCCCCCCGCCGCGTGGGCTGCCACTGGGCTCCAGGCCCACCCTAGGGAATGGGAGGCGCTGCCACCCTCGCTGCCCAGCAGCCCCGGTGTGGCGTGTGCAGGGCTGGCCTCTGGCAGCCCCTCCCCGGCCGGCACCCGGCTCGCAGGCGGCCTGTGCGCCCCACTGCGCCCGTCTGCCCTGCGTCCTCGCAGCGGGGGATCATCCTTCTGTGTGGCCATCGAAGTGTAACAAGAGCAGGTCTTGAGCCCAGCCTGTCAGCCCCATGGGGACAGTGTCCTGCTGATGGAGCTCATGGCCGGTCCCCGCTCCGCAGCGCGACACTTGCGGTTGCTCTGACGCGGGGTCTTGAGGACCCGCTGGGCCCAGGGGAGCAGCGCCCGGAGCCTCGGGCCAGCGTGACGCCGGCCGCTGCCGGGCTGTTCTCTGCGCTGAGGCTGGGGTCCGGCGTGTGGAGGCCCCGCGGCTCCTCCCCAGGCAGCTTCCCCCTCCCAGAAAATAACATTTTTAGATGAAGATCTGGAGAAAATGCTCCACCCGGGCCAGGCGAGTGCTGCGTGTGTGGCACTTGCTGGGGCCATGGAGCCTGGACACCCGGGGGCTGGCGGGCAGGCAGAGGGGACGGTCTCCAGCCCTGCCCAGCCCTCCCCAGGCGCAGGTGCTGCAGGCACGGGCCATCCCGGGCCCGTGGGAGCCTCCTCAGGCGTGGCCACCAGGCCACAGGGCCATGTCTGGGCCTCTTGGCTGGGGACGGGTCAGGTCTCAGCAGGTCTTCAGAGCCCTGCGGAAAGTCTAGAAGGTGGCCGTGGCCTGTCACTGGCTGCTGGACCTGGTGCTGTCACCCTGACACTGCTGACCCACCCACGCTGCCCCTGTTCCTGGGCCCCTTCCCCGGCCACCGTCTGTCCCTGTGGTGCTGCCCCAGGCCCTGTCCTGACTGAGCACTCAGCCCTCCGGGGTGTCCTCCGTCCTCGGTGCTCCGTGTGGCTGGGTCCGTTTGTGTCCCCCGAGCAGCAGGTGCTGAGGTGGCCTCGGCACAGGCCTTTGGGGGACACATCTGTGAAGCCCTGGGGAGGGGCAGGGAGAGCCCAGACCACAGCGGGCCCTGGGGAAGGAGGGGCTGAGGACTGGCGGGGGCTGCACCCCCGCAGCGCGTGAGCTGTGGGCCCAGAGCTGGGCAGCGGGACGGCTAAGCTGAGCCTCCACGTGGCCCCCCGGCTGTCCCTGCCACCTCGCTGCTCCCACCCGAACATGGGCCTCTGCCTGGGTTCTGTCCGTCCTGGACCCCCCCACACCTGATTCTCTGCAGCCCTCTTCGCCCCCCACCTTCCAGCCCCCACTCTTCACTCCCCGTAACCTCTGACCCACTCCTGGAACCTGGCCTCCCGGGTGCAACACATCTGACCGGGTCACTTGGCGCGAAGTCCCCAGGGCTCGTCCCTGCCGGGCCAGGTGCTTTTCAGCAGTTCTGTGAGGAGCCTGTGACCCGTTGGAGCGTGTTCTGGTGTGCAGTCTGGGGTTGGGATCCGTTATCCGCTCACCACGGCCACCGCTGGCTAATGTTCCTACTGTCCCCAAGCCTCACTCACTGTGCACCGAGTGTGTGTGTGTCTGGCTGTGCACTTTCTGGGTCTATTTCTAGGCTTCCCAGCTCCCTGTCCTGTGACAGCATCTCCGTATTTTACGTGTCATTTTCTGTGAGGACCAGTCAGTCCTGGTCATTCTACTTTTCACACGACTGCTCGGTGTGCCGAGCAGCTGCTCGTGCAGACAGACTTGGGCGTCGGGTTGTCCAGGGACCTCTGTCCCCTTCACTGCGTCTCTGGGGTCATCGTGCTGTCGGTGGCAGGAACCATCCTGATCTCTCTCGGGTCCCAGGGCAACTCCAAGAGGTGCTGCTGCGGCTGCAGGATTCGGACACTCCGGAGGCCCCTGCTGAGCACCCAGGGCGCCTCCGCGACTTCCACTGCCCGACAGCGGAAGTGACCGGGCCTCTTTGGCTGCTCTGCTTGTCCCCTCACAGGGCTCCAAGCGGATCCTGCGGTCCCACGAGATTGTGCTGCCCCCCAGCGGGCAGGTGGAGACAGACCTGGCTCTGACCTTCTCGCTGCAGGTGGGTCCCCGCACCTGGGCGGCAGGACGGTCCTCGTGGGTGTCCCCGGTGGCGGGACCCTCCTCGGCCGTCTCTCTCCATCCTCCCTTGCGGGTTACACGGGGGCCTGCGTGCGGGAGCCGACACCCAGCAAAGCAGCGTCTGGGTTCTCTGATTCTTTCCTTTGGGGCATCAGGTTTATGGAAGTGTAATTTACAAAACGTAGTTTACCCTGTTTCAGTACAGGGGTCCGTGGGCTTTGAAAACTGTCCACTGGCTTGTGACCACCGCAGTCGGGCAGAGAACAGTCCCATTTTCCCAGTTTTTTAAATCGGTTTTTGTGAGCTCTCAAGAACAAGCTTGTGAACGTGAGCTCCGTGCACGTGGGCTCTGCTGCGCTGCAGAAGCCGCTGTCCTAAGACGCGTGGGCCTCGAGGGTGAGTGCCGCTGGCGTAGCCCCTGCCACACACGGCGCGGGCCGAACCGCGTGCTCGGCATCCCGGCCAGGGCAGCTGCGGGTCTGTCTGGGCGTCCACAGCTGTTCCCAGCCGTCTGGACGATAGTTCCCTGCGCCGCTGTGGCTGTCAACGCAGAGACCAGGCCGTGCGGCCGCCTGGCGCAGTGAGCGTGGCCGCCCGTGCGTTCTTGCTGCAGTCGCTGCAGGAAGCGTCCCGGTGACCCTGCCCTTGGGGCCGTGTTGGCACCTGGTCTCCACACGGCTCGCGGGTGGGTTGACCCTACCACGTGCTGCAGGGACGCTGGGCCGCCAGAGGCCGAGGGGGCTGCCTGGGGCCACGGGAAACCCACGCTCACGCCCCCCCCCCCGCTCGCTCCCCAGTACCCGCACTTCCTCAAGCGAGAAGGCAACAAACTTCAGATCATGCTGCAGCGCAGAAAGCGGTACAAGAACCGGACCATCCTGGGCTACAAGACACTGGCCGCAGGCTCCGTCAGCATGGCCGAGGTGAGTGTTGTGCCGGGCAGCCGCCGCCGCGGCCGGGCCTCACGGGCGCCAGGGCGAGTGTTCTCACGGGTCCAAACGTCCACTTCTCTCCCGATGCCCAGAGGCACCTCGAGGCTGGTGCTGCCGTGAGGGCAGAGTGTGGGCCCCGGCGGGGCTTCCTGCCACCCACCCGCCACTCGGGGCGTGGCTCCCTCGTGCCTGCGTGTCCCTGGGCCCTGCTAGTGGCCTGTCTTGCCCTCAGGAGGGCAGATTCTGGCCGGGTGGGGCTGTTCTGGAGCCCATGCCAGGAGGTGTCGCTAGAAGCGTCCCCCCAGCCGGTTCCCTGGTTCCCGTGTCCGTGTGTCTCGTCCCATGCCTGTGTCCCACGCACTGTGGCCCAGGTCGGAGGAGCAGGACAGGCTGCCGCCGATCTGGGTTGGGGAGGGGCTCGAGGGTGCAGAAGTCCCTGGTGGGGAACCGAAGCGAAGCCCCTCGAGAAGAAAGCAAACGGTCAGGCCAGCCTGTCCCGAGGGGCCTGGCGGTCTGCGGGGCCTGGCGCACGTTGCGTTCAAGCCTCGGGGGCTGCGGGGCCTCGGCAGTGCCCGGGCCACGGGGAGCTCTGCTGCCGCCCGCCTGGAGCAGAGGGAGGTCTGCCAGGGTAGCCCCTCGTGGGGAGACACAGCTGCCGGCTCCCCCCGCCCTCCTCACCCTGCCAGGACCCTGCTCCCGGGCCTCCCCAGTGCAGGGCTTGAACAGTGGGGGTGTCCGCAGCGCACCCCCACACGCTGCTCGAGTCTGAGGCCTCCTGTCTGCCCGAGAGGGGCAGGTCGGTGCTGGCGCCCCATCCCCTGCGCCCCCACCCCTGTGTCCGGCACAAGCACTGGCACAGCCCTGGGCGCAGCCCCTCCCGCTGCCCGGGAGGCCGTGAAGGGTGTGGAGAGCGTGAGCCGCTGCCCGAGGCTTCTGTCCTTGTGGGAACCGCGGCCAGCCTCGGTGGGGGGGGGGTCCCTGCAGCAGGGCACAGGGCGGAGCAGGCCCCTGCCCCCGCACAGGCCTGAGGCCGCAGTCACGCAGCCCCCAGGCTGGATCGGGTGAGCAAGAGGCCAGAGGGGCTCTCGGGGCCACGGGGCCCGCCCTGGAGCACAGAAGTCCTGCGGCGCTTGGCATCTCCTGGTGCCTCGGCCTGTGCCCGCCCTGCACCTGGCCTCCGTGCAGGGGCTCCTGTCTCGTCAGCCCCGTCTTAGCCGCCTGGCGCGGTGCCCGCGCTCTGAACGCCGTCTGCACAGGCCCGGCCCCGTCCCGTCCCTGCTGGCACGTCCCCCGCCTGCCCCACCTTCTGCTCTCTCTGCCGACCCCTGGGCGATGCCAGAGTGACCTTCCCAAAGGGCACACCTGGCACATCACCTGCTGCCTTAAAGCCCCTCACCTTCCCTCTGCCCTTGGAGAAAGGCCTGGTCCCTGGGCGCAACCCTGACACCCTGCCCCACTCCCTCCCCGTCACCCCCAAAGCTGTGGTCACATGACCGCCCCTCGAGTGCTCCCCTCCTCCAGCCTCTTCAGGCATCTCCTCCTAACGGCAGCCTCTGACCCGGGACCCAGTGGGGCCCTGTGTGTCCCCGAGCACTGGGGCAGTTCTGGTCCTGTGTCCTGCGTATTGCAGCGGCTGTTTCCCACCCGTGAGCCGCTGTGGGCTTGTCATTCCGCAAGGTCTGGGGCAGCCCCAGGCCCGTGTCAGGCCCGGCAGGCAAAGGTGGACACGGGTGTGAGGGCTGCTCCCCCAGGTGGGCCCCAGGCCTGGCTGTGGGGCCTCAGGGCAGGGTTGGTGCACGGGGTGCTCAGCGGGAGGGAAGGGTCCCGAGGGCGCAGCGTGGGGCCAGTGGACGTGGCCGGGCGGCCAAGCAGGGCCGGGGGCCTGGAGCAGTAGCGCCCTCCCCCGCCGGCCCTCCAGACACAGGCAGGGCTGCCGACAGGCCCTGAGCGGGACCTCGGGTGTGTGGGGAGAAGAGTCGTGCAGGCCTCACGAGGACACTCGGGTGTCACCTCCTCTCGAGCAGCCTGGGCCCCACCACCCCAGCACTGCCCCGCAGGGCTCACCGCCCGGCCCTGCGCCCTCACTTGAGGCGCCAAGTGGAGCGGAGGGCCTGGGCCCAAGTGGGTGCCCAGTGGGTGTTGGTGTGGGGTGGCTCCGCTCTGGGGGTGACCCAGCTGTTCTCTGGTGCGGACCCCAGCTGAGCCGTCAGGGAGGGACCAGCACCCGCCACCCTCTGCCACCTGCTGCCCCTTTCTCACACCTCCCGGGATGACCGAGCTGACCGGCAGGAGACCGAGGGCTCTGGTCTCAGCGACGGGACCCCCCTGCACCTGGGGAGGGGAGCGTGTGGTGGGCGTGTGGGTCTGCGGGCCTGGCCTGGGGGATGCAGGAGCCCCGGCCAGTCGGGCTCCTCAGTGACACCCAGGAGGTCGGCTGGCCTGAGACCAGGCTGCAGGGGCGCAGTGGGCGCCTCTGGGTGACCTGGAAGCGTGGTGGCGGCCGGGGAAGCTGTCCTCGTGACGCCACCCTGCCCCCTGGGTCCTCCCCCCGCGCCGCACCCAGCACTCGGGCCAGGTCCAGCCCGGGAGACCTGGAGGCCCAGGTGTCTAGGGATGGGCGGCTCTCGGTGGGGCACTGGCAAGATGGCAGGGTGGGGACAGCACGGGAGCCGTCGCCCGGCTGACCCCATCTGCGTGCAGCCGCTTCCCCGTGGTCTGTCCCTTGGGTGCCTGTACGGCCACGCGCCACTCGAGAATGATTTCAGTGGACGACAGACGGTATCCGACTGAAGCCCCCTGAGATTACAACCGAGTAAGGGGGAGTCCTGTCATGAGTGACGTCATAGCCGTCCCGACCTCGTAGCACGACTGCTTTGTTCCCTGTCAAGTCAGTGTCGTCTGAGTGTGCCACGCTGGCTCGTGACGTCTGCAGCGGACGCAGGGATGTCCTCGGCCGTCACGTTCACGCACCACTCGCCCCCTCACTCGCCCAGGGCAGCGTCCGGTCCTGCAGGCTCCGTCCGTGCCAGGTGCCCTGCACAGGGGTGCCATTTTTATCTTTTACGCCGTATTTTTACCGCACCTTTTCTATGTTTAGAAATGTTTGGCTGCACAAGCACCTGCCGTAGTGTCAGAGCTGCCTCCACCGTTCAGCACGGGACGTGCTGTGCCTGCGGCCGAGAGCCGTGGGCCGCGGGCACGGGCAGCCCCGGCAGGCACTGCGGCCCAGCGGGCGCCACACCAGCCCGGCAGAGCGAGTGTTGCAATAAAGTGGGTCACACAAATGTTTTTGTTTCCAGCGCTGATAACATTATGTTTACGCTATACTGTTGTCTGTTAGGCATGTGACGGCATTATGCCTTAGTTAAACAATACTTTACTGCTAAAAATGCTAAAATCTCCTGAGCCGTCCCCAGCTGTGATCTCGTTGCTGGCGGAAGGTCTTGTCTCAGGGTTGGTGCTGCCGACCGCTCAGGGTGGCCGAGGGCTGGTGGCCGTGGCAGTTTCTTAAATGAGACAGCAAGGAAGTTTGCATCGACTGACTCTCCCTTTCACGGAGGATTTCTCTGTAGCCGGCGATGCCGTTTGGCAGCATTTCACTCACAGTAGAACTTCTTTCAAATAGGATTCAGTCCTCTCAATCCCTGCTGCTGCTTTACCTATTGCGTTTGTGGAATATTCTAAATCCTCTGTTGTCATTTCAACAGTGTTCACAGCGTCCTCACCAGGAGTCGATTCCATCTCAAGAAACCACTTTCTCTGCTCATCCATAAGAAGCAACTCCTCATGCGTTGCAGTTTTATCGTGAGATTGCAGCACTTCAGTCCCATCCTCAGGCTCCACTTCTGATTCTAGTTCTCTTGCTATTAGGGTGCATTGTCAATGAGCAGTCATAGTTTGAAAGGAATCTTTTTCTGAGCAGTAGGTCTCAGCAGTGGGTTTAAAATATTCAGTAAACCATGCTGTAAACAGATGTGCTGTCTGTCATCCAGGCTCTGTTGTTCCATTTCTAGAGCACAGGCAGAGTAGATTTAGCCTAACTCTTGAGGGCCCTGGGATTTTCAGAATGGTAAATGAGCAGTGGCTTCAACTTAAAGTGACCAGCTGCGTTAGTCTGTATCAGAAGAGTCAGCTTGTCCTTTGAAGCTTTGGAGCCAGGCCTTGACTTCTCCTCTCTAGCTATGAAAGTCCTAGATGGCATCTTCTTCCAGTGTAAAGCTGTTTCATCTACATTGAAAATCTGTTGCTTAGTGTAGCCACCTTCGTCAGTGATCGTAGCCGCAGCTTCTCCATCAGCCCTTGCTGCTTCGCTGTGCACGTTCATGTGATGGAGACGGCTTCTTTTCTCAAACCTCATGAACCAACCCCTGCCGGCTTCCAGCTTCTCTCTGCAGCCTCCTCACCTCTCTCAGCTTTCATAGAATTGAAGAGAGTGAGGGCCTTGCTCTGGCTGAGGCTTCGGCTTAAGGGAATGTCGTGACTGGTTGGATCTTCTCTCCAGACCACTCAAACTCTCTCCATATCAGCAATAAGGCTGTTTCACTTTCTTATCATTTCTGTGTTCACTAGAGTATCATTTTTAATTTTTTTCAGGAGCTTTTCCTTTGCGTCCACAACGACAGGAGGCTCTAGCCTTCAGTTTGTCATGGCTTTGGCATGCCTTCCCCACTAAGCTTAATCATCTATAGCTTTAGATTTAGTGAGAGACACATGACTCTTCCTTTCGCTTGAACACTTAGAAGCCATTATAAGGTTATTAATTGGCCTAATTTCAATCTTGTTGTGTCTCAGGGAAGAGGAAGGCTTGAGGAGAGGGAGATGGGGGACCGAGGTTTGCCGTCTTCCATAGGCACGGTTTGTGGTGCCCCAAAACAATGACAGTAGTGACATCACAGGTCACTGATCACAGGTCACCGCAGCAGATACAATCATAATGGAAAAGGCTGAAATACTGTGGGAACTACCAGAGTGTGACATAGACACGCACAGCAGGTGCTATCGGGGAAGACGGCGCCGACACTAGAAGCTGGGGCTGCGGCGTGGCCACGCCCAGCTGCTTGTTAAGATGTTTCCATAGAGACGGTGTCTGGCTGTGCTGCCCTGACTGGTCTTTAACTCGTGGCCTCAAGTGATCCTCCTGTCTTGGCCTCCCCAAGTGCTGGGGTTATGGCGTGTGCCCCTGTGCCCGGCCTGTGTTTGCAAAATTTTGATTATTCTATTTATTTGATTATTCTATTTTGATTATTCTATTTAAGTTATTCTATTTCTTGATTGATTATTCTATTTATTCCCATTAAGCATGTCATTCTGTCATTAAAATTCATTTGAAAGTGAAAGGAGGAGGCCGTCAGGAGTCAGGGCCGCTGGGAGCTGGGGCCCTCGAGGTTGGTCAAGTCCAGCCCTTTGCCGTGGGTCCCTCAGCGTCCAGAGAGCATGTGGCAGGCCAGCCTGGGAGGGGGTCGCGGGGTCCACCGGGCAGGAGTGGGACTGGCTGCCATCCAGGACAGGTGCCAGCTGGCCAGCGTCACCCAGGAAAATTCCCAGTCTCAGTGGTAGCCAGACCCCTCGCTGGGAAGCCGGCCAACCTTGTGCAGCGTGGGGCGGGGAGGGAGGGGACTCGTGGCCCCTGCATGGGAGAGCCTCCCGGGGCCGGGCGGAGTCGCAGATAAGGGGCAGATAAGGGTTGGACGAGAGGCTGTATGGTGGCCGTAGGGAGCTGAGGCCGCGTCAGAGCCCAGCACGGCCCACAGCCCCCACCCGAGGCTGGGCCTGTGCCATCCAGGCTTCCTCCGAGCCCCGCCTGGGCCGCAGGGGGCTCCACCTCAGCCGAGGCCCCTGTCCCGAGCGAGCTCCTGGTCGCCACCTGCCTCGTGACCCCAGGCCCGCCGGGGTGCCCAGCAGAACACTGGCACTCCTGCCGCCGCAGCGGTCAGAGCAGAATCACCTTTGATAAGAGGCCAGTTTCTCTCCCGCGCTCCCCCCTGAAGGAAGGAAAGGGCAGGGTTTTCTTTGGGGGGGGCAGCCCCAGCCCCACGTGGGTCCCCTGGCGCTGGGCACGAGCTCCTGCCCGGGCTGTCAGAGCGTGAGCTGCCGACCCCCATGTGCCCTGCCCGGGCCCTCGCCTGCTCCTCCCAGAACCGCGCCCGGCGGCCCACACGGTGGAGCTGCAGCCACGGGGGTGCAGGTGTGGCCCCCGCATGCATACGCAGGTGTCGGAAGGGTGTGCGTGCTGGCGTGAAGTTGCCGCTGCCCTTCCTCATTTGGTTTGTGAAGTGCAGGTGGAAGCAGATGTACGCTTGCTTAAACACTTTATTTTCTTATTTGACTGATGGATTAGAACATTGGCACCCAGAATCAGGCCCCCAAATGTTTAAAAAAATCTGGTCTATAGAATCCTGGTACCTGGGTCTGAGCACACAACCCCCCGGGGGCAGCGGCTGGAGCGCAGCAAGCGCGTCTGGGTGATGTCGTGCGCGTCTGCGGGGCTGGGGGGGGCTGGGGGGGTGCAGGCAAGCGGTGCCAGGGGAGCCTCTCACAAGAGAGGCTGGACCTGCCAGGTGTCTCTGCTGTGGGACTCCCCCCACAGGTCCCTGGGCACTGGACCCTGCGGGTCGGGGGCCGGCATTACACGTCACTTTGCTGCTGCGGGCGAAGGCAGAGTCTGAGTAGGACCCGGGACCCGCCTGCGTGGCTCTGCAGGGGCAGCAGGAGTGCCCGAGACCCAGAGCAGCCTCCCCGTCCACCACAGTCTGTCGTGGCCCTGCCTGGCCCTGACTTGCCCCGCACAGCCCTGCCCTCTTCTCCTGGTGCCCCTGGGAGGTGCACGGCCTCTTATCCATCCCCCGGAAGCCCGGGCCTCAGCCAGGGGCTGGGCTGCGGTGGCGGCGCCGTCCTGTGGCCCCGCTGGACCCGTGCCCTGCCTGCAGGTGATGCAGCACCCCGCGGAGGGCGGCCAGGTGCTCAGCCTCTGCAGCAGCATCAAAGAGGCCCCCGTCAAGGTGGCCGAGATCTGGATCGTGTCCCTGTCCAGCCAGCCCATCGACCACGAGGACAGCGCCATGCAGGCCGGCCCCAAGGCCAAGTCTGCGGGTGAGTGTGCCTGTGTCTGGCCGCCGGCTGCTGCCAGCATCACAATTGGGGTCCATGTCCCCGCCCCCACCCCAGGGTGGGCAGGGGCCCAGCCAGCGCAAGGCTAGGCTGAAACACGGCAGGAGGGGCTGTGGGGGTCCTAGGCGGCCAGTGTGGAGCCGCCGTCCTCACAGCCCTCCCCCACTCCCACGAGCCCTACGCCTCGCGGCTGCCGCCATCGGGCTCCTGGGCCTCGGGGCCACTGCACCTGCACCCGGGGCGCTGGGCTCTGTAGGGGCCGCGTCCCCGCCGTCCCTCGGCATCAGGGGTCTGCGGTTCGGTGGCTGCTCGTTCCAGTGGGTGGAACCCGAGGTGCCTCTGTCCGCCCCTTCCACAGACAACTATTCCGAGGAGGAGTACGAGAGCTTTTCCTCCGAGCAGGAGGCCAGCGACGACGCCGTGCAGGGGCAGGTGACCTCGTGGGGCTGCGCGGGGCGCCGGCCTCGCTGGGGGGTGGGGGGAGCCCCGCCAGTCCTGGGCCCTGGTGGTGGACTGTGCTCACTGGGTGGGGGGGAACCAAGTGCCCCACCCCGGCCCACGTGCGCTGCTGGGAGTCCCGCCTCGCAGCCCAGGCACCGTGCTTGTCCCCGCAGGACCTGGACGAGGACGACTTCGACGTGGGGAAGCCGAAGAAGCAGCGGCGACCGATAGTGAGAACAACGTCCATGACCAGGGTCAGTGGAGACTGGTTTTACCAACACCGGGGAAGGGGCGGGGGGCAGGGCGGCCGGGGACGCGGTGGCGGAGTCCTGGGGAGGGCGTGGGACTGGAGAAGACACAGCGCACGCAGCCCCACAGCCTGCTGACAGCGTCTCCCGGGGCTGGCTGGGGACCCTCTGCCCCAGATGCGGTGGTGGAGGCATGAAGACCCCACGCTGCCGCCTCAGCCTCCGCGGCCGGGTGCGGGGCACTTGGTTCTTGTTAGTTCAGGCGGGCGCGAGCCAGGCGGGGGCATCCCGGGCCAAGCCCTGCTGCTGGCCCCTGCTAGGTGCCGCTGTCTCCAAGGCTCAGGGTGTGACCCAGCCTGGGGGAGGCTGCTCTCTCCTTGGTCCAGCACCAGACGCACCTGGGTGCGGCCAGTTCTCCTGGTTTTGTTCAGCATCTGGCCTGCCTGGCGCTGTGGCCCCAGGAGCTTGGGGCAGAGCTGCCAGGCTTTTCCTCCTGGAGGACAGCTTGGGGTACGGCCCTGCCCAGGACCGGCACGCAGAGCCCTGTAGAGAACTGGCAGCACCGGCCACGCCTCCGCAGGCCGGGCCAGCATGGTGGCCAGGGAAGCCCTTGCCCAGAGCCGAGGGGCACAGGCACAGTCTGGCCCCAGACACCGCTGCTGCCTTGGCAGGGAGATGGGCGGGCGGCTCCCGACAGGGGCGAAGCCGTGTCTCTGGACCGCAGCGCAGCACCCCGCGCCACCCAGAGACCAGTCTGGGCCTCGGTCCCAGGGCCCACGAGCCCCCGCCATGGAGGGAGCAGCGTGCGCGGCCTTCGCAGGGCTGCACCGGGAGGGTGGCCGGAGCCCAGGCTCCGCAGCCCAGGGTGGCGCGAGGGCAGAGGGGGCCGGGAATGCCCGCCGAGCACACCCACCCGAGCGCCTGCCGGGAGCCAGCCCAAGTGTCCACCCCACGTGGGGCGCACAGCACCCTCCTCCTCCTGGAGTCCCGGGAAGGGCTGTGGAGTGTTCTGGAAGAATGGTAGTGTTGGCACAGGCCCTCCCTAGGTTCCCCTTCACCGGGCCTGGGACCGCTGGACCTTGGCTTGTGGTTCTAGATGCCCATGAACTTGCTGGAGGCTGAGGTGCTGGGAGCGCTCTTGGGTTCGTCACGCCGCCCTGTGCTGCCCGGCTGTCGCCTCTGGAGGCAGCGGCTCCCACGCAGCTCCTGACTCTGCCCTTGTCTTGCAGCAGCAGAACTTCAAGCAGAAGGTCGTGGCGCTGCTGCGGAGGTTCAAGGTGTCGGATGAGGTGAGTGAGCTGCGCCCGGCCGGGGTCCTGCCCCTGCCGCCTGTTCCCGCGCAGCCCTGCCGGGCGGCTCAGTGACCATGTCACCATCCAGGGCCACCTGGAGGACCCGGCAGAGGCCCTGGGATCACCCGCTGGGTCTCTGCTGAGCTCCGAGTCGCCGGCACACAGGGGAAGACAGGACGTCGTCTTGGGGCGTGGCCACGGGATCGCGTGCGCGTGTGCGTGTTTCTATGAATAGACTTGATGCTTTAGAGCAGAGCTGAGCAGGTGGTGCAGAGACCCCACGCACCCCGGCCCACACAGGCCCCGCCGCCGGCGTTCCTGGGGTTTTAAAATTTTCTTCTTTTAGCTTTTCTGTACTTACCAAATTTTCTACAATGAGCTTGCATAGCTTTCATCATGAGAAGAAAAATGTCTTGGTTTTCTGGGGTTATTTTTGACATGGTCAGAAGAAAATTAGTGCTGACGCCCTGGACACACAGTGGAGAGGCAGTGTGTGTGTGGCCAGGCCTCGGAGCAGCGTGGTCAGGGCAGCGTGCCACCCACACACGGCGGTCACGTGCCGTGCACACGAGGGCTGTGCCCCTGAAGCAGCAGGGTCTGAGGCCAGCCTCTCGTGCCCGCGCCCAGCAACACACTTCTCAGTGCAAGTTCCCAAAACAGGCGCTTCTCAGCCGTTGGGAGTGGCGGGTCACTCGCCGGCTCTGGAGGAAGGACAGCCCAGGGCCGCAGGTGGTCCAGCTGGGCCCTGTGTCCTTGTGTCCTGGAGTGGAACATTCCCAGGTGCCCCTGAAGGTGGACACTTGGCCCAGGTTGCTCCCCCCGCCCCGGGCGGGGGCCTCGCCAACCCCTCTGAGTGCCTGTGGGTCAGGGTGGGTGCTCGTGGTGGCATCGTGACCGTGGGGACCCATGCCTGTCCATGCAGTCGGGCTGAGTCCAGATGTGGCCTTGCCTGCCCAGATGTGGTTCTGGGGCCCAGAGCCCAAACTGGGGGGAGCTCGGCCAACATCCCGGACGCTGTTCAGGGAAAGGCCTTTGCCGCTTTCAAAGGACGGCTCTCCCAGCTTTGAGTAAAATTCACACAGGTTAAGGCAGCTGCAGCCGAGTGACATGATCTCTTTCCCGATCTGCACACGTCACTCAGGCCCTTTGCCACGAGCGCAGTGCCGTCTCTGCGCAGCCTGCAGCTGTGCCTGGCACGGGGCGGCAGAGTGGTCTCCCTGGAGGTCGGCACCAGGCACGGTCGGCGCTGGGGACCCTCGCTGCAACCTTCGGGTGGGCGGGAGAGGCCCAGTGAAGTACGGTTACCTGCCTGGGTCCAGCCTGTCTTAGACCATTAGCTGCTGTGACAAAATACCTTAGACGGGGAAATTTATAAACAACCAAAATTTATGGCTCACAGTTCTGGAGGCCGGGAGTGTACGGTCAAGGTGCCGACAGAGTCGGTGTCAGGTGAGGGCCCGCTCCTCGGAGATGGCGCCTCAGGTGTCTTCACGTGGGGGAAGGTGCCAACAAGGTCCCTGAAGCCCCTTTTCCAAGGGCGCTAATCCCTTTCCCAGGGCAGAGCCCTCAGGACCGTCACCTCCTCACGCCAGCACCTTGGCACTTAGGTTCCCACATAGGGGTTTTGGAGGGGGCAGATCCTCTAACCTCGGGGAGCTCCGGGCTGACTGCAGAGCAGGCCTGGCTGCCTCCCGCCTGGCCGGGGCCCGAGCGGAGGTCTGTCCCGTGAGGACTGAGCAGAGCCTCTGGTCAGGGCTCCCTGCTACAGGAGTGAATTTAGGGTAAAGTGTGTTTCTTGGAACCCTCAGCTTCAGTTTAGTGTCTTATACTTTCCATTTTATGAGCATAGGTATTGCACCTGTACAGTGAGTTGATTTTCAGCAAAGTTGCCTTGACACATAGCGCACACCATATGCAAAAATGAACTTAAGTGGATCATATTTCTGAATTTAAAACCTAAAACTTCTAAAAAATTACTTTAAAAAAATTTTTTTTAATGAGTACTGGCACACCAGGAAAAACAGTTGCCATTCTGTTATTTTTTTTTTTTTTTTTGAGACAGGGTTTCACTCTGTCACCCAGGCTAGAGTGCCGTGGCGTCAGCCTAGCTCACAGCAGCCTCCAACTCCTGGGCTCAAGCAATCCTCCTGTCTCAGCCTCCCGAGTAGCTGGGACTACAGGCATGCGCCACCATGCCTGGCTAATTTTTATATATATATATTTTTTTATTTTTTATTTTTTATTTTTTTTAGTTGTCCAGCTGATTTCTTTCTATTTTTAGTAGAAACGGGGTCTGGCTCTTGCTCAGGCTGGTCTCAAACTCCTGAGCTCAAACGATCCTCCCGCCTTGGCCTTCCAGAGTGCTGGGATTACAGGTGTGAGCCACCACACCCAGCCAAAAACCCATAAATTTAAAGCTTATAAAAATTCTAGAACAGATAGGAAAAATGTTTGTGAACTTAGGTTAGGGAAAGATTTATTAGGACCCAAAAAGCATGATTATAACAGAAGAAATTCATATACTGGACGTCATGAAAAATAAGAACTGTGAAATAAGCCAGACAAAATAATAAAGACTGTGTGATCCCACTCAAGGGAGGTCCCTAGAGTCGTCGGGTTCACAGAGACAGAAAGCAGGACGGGGTGCCGGGCGGGGTGGGCGTGTCCGAGGGGGCAGAGCTGCCTTTGGGGCCAGGAGAGTCCACAGAGGGGCCCACTGTGTGAGTGCACCTGACACTGCTGCACTGTGCATTTAAGGGGGTTAAAATGGTAAATGTTACATTTTACATATGTATCACCACAATAAAAAACTAGAAATTTGCTTTCTGAAAGACACTGTTGAAAGAATGAAAGACAAGCCACGCGCTGACATAAAGTCACGTATCTGGTGAAGATTTGTATCCAGCATATGAAGAAAGAACTCTTGAAACCCAGTAAGAAAGAGAACCCGACTCTAAAAATGGGCAAGACTCATACACTGAAACTACAAGACATTTTTAAAAGACATTAAAGAGTCTACAAATAAGTAGAAAGGTACCCGGCATCCCTGGATTGGGAGACTTAATCCTGTCATGGTGGTGGCACCTCCCAAATTGATCCACGGATTCAACATGATGCCTGTTACATTCCAAGCTGCCTTTTTGCAGAAACTGACAAGCTAAAATGTGTGTGGATAGCCCAGCAGTCTAGAAAAAGAACAGAGTTGGAGGACTAGACACTTCCCAAGGTCAGACCTTACCAGGCAGCTGCAGTTTCCCCAGGCCTGCACGGCACCGGCACGAGGACAGACTCACCGACCAGCGGGGAGAGTTGAAGGGCCAGAAATCAGCCCTTCTGTTCAGGGTCGTTTGATTTTGGACAAGGACGTCAAGGCCATTCTGTGGGGAGAGAATAGTCTCTTCAACAAATGGTGCTTGGACCGCTGGACATACACACGCCGGAGAAGGACGCTGGGCCCTTTGCTCACACCAGGCTCAAAGTTATCTCAGAATGAGCCCAGGCAGGAGTGAGACCCCATCTCTGTAAGAAAGAGGAACATTAGCTGGGCGTGGTGGGGCCTGCAGTCCCAGTGATGTGGGACGCTGAGGCACAAGGTCGCTTGAGCCCAGGAGTTCAGGAGTTCGAGGCTGCAGCTGTGATTGTGCCACTGCACCCCAGCCTGGGCGACAGAGCAAGACTCTGTCTATTTAAAAAAATTAAAAATATAGGCCGGGCAGCGGTGGCTCACACCTGTAATCCTAGCCCTCTGGGAGGCCGAGGCGGGTGGATCGCTCGAGGTCAGGAGTTCGAGACCAGCCTGAGCGAGACCCCGTCTCTACTAAAAATAGAAATAAGTTATCTGGACAACTAAAAATATATATAGAAAAAGTTAGCTGGGCATGGTGGCGCATGCCTGTAGTCCCAGCTACTCGGGAGGCTGAGGCAGTAGGATTGCTTAAGCCCAGGAGTTGGAGGTTGGTGTGAGCTAGGCTGACGCCACGGCACTCACTCTAGCCCGGGCAAAAAAGTGAGACTCTGTCTCAAAAAAAAAAAAAAAAAAAAAAAAAAATATATATATATATATATATATATATTAAAACGGACAAAGGATGTATCTGGATAGAAGCTTCTCCAAAGACCGTGTACAGGTGGCTGGTGAGCACGTGATTGTTATCACTGGTCATTAGGGAAATTTAAACCCAATCTGCAGTGAGCGACTACACGCCCCCAGGGTGGCTGGAATAAACAGGAAACGATGCACCTTGGAGGGTAACAGCTGCCTGTGGGAAGGTAACATGACGCAGCCGCTGTGCGGACAGTCGCCAAACCCCGGCAGCTCCATTCTTGCATGGTGACCTGGGGAGGGGAAACATCTGTGCACACAGAGACCAACGTGCAGATAGATGTTCACGGCGGCTTCCTTGTGCTACCCGACACCGGGAACGTCCCCGATCTCACCTGCTGGTGGCTTGCTGGACAGACCGGCCTGTCAGTGCAGCGGGATGCCACCAGGCAGGGAGAAGGGGTTAGGTGTCAACACGCACAGCCGCGTGAGTGAGGCTGCACACTGTGCCACTCCTTTCACGTGACGTTCTGGCAGGGGCAACACTTAAGGCACAATCAGGTCGGGAGTGCCTGGGCATGAGGGGAAGGGATTGACTACGAGAGGGCCAGGGGAGTCTCTGTAGGTGTGGGAAACACTTTGTGCCTTGACTGGTGGCTGCACACCTGTGCGCCTGCCGAGCGCACCACCTGCTCACCGAGTTCCCACCACACTCCAGGCACCTGAGCCACGAGAGCAGGTGGCGCGCTGGACCAGCACGTGGAGGCTCCAAAACAGACTAACTGGACTCAGAACGTGCTGGCAGCAAAGGGTTTGGTGGCTTGGGTGCCCTCCTCATCTTGTCCCTACCGACACCTCTGTGTGGGCCTCGGGCGGCTCGCCCAGGTGACGCGGCGTCTGCGAGGACCGCCCTGGCCCGGCCCTCACGCAGTCTGGCATCCCTGCAGGTCCTGGACTCGGAGCAGGACCCTGCGGAGCACGTCCCCGAGGCAGAGGAGGACCTGGACCTTCTGTACGACACGCTGGACATGGAGAACCCCAGCGACAGCGGCCCCGACATGGAGGACGATGACAGTGTCCTCAGCACCCCCAAGCCCAAGCTCAGGTGAGGCTCGGCCAGGGCTGCGCGTGCTGGTGGGTGCGTCTCGCCCCAGGACGGCGAGCAGCGCGGGGCCCCCTGCAAGGTCCCTGTGGGGTCCGCCTCCAGGGTGGCCGGGGCCGGCGCCCTGTGCCGCAGTCCCGCGGGGCGGGCGGGGCCGGGCAGCTTTCCGGTCACGGCGAGCGCGGTGCGTTTGTGGAGAAGCCGGTGCTGGGGGCGCGAGCTCCGGGCCAGGGAGGGCAGAGGGAGCCCCTGCGTGCTGCTGGGCAGGGCAGGGCATGGCCCCCGTCGAGGGTGGGGGAGGCCGGGGTGGGTCAGTGGGGAGGGACCGCGTGGGAGCTGCAGAGGCTGCCCCTGGGGCAGACGGGCGGGGCGGGGCGGGGGCGGGGCCAGAGTGCGGAGGGCGGGGCCGGGTCGGGCAGGGCGGGGCCGGAGAGCGGGGGGTGGGGCGGGGCTGGGCTGGGGTGGGGGCGGGGCCAGAGTGTGGAGGGCGGGGCCGGGTGGGGCAGGGCGGGGCTGGAGAGCGGGGGCGGGGCTGGGGTGGGGTGGGGCAGGGGCGGGGCCAGAGGGCGGAGGGTGGAGCAGGGCGGGGCTGGAGAGCGGGGCGGGGCCGGGGGCGGAGCTGGAGAGCGGGGCGGGGCTGGAGAGCGGGGCGGGGCCGGGGGCGGAGCTGGAGAGCGGGGCGGGCGCAGGGGGGCCGGCGCAGAGGCAGGTGCACCCCTGGGTTTGGCTGTGGCCCCTTGGGAGGCCCCGGCCTGCTGGGAGGGACGCGGCCCACAGGACAGAGGTGCTGGGAGACCCAGATTGCAGTGGGGAAGATTTGTCGTGTTTTTATGCTTTTCGACCTAAACAACGGAGGGGAGTGTACACGAGCAGGTGGGCTCCCTGTGTTGTCTTTCACGGCCGTGTGGTTGCACTGGACGTGCTGTGTAATCCAGATGCCCCCCCCCTCCCTGAGCTCCATGATGTCGGCCACGTCCCAGAGCCCCTGGCCGGCCAGCGTGCCCACCATGGTTCGAGGCGTGGGCTCTCGGGGGCCGTGATGCTGAGTGGTCACACTCAGTGGCAACGTGTTTCACATGCTTCATCGCCCGGGTGGGAGCGTTGAACGCTGGGCGCGAGACCTGCCCGGGTGTCTGGCCTGACAGGCCCCCCTCCCCCCACTGCATCTGCGAGGGGCTCTGGGAGGCTCCACCTGGACCTGGCGGTGCTGCCGCCTTGTGCTGCTCGTGCCCCTCTGCCCTGCTCGTGGCTGCAGCCCACGGCTCCCGATGGGGCCTGGCCCTGGCACGACGGCAGGCGTTGCTAGCAGCCCTGCCCCGAGTCAACACTGGGAGTGGAAAGGGTTTCAGGGACGTGGGTTTTCCGTGAGTGACCTCAGAGCAAGGGGAGGAGCTGAGAGGCGGCCACCAGGTGGCCTGGCGAGAAAGCCCCGCATCCCCTGCCCTCTCCACGTCCCCTCTCCTCCCACGCTGTGGACGGCATGAGGGATGTGCCCACACAGGCTCGTAAGGGCCGATTTTCTCTGGAGCCAGCTCTGCTCCGCCGCTGGGCCCCCCAGGCTGGCCCCCCAGGTGTGGGGTTGTGGGGGTGGGGAGTCCTGGGAGGTAACCTGCCTTTCCCCGGCCAGGCCGTACTTCGAAGGCCTGTCGCACTCCAGCTCGCAGACGGAGATAGGGAGCGTTCACAGCGCCCGGAGCCACAGGGAGCCCCCCAGCCCGGTGAGTCCCGGCCCGACCTGTCCTCAGGAAGCGCAGTGGGTGTGCGGCACCAGCGGAGTGGGCGGTCCTGGCTTGGTTGTGGTGTGGCCACATCTCCCGGCACCTGCTGTCCTGAAGCCCCCGTGCCCCGCCCCGCCTGTCTGGCCGCCTCGGGGCCTGTCACCCCTGCCGGGAGTGAGGTGGCCTCGGCACCAGCCACCGAGCCCGTCTCGTCCCCCAGGCTGACGTGCCCGAGAAGACGCGGTCCCTGGGAGGCAAGCGGCCAAGTGACAGCATCTCCGACACGGTGGCCCTTGTAAGCAGCTCACAGGTCCCCGAGAGGCCAAAGCCCTCAGCCTAACCAGGGCCCGCACGGGGTGGAGAAGCCCTGTCGTGGGCGTGCGTTTCCGCGGCGGGAGGTGCACAGGTCTGTCTCTGCCGCCAGGGCGCGCTAGCCCCGCGGGAGCCGGCAGGGCAGCCGGAGGACAGCCCCGAGGCTGAGCCCTCCACCCTGGATGTGTTCACCGAGAAGCTGCCGCCCAGCGGGAGGATCACCAAGACAGAGTCCCTGGTCATCCCCTCCACCAGGTGACGGGGGCGCTGCGCCAGGCGGGCAGGCCAGGGTGGTACAGCCCCGAGCCGGAGGGAGTGGCGGTCCAGGGGCATCAGTTGGGGGCGGGACGAGTCACTGAGTGGGGGCGGGGGGCAGATTCAAGGTCTCCAGGAGCTCCGGATGGGACCATGCGTGTCTGATCCGCTACCGGCAGCTCTGGCCGTTGGGCAGTGGTCCTCGTGGGGAGCTGGGGTTGGGGAGGCAGCTGCGGGGGCTGAGCCCAGGAGGGCAGGGGCAGCACAAGGTCCCAGGGCCGGGTATGGGGGCCGAGACACGCAGTGGGGTGGCTGAGGTGAGGGGCCCGCGGGTGGTTCCTGGTGGGGGCACCCCCAGAGTCTCGCGTGGGCCCGCCCCTCCCCCCGCTCACTGCAGAGACGGGAAACCTGCAGCCCCAGGTCCCGGGTCTCCCATCGGGGCCATGGGCAGCCAGACCTGCGTCCTCCCCACGGGTCCCGCCCCTGCCCCTGCCCCTGCCCCCACCAGCACCCCTGCCCGGCCAAAGAGGCCTGTCAGCCAGTTGTTCCTGCAGGGTCTCCATTTCACGTTTTCGTGGTGTTTGAGCCTGGCAGTTACCCAGGGGCTCGTCAGGGTCACCCTGACAGCCTGGTGCCCAGTCCAGGCTACACCCAGTTCCGCCCAGCTGCTGACCCAGAGGGCAGGGCCAGCTCGGCTCAGGGGCCCCTGGGGCCTCTCCGGGCAGCGGTGGCCTCTCCAGGAGGCCCATGGACCCACTGCCAGGCAGGGGACTCTGTGGTGTCCTTCCTTCCCCCACCGCTGAGCGGCTCTGCCCCCATGGCTGCCGCGATGTGTAGCCACAGCGAGCCCTGGGCCCGGCCCTGCCACCACAGCCTGTCTTGGTCTCCGATAGGTCCGAGGGGAAGCAGGCCGGCCGCCGGGGCCGGAGCACGTCCCTGAAGGAGCGGCAGCCGGCACGGCCCCAGAGTGAGCGGGCCAACAGCCTGGACAACGAGCGCTGCCCGGACTCGCGGAGCCAGTTGCAGGTGCGGGGCTGGCGGGGGTCGCGGCTGGCGGGGTCACGGGAAGTGGGGGCAGCAACGGAGCCGCTTCTCCTGCCCGAGTGTGGACGGCCGCGTGTCCGCAGATCCCCAGGAAGACCGTGTACGACCAGCTGAACCACATCCTGGTCTCTGACGACCAGCTTCCCGAGAACATCATCCTGGTCAACACGGCCGACTGGCAGGGGCAGGTAGGCGGCAGCCTGTGGCGGCGGGTCGGGCTCTGCCCGCAGGGCGGGAGGCCCCTGTGCGCCTGCCCGGCCCTGAGCAGGAGCGGCCGGCGTAGTTTCCCTCCGGAGTCCCTGGGAGCGAGGCGTGGGGGGTGGCCCTGGCGGTCGTGCCGAGGTCAGCGCCGGCCCGTCCCCCGCGCAGTTCCTCTCGGACGTGCTGCAGAGGCACACGCTGCCCGTGGTGTGCACCTGCTCCGCCGCCGACGTGCAGGCCGCCTTCAGCACCATCGTCTCCCGGATACAGCGATAGTGAGTCCGGGCCGCGCTGCCCCGCCCTGCTGCCGCGTGGGACGGGGCACCCTGCGCCCCAGGGCTGCGGGAGGGGTGCACACTCGCAGCTCCGCCAGTCTGCTCTGGGCCCCCGGCGGCTGCCCCTGGGCTGGGACAGCTCCCCTGAGGCGCTGTCCCTCTCTGTGCCGCCCGCCGGGGACGCAGCTGCAACTGCAACTCCCAGCCCCCGACGCCCGTGAAGATTGCCGTGGCGGGGGCGCAGCACTACCTCAGCGCCGTCCTGCGGCTCTTCGTGGAGCAGCTGTCGCACAAGACCCCCGACTGGCTCGGCTACATGCGCTTCCTCGTCATCCCGCTGGGTGAGGCCACAGGGGCGGCCGCGGGCAGTCGGGCTCACGCTCCGCGCCACCTCGCGTGATATGGCTGCCGGCTCGTCAGCCTGAACCACGTGGAAAGCGGCGGCACGACGTCCTGACACCATCCTGGGGCCGAGAGCAGGCCTCGCCCTCCGCGGTGGCCCCAGCTGGTGCCTGTCCCTCCCCGGGACGACTGGGTCAGGGCCCGTTTGGGTTTCCAGCGTCAGAAACGCAGGGCAGGGGTCAGTGATCAACCTTCCAATTGCCAAGGTCTCGTGTCGTGGAACCCTGTTAATTCTTTTGGTTCATACAATTCATTTTATTACGAAACAAACCTATCCAGCCTTCACCTGTTGACAAGTAGCGAGGACCAGAGGTGACACCTCACCCGCGTGTGCCCATGAGATGCCGACGTCAAAGGCCCCACGCGGCTGGGGCGCCTCGCGGCCCCGTGTGGCCCTCGGTGCTGGGTGGGCCTCCCGCAGGGAGCGCGGCGGGTGGGCCTCAGCGGCGGCTCCCTCAGCAGGGCGGGCTCAGCCTCCCAGGAGGGCAGAGGCGCAAGAGCAGGGGGTGGGCTGGTCTGGGAGGCGAGGGGCCAGGTGGGGGCAGTGGCGCAGCGCCACGGCTGTGTCGTGGGGACGGGCCGCTCGGCCCTGGGTCCCCCGCGTGGTGACGGTGCTCCCTGGGCACGCAGGCTCCCACCCCGTGGCGAGGTACCTGGGCTCCGTGGACTACCGCTACAACAACTTCTTCCAGGACCTGGCCTGGAGAGACCTGTTCAGCAAGCTGGAGGCCCAGAGTGCCGGTGAGGCCGGGAGCTGGCCAGGGCGGGCCCGACCCTCCGTTCACCCTCCGCACCTCCACTGCGGGGGCCCCTCGTCCCCCGGACTCTCTCCTGCCTCAGGGAAGCCGGGCAGATGGGCCGGGGGGTGCCCAGCCGGGATGCCCCCTCTCCCCTGTCGGAGCCTCAGAGCTCGTTGCAGAAAGCGGGGCCTGTTTGGGGAAGGGGGGGGCCCTGCCGCCCTGGCCTTGGGACCACCTCGAGGGTGGAGGGCGGAGGGTCCCTGAGCTGGCCACTGGGAGGCAGAGGTGCTCGTGGTGTCCCGGACCCTCCCAGACCCCCGGCTGGCGCCGTGCCGGCGGCTGCAGCCCAACCCCCCGCCACCCCTCCCCCTGCAGCGCAGGACACGCCGGACATCGTGTCGCGCATCACGCAGTACATCGCAGGGGCCAACTGCGCGCACCAGCTCCCCATCGCAGAGGCCATGCTGACCTACAAGCAGAAGAGGTAACGCCGTGGGCCCGGGCTGGGCACAGGGCAGGCGCCAGCCCCCCACCCTCTGTGGCCTCCCCCACGGCTGGTCTTGGCCCAGGAGGGCTGGGGACAGAAGCCCGTGCCGGGCTCGGGGAAGCCCTGAGCAAGCCGCGTGCTCGCTCACCCCGCATCGGAGTTAAAACACGCAGGGTGTGCGCAGGGCTCTCCCTGTTTCTGTGCACGTCGAGGTCTCTGGTGATGAAAGATCAGCAGCTGTCGGGGCCCCCAGGCAGCAGTGGCCCCCCCAGCCTGAGCACGTTCCTCCCACTGCCCGGGCTTCCTGGGCTGGGTCGCCGGGGGGTCCCATGGCCGTGGGCCTGTTGGTGAGTGATGAGCTCACGTTCCCGCCAGCACGGTGCCCCAGAGCCGGAAGCCTGGGCTGGGGGCGCTGCCGTCCCGCCCTGGTGCCCCGCCCAGCAGCCGGGTGTCCACACTCCACGTCGGCCCTGGACCGAGACACAGAACTAAGCCCCTGTCGGCAGGGACGGCCGTCTGGCTCCCTGGTGGGCCTGGCTCTCCGGGGTGCTCCCTGGCAGAGGGGGCTGTGCCAGCCCCACACGGGGACCTCGGGGGGCTCGCAGCTGCTGCCCCAGAACAGGCGGGTGGAGAGTCGCCGAGGCCGGGAGGCCGGGAGCCGTTGTGCTCCCACGCTGATGCCTGGGGCCCTCGCTGCTCCCAAGAGCGCTCGTAACGTGTCTGTGTTTTCTCTTTTGGTGGCTTTCTGAAAAGGAAAAAGCATTTTCATTTTGACTTTGCCCTAAGGTACGGCTCTGGTCTGCGTCCCGCCCTGTCTGTCCCAGGCTGGTCTTTGGGGCTTGTTTAGCAGTCACACCCGCCATCCCTCTCCCGACACCTTTCTCCGAGCTGGGACTCAGGCCTGGGGAGCCCACGAGGGCAGCAGGAGAGGTGGCCCCGTCAGGCGAGGGTCCCTGTGCGCTGAAGAGTAGACCCAGACCCTTCTCCTGGGGTCCCGCCCCTCGTGCTGAGTCAGAGCTGCGGGTGGGCCCTCTGTCCCCATGCCAGGCCGTGTGCTGGCTGGGCCCTGCAGCCCGGGGTGGCCATGCGGGCCTCCCGTCTCCACCCAGGGCTTCCGTCCGAGCCGTGGCCAGCGCCAGCCCTCAGTGAGTCCCTGTGTCTGTGAGGCCAGGCGGTGCTGCCTCCTCTCACAGGAAGCTGCTAACCACCCGCTGTGCTCCCAGCGCCCTGGGAGGGGACACACGGGGACGTCGAGGCGAGGGGCTGAGGCCCCAGCCCAGGGAGAGCCATCGGTCGGTGACTGTCCCTCAAGCCACCTGCCGCCACACAGAGGGGCCTCCCCTGGGTGCGTGGGGCCAGCGCGCCCTCTCCAGCGTCCCTGGCGGTTCCCCGGGGGGTGGGCAGAGCCCCGAGACTCCCGGACGGGTGGTGTGCTCTCACCCTGACACGGCTCTGCCCTCTGAAACCCGTGTGTTTCAAGCCGAGTCCAGACGCCCCAAGCTGTCAGCTGTCCATTCACACAGGAGCCCCTGTTCCTTGGCCAGGTGTGTCCTGCCACAGGTGCAGCCCCTACCTGGGGCTCGTTCTCTGCCCTGTGTGCTCTGTTCCGGGTCCTAAGTCACTCGCTGTCCTGGGAAGAGCTGCCCCCACCCCCCAGCACAGGGTAGTTGGGTCTGGGGGCTCCTTGCTGGAAGTGCTGCCGGCCGGGCTGTCAGCTGCGGAGCTGCCTGGGCCCCGTCAGTCCTGCTAAACAAGCCTCGGCAGGTGGGAGAAAGACCAGCCCGGGGGCTCCGCGCCTCCGCCCGTCAGCCTGCAGCATGCCTGGGTGCCCAGGCCGCCACTTCTCACCCTCCGAGTGGCAAGCCAGGGCTGCAGGAGACCCTGGCATCTGCTTCCCCCGTGTCCCCACCCCTGCCTCCGCGTGACAGTGGTGACACCAGCGTCCCGGGTGGTGGTGGGCGGGAGCACCGGACAGAGCCTGGTGAAGGCTCAGCGTGCCGGAGGGGCAGTGGCAGCCATTGCCGGGTTTAGGAAACACTTCCGTCCACCCAGAGTGCTCAGTCGGGCACTGGGAGAGGGTGGGCAGAGGGCGCAGCCCTCATGGCAGGGCACCTGTGCAGGGTCCCACCTGGCACCCGCCGGCCCCTCTCTGGCCTGGGCTCAGCCCTGGGAGTATCTGCAGGGCGTCCCCACCCGCCCCGCCCCCAGCACAGACTGCCCGGGACCGAGGTCAGGGCCGGTTCGAGGAGGCAGAAGGGCCTCTCGGGTGTCCGGGTCGTGCCCCTGGGCCACGCAGAGCAGCCCTGGTGTCTGTGCCCTCCTTGCCCGGGGTTCCCTCGAGCCGGACTTCCGACTGCCCTGCCGTGGCAGCCCCTCCGCGCCCAAGTTCCGGGTGGGGGTCTCAAAGCCAGCGGTGTCACCCCTGTCACGCTGTCCCGTGTCCAGTGCTGGGTGCTGTCTGCATGGCCCAAGGCACAGCTTGGCTTTGGAGTCCCAGCAGCGTCCTGTGTCGTGCGGCTCCCGCGTTGGCCCAGAGCAGAGCATGGACGGGGGGCCGTGCTGCTGTGTGTTGGGGGGTCTGGCTCGGCAGAGGGTGGTGGCCCTGGGGATCGGGGCTGCCCATCCACTGGGGACCGGCAGCTGCCTACCTGCCCTCCATGACCTCTTGTGCCTGGAGGGGCTCGGGCCAGGCCTGCCTGAGGAGGACAGTGGGACCCCACGTCGATTGCCTCGCCGGAGCACTCCTGCCAGCAGCCCCGGGCACGGCCAGAGTGGGCGTGGCCTGGGGGTTCAAAGCATGTCGCGTCATTTGAGATGAAGGAGGACAACGGCTTTCAACTCTGTCCCCCCAGCAGCTAGGGAAGGCTGGGTCTGGGCCTCTGCGGCCCCACGGACAGGATCTACACGTCCTTCCCCCAAGGGCACTGGATTCCGGACGGGGGGCGGGAGGTGCCGGGGCTCCGCTACGGGTCTGGAGTCCGGGGCGCCAGAGGAGGGCAGGCCCTGCTGGCTGCCGCAGGACGGGAACACCGGCTAGCACCAGGCTTGGAGGGCTGCACACCGGGCGTGTGTTCTGGGCCGGTCCTGGGGTGAAGGCCACTTGTTCAGCTTGTGGGCACAGCCTCTGCCCCACGGGGCTGCTGGTCCTGGGAGCTGGTGCCCAGGCAGGCGGCCATGGTCGGCCCACCGTGCCCTCCTCAGGCTGGTTTCCTGCAGGGGACACCCTGACCACACTCCGCGCCTGGCGCAGGACTTCCAGAGCAGGACTGTCCCAGAGCGGCGCCTGTGGCCTCGATCCGGAGAAGCCCTGTCCCTTGGCCCTCTGTCAGCTCTGGTGGCACCGTGTGCACGTGCCAGAGTCCCCGTCTGCAGGAGTGCCACTCGCTGCCACCAGACCCCACAGCTTGGGGAAATGAGACGGAAGAAATGGACCTGGCGGAACTGACCCTGGAGACATTGCCAGCTGTCAGCACCGTCTGTCCAAGGACATGGGGCGGAAAGCACCTCTGTCCCCAAGTGCAGGCCACGGGGGGCCTCCGAGGCCAAAGAGGGGAAGAAGGTGGAGGAGGCCGTCCAGCCACTGCCCAGGCCCGGCCTTGCCCTGTGGACCTTCCCGGGGGCCTGGAGGGAGATGCTCTTGAGCCGCGGACAGAGCCTTCTGCTTGGAGCAGGGCCCTTGTCCCGTGGGAGAGCTGCCCAGGCGCACTGAGGACTGGTCAGTGGGGGCCTGCCGTGCACGTGGACCGCGGGCTAGCCCTGCTTGGGCCGTGTGCACCAGAGGAGGAAGACAGACCTGTCCTCTCTGAAGTTCTTGTCTCCTGCCCTTGGGCCCTGGGCGGCCTCCCGGTGGACAGCTGTGACGGCACTCCCAGGACAGGCTGCCAAGTCCAGACGGAGCCTCCACCGGTCCTGAGTATGGTGGCTCATTCAGGCAGGGGCTGCCCGCAGGCTGCACTCGGGTGTCGCTCCGTTAGAACGTAGCAGCCACCCTGTCACCACGGCCAAAGGCCTGACCTCTCACACTGGCACTGACATCACCCAGACTGTCTGGGAGAAAACCTCCACTCCCCGGCTTTGGGGCAGCCACCCTCAGGCACTGCAGAAGGCCCAGACTGTTCCAGGAGTCCGAGGGGCGCAGGCACCGGGCCCTTCTCCCTGCTGTGCAGGGAGTGATGGGCTTGGTGGGGCCCAAGCAGTGGCCCTGAGCGTCAGGGAGCGTGGAGATGCAGCTGCCTTCCCCCCACCCCCCGCCCCCAGCCGAGCTGCCGGCCTCCGTGTGTCCCATGTCCCGCACGGCAGCATGTTGGGAGGATCCAGGTGTCGGTCGGGAGGCCCGGCCAGGCCAGGCAGTGGGTGGGGAGGGTTGTGAGCCCTCCGGCCGGGAGAGCGCTGCGCCCCAGGGCACCGAGAGCTCACGGTGTGCGGTGCACGTGGAGAGTGTAACCTCTGTTTCTTTCTCGCAGCCCTGACGAAGAATCCTCGCAGAAGTTCATTCCCTTCGTCGGGGTGAGTACTGCAGCTCTCCCTGCTCGGAAACCACTAACCTGCCAGACGTCTTTTGTAGGATTCCAGGAGCTTCCTCACGGATCTGAGCTGGGGACTTGGCCTTACAGCTTCCGTCTTCAAGTTGCCTTCCTTCCCCTGCATGGGGCACGGGCCCAGGGGTCGTTGCAGCCCCCAGCTCTGCCCGGCGGCCGACACGTGGGAGCAGGGTTGGGGGCGAGGGTCCGGGTCTCAGCACAGCCCTGGGCGTGGGGCCCCTGGCCCAGCCCCTCAGGAGAGGAGACCTCCCTCCGCTGCCTCGTGCCGGGGTGTCCTGCAGGGGCTGCAGGGCTGGGCGTGGCTGCCCTGGCCCGTTGCCCCGTCTGGGGTCGTGGCCTTAAATCTGGAGGCTTCAGCCCTGCGGGGGACTCAGGGCTCCTTTCCTGCCGGCTGAGTGTCCGCAGCCCGTCTCCTGCCCGTCTCTTTGTCCTGTTGTGTGTCCTCTGTCCAGCTAAGGTGGGGGCCGTGGAGCCCGTAGGCAGCCTGGCCGATGGGCCACCAGGTGGGGGCAGGGCCTCAGGGCCTCAGTGTCCCCATCAGTGGACAGGGGTCTTCTGTGCACCGTGCCATGGTCGAGTCCCTGGTGCAGGGTCTGCTGGCCTCTGGGAGGGGTGAGCTCACCAAGAGCAGCCTGGCCCCGGGAGCTTGTGCGGTGACAGTGCCTGTGCTCTGGGCACTCAAGACATCACCATGTGGCAAGGTCCCGCCTGTCTTTGTAGCTCACCTAAAATTTGCACAGCCACCTGTGGCTAGTGGCTCCCATGCTGCACCTGGCAGGTCTGGGGCCCTGTCCCTACTGGCCCACAGCTTTTGGAGTGGCACCTGCCTCTGAGCCGGGCCTTGGCTGGGCCTGTCCCTCCTGCCAGTGCCCTGGTCTTGCTGGACAGCTGGGCCTGCCCAGTCACAGGGGCACATGGTTTGCCACTGGGTGAGGACAATCCCTCCTGCTGAGACCGAGCATCCTGAGCCTGGTCTGGCCGTCATGCTGCCCTGAGCTAGACGGACGGGGTGGGACCGGCTCCACGCCGGCAGCACCTGTGTCGTGGGCACGGTGGCCGGGTAGCTGTGGGGAGGCAGGAGCCTGCCTGCGTCTGAGCCCCGAAAGCTGGAGCCCAGCCAGGCAGGGCGTGGGGGCTGCCTGACACCCCCACGGCTGCCGCCAGCCAGCGCCTGTTGCTTTCTAGGTTGTGAAGGTTGGAATTGTGGAGCCATCCTCAGCCACGTCAGGTAACCCCGTCCCACCCTGAGGCCCTCGGGTCAGGCGGTCCCAGTGCCCTAGTGGGTGCCCTGAGCCCTGGGAGCACCGTCCTCTTGTCCTGAGGACTAGCCTGGCCCTGTGGCCCGACAGCAGCCCTGTCTTTGGCCTCACTGTGGTGCTTTTGCTCAGCCCCTGGCGACAGCGGCCCCTGTTGGGGGGGGCCTGCTCAGGGGGGAGCGGCTCCCGTGGGGAGGGGGGTGGCCCTTGGGGAGCAGCCGCTGTCCTCATGAGGCCCTGGCGCCAAGGCAGGCTGGGCAGCTTTCCCAGGCCGAGGAGGAGAATGTGAGACTCGTGCCTCCATACGGGCTACCTGGGGACCTGCCCTGCTAGCCTGAGGGGCTGCCTGGCCTCCCTGTCCCCTCCTGGTCCCGAGGGCCTGGGGCTGCCTGGGCAGAGCAGTAGGTGGCTCACCCCTCCCCTGTGACTCCTCCCAAAGGAGACTCGGATGACGCAGCCCCCTCGGGCCCTGGCGTGCTGTCCTCCACCCCACCATCCACCTCTCCCGCGGCCAAGGAGGCCTCGCCCACCCCGCCTTCCTCCCCGTCGGTGAGCGGGGGCCTGACCTCCCCCAGGTAAAGGACGCGGAGGGGGCTCAGTTCTCGTTTATTCTCCTGCCTGTCATCCACTCCCCAAGTCACGGCCCCCCTCCCACCCCGAGGCACCTGGCTGTCGGCCCCGGGGCAGGGGCAGGCGGAGGTCCTGCCTGGGCTTTGCAGGACGGCCGGCCCAGCGCGCTGTCTCCTGCCACACAGCCAGGTGGGCTCAGGTGCCTCCCACCGAGCAGTGCTGGGCACAGAAACCACCAGTCGGGGCTTTTAAAGAAGCAGCCGAGGGCAAGAGGTACAGGAGATGGGGTCCCCAGTCCTCAGCCGTGCTGAGGCCCCCCCAGGCCCCAGGCCTCTGCAGCGGAACTGACCCAAACTAAGCCAAGCTGCACGTGTCCAGGGCTCGCACCAGGCTGTGCCTCTCAAGGGGCCGGCTCACCTGGGCCCCCCAGACTCCCAGGGGCAGCTTGGGAGTTTGTGGGTGGCCCCTAAGCTGCAGCTCTGCCTCCAGGCACCCTGCAATTTGTGTGGGACACTCCTGGGTGAGCCAGACATGCGGGTGGCTCCACAGAGCCTGCTCCAAGCACCTGACTCCCCTCGGCTGACTGGGAAGTTGGGCTGGATGCTGGCTGTCACTTGTGGCCTGTGACAGGGACAGTGACGCTGCATCCTCAGGACCAATGACTGGGGAGCATCTGTGAGCACCTCCCTCTGCCTTCCCAGCCAGGGTGTCGGTGCCGAGCTGATGGGGCTGCAGGTGGACTACTGGACGGCCGCGCAGCCCGCAGACAGGAAGAGAGATGCCGAGAAGAAGGACCTGCCCGCTGCCAAAAGCACACTCAAGTGCACCTTCCGGTCCCTCCAGGTCAGCCGGCTGCCCAGCAGTGGCGAGGCCATGGCCACGCCCACCATGTCCATGACCGTGGTCACCAAGGAGAAGAACAAGAAGGGTGAGGCAGGCTGGCGGAGTGGCGGGTGGGGGCGGATGGGCAGGGCCAGTGCAGGCAGCAGCAGGAAGTACGAGCCCCCAGGGCGCTGAGGGTCTGGGGCCACTTCCAGCCAGGGCCCCGGCAGGAGGGCAGCTGCCCCCCCCGTGAGCGTTGGAGGCTGTGGCTGGCAGAGCCCCTGCAGCTCGCCCTCCCCCTTGGGCCGCTGCGCTCCCCCTGTGCTGCACAGGGGCTCTGGCCAGCCTGGCCCCGCAGGAGCAACAAGACGACGGCCAGGCCTTTTCCTCCTAGTGATGTTTCTGCCCAAGAAGACAAAGGACAAGGACGTGGAGTCCAAAAGCCAGTGCATCGAGGGCATCAGCCGCCTGATATGCACGGCCAAGCACCAGCAGAACATGCTGCGGGGTGAGCACAGGGCCCACGCGAGCATGGGCCCTCCACCCGGGGCCCCCGCGTTCTGTCTGTAAGATACAAAAGGAGACCAGAGCAGACTTGAGGTGCTTTTAAAACTTTCCCACACAGCCAGGCACAGGGGCTCATGCTTGTAATCCCAGCGCTTTGGGAGGCCAAGGCAGGAGGACCACTGAGACCAGGAGTTTGAGACCCGCCTGGGCAACATTAGCGAGAGCTCATCTCTACAAAACTTAAAAAATTAGCCGGGTGCACTGACAGCACTTGTAGTCCCAGCGGACTAGGAGGCCCAGGCAGGAGGATCAGTTGAGCTCAGGAGTTCGAGGCTGCAGTGAGCTACGATCACACCACTGCACTCCAGCCTGGGGGACGACAGAGACCTTTTCTCAAAAAAACAAAAAAACACAAAACCACCACAGGAGCTGCTGCTGTGTGTGGTGCTGACGGCCTCAGCACACCCTGCTACGGCCCTGGTTGTGCAGCCAGCAGCTTTTCAAATTCTGAGAAAGAATTTCTCAATCCTTTCTGCTTTTCTAAAAGATTGATTTGTGTGTTTCAAAGTGTTTGTAGGGAAGCTGTTCTGCAGGCAATTGATTCAGAAATGGAGCTCTCGGAGGTTTTCCTATTTTTATGAGCTCGAGTCCGATGCCCTCAAGGTGGAGGCTGCCTGGTCTCCCCAGGTGGACTCTGTTTTAAGTGGAGAGTGTTTGGGTGCATGGTGCCTCATCCCGGCACCTGCTGAGCGCGGGGGGTGGATGTGGACAAGCAGCCCTGGGACCCAGGCCCACCGTGGCTGAGAAGTGGGGGGGCCAGGGCACCCCCGAGGGTGTTGGTGCCTCTGGCAGCGGGCTCCTCCTCACCCTGCGCCCCAGCTGGCACCCCCACCCATCCAGGGGCTACCCTGCCAGGTGGCCGGGCAGGTCTGGCGGGCGGGCGGTCAGGCAGCCCTCTCCCGCAGTCCTCATCGACGGTGTGGAGTGCAGCGACGTCAAGTTCTTCCAGCTGGCCGCCCAGTGGTCCTCCCACGTGAAGCACTTCCCCATCTGCATCTTCGGACACTCCAAGGCCACTGTCTAGCTCCGCCCACCGAGGGGCCAGCGCAAGATGGCCCAGGGGCCTGCGTTCAGCCCCAAGGCGGCCACTGCACCAGGAGGGCCCAGCTGTGTTTCTGCTAACATTTCAGTTTACAACAGAGACAAACACTTAAAAACACAAAGACAAACAGTCTTAAGTGAATGTGCTCACAACCTGGAAACTAACGGGGAGCTCCCTGCTGGGAGCCGAGTGACCACTCTGCTTGTTAACCAGAAAGCTCCAGCGGGGGCCACGAGGCCAGACTGACAGTGCCGAGCTTGAGAGTCGTGGCAGGTGTTCTGGCCTCGGGAGCCACCAGAGCCCCACCAGCCTGGGGGTCTTGCCTGCGTGTCCTGCCCTTCCTGGAAGCCAAGACGCTACTTCCTCAGGGGGCCTGGCTCAGGCACCGGCCCTGGAGCTCGGTGGCCAGATGCCGAGGAGCCCCGGGCCCACTCAGTGCCCCGATGGGGGACGTCCTGAGTAAGCCTCGGAGGCCAATCAGCCTGGCCTCGGGCCCCGGTCCCCTGCCCGCCTGAGAGATGCCCCCAGCACCGCCCACTCGTGGTTCCCAATAAACTCCAGCCTCGTGGCGGAGGTTTTATAGTAGCAGATATTTTTAATGCTTTTAAATACATGTTATAATGTAGCTGCCAAACATGTTGCTCTTCTGAAGTCCGCTTGGGGCTGGGCAGAGCCAGCAGACGCCTGCCTACCAGCCTCACACCTTACGGCACCTTCTGGCTGTACTTAATGCTTCCACGCTGCCCAGTTTAACAAGCATGGGGCCTCCAAGGCCCAAGGTGGCCCCAACAAGTGTCCCAGAGTCCAGCCCAGGACACAGGCAGCTGGCACAGGTCTGAGGTGGAGGCCCTGCACCCCGGCCTGAGTCCTCCGGCAGCTTACCCTCAGCCCCACTGCCCTCTGGGAACGTCCAGGGCTGGCCGTGTGGGTTCAGGTTTGGGGTTGTGGTGTATGTGTGTGTACCAGGTGTGCGTGTGTCATCTGCGGGAATGATGTGGCCAGTGACAGCTTGAGCAGGGTGGCCTGAGCAGAGAGGCTGGCACTTTAGAGCCCAGTGTGCAGCCACGTACCTCCTGCAGGGCCTGGGAGCCTTGCCAGGTCTCACTCCTTAGAGCATTGTTTTGCGTTGGGTCACATCCTGGGTGGCATCTGCCTTCGGACACGGTAGGGGAGGGGTATCCTGTCCGTCCCCTGATGTGCTGCCCCCACCAACCCGCGGGGGAGGGGCGCTTCCTCAGTCCTGCCTCCCTGGCAAGCCTGCCCCACTCTTACCCCTTGAAAGCTGTGGCCGTCATGGACGCTGGTGGCCCACCTGGGGGGTTCTGGGCGGCCTAGTTTCCCAGGATGGAGAGCTGCACAAGGCTGCGCTCAGAAAACAGTGCCAAATGCAGGGCAGGCTGAGAACAACAGGCGGCCACCAATGAGTGCCCACCCTCTGGGGTGAGAGATGGCCCACTGTTCTCACCTGCGACCTACCTGCTCTTCCTCCCCCCCCACCCCCCACCCTGTGGCTGGACAGAGTCGTTTTGTCCACAGTGAGGCCTCCTAGGGCAAGAGCAGGGGTGCAGTGCTGTGAGCAGGACCCCAGCAAAGGGCCCCCCCTGTCACACTCCGCTCCACCTGGGACTGGGGGCCTGAGGCCCCACCTGGAGGGAAGGCCCCTCTGAATCCTGGCTCCAGGCCCTGCCCCTGGAGAAGGGTCTGGGTAGGCGTCCAGGCCGGGTTTATGGCCACCACCTGCCGCTGTGCTCAGAAACAAGCGCCCTGTGCTCTTGTCCCTGCAGGTCCTCCCACTGGGCAGCAGGGCCTGTTTCTCTGCTCATCTGGTTTCTTTCCCAAAGGTTGCACTCGGTAGAAAAGAGCCGGTGAAAACTCCCTTGACTTGGCTTTAGCCTTGGAGCAGCTTTTAGAGGAAGGGGCCCCAGTGGGGCTGTGGGAAGCCCCTTTTCTGGAGCCCTGGCCCACACGTGGCCCATTGGGTTCCATGGCTCCATCCGTGCTCAGGTGAGGGGAGAGCATGGGCAGAGCCTCCATGCAGCAGCTGGGGGTCCCTGTGCACCCCCAGCCTGCAGAGCCCAGCTGTCCGTCTGTCCTGCAGCTGCGAACCACATGGCCCACCCACCACACCATACCTTGCCCCAGGGCAGTCAGGCATAGATCTGGGCTGTGCTCACCCCCTGTGCCTCAGTTTCCCCACTGGTTAAACAGGGCGGTGGCATTTCTGCTACCTACCTCCCGGAGCTGTTCTAAGGGTACGTGGAAGAGCACTTTGTCCCCTTAGAGGATAACTAGAAGCCAAAGCCATGTGACAGCCGGTGTGGCCATGAGGCGGCGAGTGGTGCACGTGTGTGAGGTGTGTGCATCCCCCCGACCTCGGTCCTGGAGCAGCCAGCCCCACGGACAGGAGGCAGCCCCCTTGGGGCAGGGGCTCTCTGTCCCCAGTCACGGCCTGGCGGCCACTGTCCACCACAACGCGGGCCACCCCGCCCTGCAGCCCGGCCCACTGCCGCCCTCCCCTCCGCTGGCCCCCGGGCCGCATCCGGGCACGCGGCTCGCTGCGCACGCTCCGCTTCTAGAGCACGCGCTGCTCGTTTTCGTTTCGGCCGGAAAACAAGATGGACGTGAGCAGCCGTTCGGGGAGCAGACTCTCGTCTGCCACGCTCGTGAGCGCGGGGCCACCTTAGGTGCTGATGCCACACGACAAACCCGAGGGCCCTCCCCGGGCCGCGCCCCTGCCAGGCGCCTCCTCCCGCCCGGCCCGCAGGCGGCCGGGAGCCCCGTGGGGACGCGCCCCGGGCCCGCAGGGTCGCCGGGAGGACCCAGCGCGGCGCCCGCCCGCCAGGCAGAGCGCAGGGCACAGCCGCCGCAGCCGGAAGCGGAACCCGCGGGCGGGCCCTGCCTGAGCGGAAGTCCCGGCGCGAGGCTCCGCCCCCTGCCTGCACGGAGCACCGCGGCCCCCGCCGACCCCCGCCCGGCCCCGCGCCCACGGCGGACCCCGTCCCGCCCCGGACCCCGTGGGCCCCGCTTCCCGCCTCCCCGCTCAGACCCCGCAGAGGGCGGGCCCCAGGGGTTCGCCCCGGGGCCGTGGGGCGTGGTCCGGCCGCGTCGGGGTGAGGTCACAGGGGTCGGGAACGCCGAGGCGGGCAGAGCTCCGGCCTCTCGCTCGGCCGCGCGCCCTTGCGCCGAGCCCCGCAGGGTCCCGAGCCGTAGCCGCGGTGCGGGCCGAGGGGCCGGCGGGCGGGGAGCCGGGGAGCCCTGGGAGAGGCTGAGCGGGCCGCCTGGCGGGGAGGGCAGGGGCAGAGAGCGGCCCCCCTGGAGAAGAGCGGCGCTGGGAGCTGGGGTGACCACGCCGCCCACGGGGCCGGCCAGTCACTGCCCGTGTACCCCGCTTCCGCCCTCTGCCCAGGTCGCCCGCCCGACCCTGCTCCCTCCCCCAGCGTCCCGGAGGTGCGGACGAGCTGCCTGCTAGGGGTAGCGATGGATGGCCAGAAGCTGCCTTCCCAGAGAAGGACACCGGGGTCGCAGCCGTCCCAAGAGCACAGGCAGCCCTTTCCCCCACTGGGCCCGACAGCCGCTCGGGGCCAGCCCAGTGCCCAGAGCAGCACTCAGCAGGGACTGCAGACCCAGGACTGGGTAAGCAGAAGGAAGCCCCAGCCCAGGCCACCCTCCCTTCTACACCCCACCTGAGGCTCCTGTCTGGAAACCCCAGGGGCTGGCGTTGGGGTGGGCTGGTTGTGGTGGGTGTGGAGAAGGGGCCTCTTGGGCCTCAGAAAGGCTGAATCGGGACTAATGAGAAGCAGACACTGCACCTGGGAGGGGCTCTCTGCCCCCGGCCCTGGATGAGCACCGGGGTGGACCTGCATCTCTCTGGCCTCTCGGGCCTGTGGGTCACCTGTCTCTGCTGGGCATGCACAGGGGCCACCTGAGGCCAGGAAGAGGGTGCAGGGCTCAGCCCTCCCCTGGGCCCCGTCAGAGTGCTCACCGCCCTCACCATAGGGGGTGGCACAAGGAGGGACAGAGAACAAAACCCTCAGTGCAGGGACAGTGCCCTCCCAGCCAGGTAGGTCAGCTGTCAGGAGGAGGATTTGTCAGTGACAGTCACGACCAAAGTCCTCATAGGAGCTCTGCTTATGACGGCCCCAAACTGGAAGCAACTTTCCTGTCCCCCTGTCACTGGACGGTGAGCAGTAAGCTTGCTCCACGGCAGCGATGAGTGGAGACAGACACAGCTGCCACAGCCCTAGGGGACACTCCATGAGCAAAGGAAGCGCGACTCCCACCCGTGTGGTTCCACTTTGGGGAGGTTCAAAGGTGGGTTTGGCTGTGATGAGTTGAACCCGGGGGCTTCTGGGCACTGGTGGGCCTTCTGGGTCTGGTGCTGGTCCTGCAGTCAGGTCAGCGTGGGGAGGTGTCGGGCCGCACACTCAGGTGCGTGTCTATCTGCATGTGTGTTTGCTGAGGTCACAGATTTACGTAAAAATGCAGTGGGAAAAGAAAGCGGGCTCCCAGAGCTGCCTGCCACGGCCACCTTGTGCCTTCCCAGGCACGTCCTTCAGGCCCACATGCCTTTAAGCCCCTACGAGAGTGCTGAGTGCTGGGGACACCAGTGGAGACCAAATCAGCAGACCCCACAGCTTTTGTGAGGCCTACATCTCATGACAGGCAATCCAGACTGTGCACACACGTGGCACATGTCAGGGGCGGGGGCTGCTCAGGAGGAGGGACGGGGACGGGGCTTCCATTCTGGACAGGGGTGGGGAAGACCTGCAGCGCCCTGTGTCCGAGGGACAGGGATGTAGGGATGCATTGGACCCACACTCTGCAGGTACGCAGCGACCCCGTGGCTCTTAGGCAGGGGCAGCTGGGCCACATTTGCAGCCCTAAGAGATGGACGGGGGACTATGGGTAATAGGGGAGTGGAGGACAAGCTGGGAGGCAGGACAGCGGGGGTGAAGGACCCAGTGGGGTGGTGGGCAGTAGAGGGGAGAGGTTGGTGGCTGAGGGTGGGAAGGGGGCATTGATGTGTGTTTGCTGATGTGCAGATTTCTGGTTTGAGGACAGGGAATTGGCACATGTGGGCATTGGTCCCCTGTGTGAAGCTCCTCTGCCTCCTCCCTCTCTGCTCTCCAGCCCATGGGGGACATGTCAGCTGCTGGCTGTGGTCCTAAGGGATGCACTGGGTCACCCTCTCTCTGACCTTATCCTGCATGGTGTTTTTCCTCTTTGTCCACCTTGTCACCCCATTGGCATGGAATGCTCTTCTCCAGATCTTCCCACAGCCCCTTCTCACGTGTCACCTCCCAGGGAGACCTTGACCTGGCTAACATAAGTCCTTTGTCCCTCCCCCTTCCCAGCCTTAGCCCAGGAGAGATGAGCTTGTCTGTGCCACGTGGCGGCAGACACATGCTTCCAGAGCTCGATGGCCTGGGCTGAGGCCAAGGAGGAGACTGCCCCCAATGTCCAGCCTGGAACAGGGAGGTGAGCTCCAGCCATGAACACTGACAGTCCTGCCAAGGTGACCACAGGCTCCTAAGATGGCAGGAACCACAGGACGGAGAACTGGTGAATAGTTCAGCCAACAGGAGGTGGCGACCACAGGGGACGGAACGGAGGCGGCCAGCTCTGAGCCGCAGCGGGAGCCCCAGTGGGAGCGGCAGGAGCAGCCATCAAGCACCCGCCGGCCCACGTGCCAACCCCCTTTAAATATGAGAGAGCAGCCCAGGGGCGCCAGACAGAAGCCAGCACCACCTGGAGACGATGCAGCTGTCTGCCTCCGTCCCTCCAGGATGATCGCCTGGGATCCATCCACAGAGGGGTCGGGAAGAGGGCACCGGTGACCACACAGGAATCAGTAGATCATGTGATATAAATGACAGGCTACAAGATAAACAAATGGAAAAGGTCAGTCTGCACTTGACAACAGGACTAAACTTAATACACAAAACCTGTTTGAGGGAAACATTAAAACACCCTCAAATGGCCGGGCGCGGTGGCTCACGCCTGTAATCCTAGCACTCTGGGAGACCGAGGCGGGTGGATTGCTTGGGCTCAGGAGTTCGAGACTAGCCTGAGCAAGAGCGAGACCCCGTCTCTACTAAAAATAGAAAAAAATGACGGACAGCTAAAAATTATAGAAAAAATTAGCCGGGCATGGTGGCGCATGCCTGTAGTCCCAGCTACTTGGGAGGCTGAGGCAGGAGGATCGTTTAAGCCCAGGAGTTTGAGGTTGCTGTGAGCTAGGCTGACGCCACGGCACTCACTCTAGCCCAGGCAACAAAGCGAGACTCTCAAAAAAAACACCCTCAAAGAATTACAGAAAGACTCGAACAGTGTGTAGGGACTCTGTGTTACTGGAGAGGAGTACTCACCAGCATGGCCAAGTTCTCCCAAAGGCATCTGCAGTTTAGTATAATCGTAATGAAAGCTCGTCTTCTCTTTCCATCCAGCACACTGGTCAAAGATCAAGGAAAAACAAGCAAGGCCTGTGTGGTGGCTCACGCCTGTAATCCCAGCACTGTGGGAGGCCGAGCCGGGAGGATCGTTTGAGCTCAGGAGTTTGAGACCAGCCTGAGCAAGAGTGAAACCCCCCATCTCCACTAAAAATAGAAAGAAATTAGCCTGACAACTAAAAATACATAGAGAAAAATTAGCTGGAAATGGTGGTGCATGCCTGTAGTCCCAGCTACTCGGGAGGCTGAGGCAGGAGGATCGCTTCAGCCCAGGAGTTTGAGGTTGCTGTGAGCTAGGCTGACACCATGGCACTGTAGCCCAGGCAACAAAGCGAGACTCTTGTCTAAAAAAAAAAGAAGAAGAAAAAAGAAAAAGAAAGACATTCCATGCATAAAGCAAGGGAAGGATTCTGTGTAAAAAGGAACATCTGGAAAAATTTTAAAAGAGCTCTTAAAAAATAAACATAGCAGCATTGGAATGTTCAGTAAAGGGTTGGAGCATAAAGTTAAGGAAATCACCTGGAAAATGGAAAGTAGGAGAGAAAATGATAAGCTTAGAAGAAACATCGCCAGTGGAGAGAGGGGAACAAAACGGCAGGAGAAACCAGGGATGACCCGGGTTCTGCGGGGAGAACGCTGCAGGGTCCCTAGCGTGAGGACAGAACGGGCCTTTCACTGTGAAATGCCACAATGTTGGGGATAAAGTAAAGACCCTGAAAAGTGAATGTCTGC
This sequence comes from Lemur catta, assembly GCF_020740605.2. Taxonomy (NCBI): domain Eukaryota; kingdom Metazoa; phylum Chordata; class Mammalia; order Primates; family Lemuridae; genus Lemur; species Lemur catta. Next base: position 1,051,290 of record NC_059128.1, on the reverse strand, counting down.
ATTCGTATTACCAAGTTTGATTTAAAAAACCCAAAAAGCCTCCAGCAACCAATAACAACAAAAGAAACTCCAAAGTGGTCCTAGATCTCCCCTAAAAAGTGTGGGTGCCCAGATGAAAGCGCAGGTGGGCACTCCCAAACAAGGAGGAAATGAGCACCCCACTGACGAGGCTTGAGCTGCCCTGAGCCACTTCCTGTGTGGCACTGGCTTCACCCTAACACCAGTGCTGAGGGAGGGGAGGGCAGGAGAAAAGGGGAAAAGAAAACAACGTGCCTAGGTTGAAAATCGTGAATAAACAGTAAAGCGCGTCTAGCGGCATCTGAAGGGCTGATCTCCCAACCGGGTGGTGGGCTCACGGGCACGCACGCGCCTGCCAGGAGCAGGAGCGTGTCTCCGTCACTCACAGCTCCATCCCCAGTGCGTAGGACACTGCCTGGCACCTACTAAGTGCTCCAAGACTACACATTGAATAAATGAAGTTGTATATAAATAAAAGAAAATTGTAACCAAAGATGAAGGAATTTGGAAATCTGTAAACAAAGTTCATTAACAAAAGGTGGAAAACCATGTGATTATCTCAATAGATGTTGAAAAATATTGTTAATAAATTTCAGCGTCTCGGCCGGGCACTGTGGCTCATGCCTGTAATCCTAGCCCTCTGGGAGGGCGAGGCGGGTGGATCGCTTGAGGTCAGGAGTTCGAGACCAGCCTGAGTGAGCCCCTGTCTCTACTAAAAAAAATAGAAATAAAAATTATCTGGACAACTAAAAATATATATAGAAAAAATTAGCCGGGCATGGTGGCGCATGCCTGTAGTCCCAGCTACTCGGGAGGCTGAGGCAGGAGGATTGCTTAAGCCCAGGAGTTTGAGGTTGCTGTGAGCTAGGCTGACGCCACGGCACTCACTCTAGCCGGGCAACAAAGTGACACTCTGTCTTAAAAATAAATAAATAAATAAATAAATTTCAGCGTCTCTCCTTAAAAACAAAAGAAATGTGAAAGTCTAGGTTCTGGATAAGGCAGTGAGAGATGGACATCTCGGGAACCTGAGGGAGAGGAGGTCTCGAGCACACTGCACTTCGCCGGGCATGTTTTCGTCAGGTGCAGGAAGCAGACAGGTGTGCGTAGCATCGCCGTGACGATTAAACACTATGCTGGAAACTAGAGCCTTGCAGGAAGCCGAGAAAATGAAATGTGGCATAAATGTCTCAAAAGTTAAAGTGATTGCTACCTGCAGCTAATGTCTACCTAGAAAATCTACTTAAGCCAATTAAAAAAATAGGAACCTGACTAAAAGTGGGAGTTTGGATGTAGTTACCATTAAAAACAATAGTTTTTTGATACACTAAACATAACCAACCAGAGAATGGAATGGAAAAATGATCCTATTAACTTTAGGCACAGAAATTATGATGTCCTTAGAAATGAGTCTGTTCTTGTTAATACCTATATGAAGGACACTATAAAAATGTTACTGAATAACATATATAACATCTCTTGGGAACGTGTACCATATTATTGTTTGGGCAGATGTAATATTTTAAACCTGCCAGGTTTCCCACATATAATTCAGTGCAGTCTCTATTTTTTTAAAAAATAAACTTTTCATGAATCTTGAAAATTTTATTCTAAATGTAGTGTTCTGGAAATGTATTAGTTATCCATTGCTGCATAACAAATTTCCCCAAAGCTTAGCAGCTTAAAAGAATAATAAGGATTTTTATCTCAATTTTCATAGGTCAGGAATTCAGTAGCTGCTTAGCTGGGTGGCTTTGGCTTGGGGAGTCTCAGGAGGTTATAATCACGATGTCCGAGTGACAGTCATCTGAAAGCTCAAGTAAGGCTGGAGACTGCTTCCACGGTGGCTCACTCGTACGGCCGGCAAGTCAGTGCTGGGTGCTGGCGGGAAGTCCCAGCTCCTCGCCAGGGGAAGCCTGAGTGTCCTCAACACGGGGCTGGCATCCTCCCGGGTGAGCGAGTGAGAGAGTGAGGTGGAAGCTGCAGTGGCTCCCGTGACTTAGCCGTGGAAGCCACACTCCATCATTTCTGCAGTGTTCTTCTGGCTACACTGGTCATCCCTATCTAATGTGGGAGGGGCAACACAAGGCCAGGACCAGCAGGAGGTAGGAGTCACTGGGTGCCATCTTGGAGGCTGGCCACCATAGGCAGGGATTTAGACTGTAGTCTTGAGGGCCCAGCAGATCCTAAGCAGGACAGGTAAGAGGATTATCCACCTAGACCCGCATAGTGAAATTGCAGAATGCCAGGGACAGAGGTCTCAGAAGCAGTGAGAGAGGAAGGACAGAACCGTCCAAGGAACAGGAGTGAGACTGGCAGGTGCCTTCTCATGAACGGCCGTGGAAGCTGTTAGAGGAAAATGATGCACACGTGAGTGCTGGGAGAATAACGGTCAACCCTGAATGTTACACCCAGCAAAAACATCTTTTACAAAGAGGGCTAAATAAATACATTTAAAAAATGATAACTAACAGAGAATTCCCCCTCCACCCCGACTCACCTCAATTTTGAAGAATAGACCTCAAACAACACAAAAGTGATCTCAGGAGGTCTGAAATGGATACACAATGAAAGGTGCGAAGGGAGGAAGTGCGTGGGTGAACTGGGACTGACATGGACAGGTACAAGCAGTCACTGGGCGCCTCTCGCCCGCAGAGAAGCGGGGGTGGAGTCAGCGGACCCTTGCAGGGGCATGATGGCAGAACGGTGCCTGCGAGTGAGCTAAAGGGGTCTAACTCCTTCGTGTTCTTTGAGAAGAGGATGGCGATGTTTGTCAACTTGAGGTTTTGGTGGGTTTGCACGCACGTTGTGATTACACCGAACGAACAGCAAGAGAACCACACTTGAACAGTGGTGGGGAGAGCGGGATAGAAACACCACACGATCGGTCCAGAAGAAAGTGGGAGAGGACAGAGAAGGACACGTACGGCAGGCAAGACAAACAGCGCAGGGCAAGGCGGCGGGTAGAATTACCAGCATGTCATTTAATTCAACCAATGGAAATGGACCGAGTGTGCTTGTTAAAAGACATCCACGACCTAGGACAAGTAGTCCAGAAATCGCCCCTTGCACAAATCTTGGGATTTAGTTTATGTTGAGCATGGTTTCAAAGCAGCGGGAGACCGGACCTCTCAATGATGGTGTTGGGTAATGGCTGTCCACGCACAAGGCGGTAGAGTGCAGCCCCACCTCTCACAAAGTGCACGAGCTCACACACACTAAATTTTAAACCCGAACCCCGGAAGCACTGGGAGAATGTACAAGAGCAACATTTAGCATCCGGGAGTGAGAAATGCCTTTCTTATGCCAAACACAAAATCCTTGAAGGAAAAGCCTGACAAATCTGACTGCAGAATTTTTATAAGTTTGGTGCAACGACACAAAAATGTTAAACAACAGTCTAGAAGAAAACACTTGTAATATTTATAACATTCAAATATTTACTGGCCAGAATCTAGGAGGAGATGCTTGAAAGCAAAGACAAAACTATTTTGGAAACTGAATAGAAAAGGGATAAAGTCTATGGACTTGCAGGTCCAAAAAGAAAGACAGTAAATGGATGCTAAACATGAAAAAGTTGGCAAAAACATGGATGGGCCAGGCATGGTGGCTCACGCCTATAATCCTAGCACTCTGGGAGGCCGAGGCGGGTGGACTGTTTGAGCTCAGGAGTTCGAGACCAGCCTGAGCAAGAGCAAGACTCTGTCTCTACTAAAAAAATAGAAAGAAATTAGCTGGACAACTAAAAATATAGAAAAAATTAGCCGGGCATGGTGGCGCATGCCTGTAGTCCCAGCTACTCGGGAGGCTGAGGCAGGAGGATTGCTTGAGCCCAGGAGTTTGAGGTTACTGTGAGCTAGGCTGATGCCACGGCACTCTGGCCCAGCCAACAGAGTGAGACTCTGTCTCAAAAACAAAGACAAAAAAAAAAACAAAACTGACATGGATGGATCTACTTGGAGTTGGGAAGAATGGAAGGAAAGGATCAAGTCTGTTTTATCGGTTTTTCAGAGAACTCATTTGTGATCATTATTCACTTTTTTTTCATTTTAATTTATTCATTAATCTTTTCTAATTCTATCTTTAAGCTTTCAGTGAATTTCTTTTCTTCTTTTTCTGGCTTCTCCAGTGATTTGCTTGGTCATTGTTTTGGGCTTTGCTCTAATGATGTGCTTGAAGCTGTAGATCGACTTCAGCTGGGGTTCGGGACCCCATTGTTGCCCGTTTCTAAATAAATTGGCATCTCAGTCTTGATTTTCTTTTTCACCCAGGAGTTAATTAGAAGGGTGTTGTGGAATGTCATGTCAGTAGGCGTGTTTGTTGTCCATTTGTTAGTAATTTTTAATTGTATCGCTTCACAGTTGCAGAACCAGGTGTTTGGGCACCTGCCGTGTGTCGGGATCTGTTTTGAGTGTGGCCTGATGCGTGGCCAGTTTGTGTGTGTGGTCCATCGTTTGGTGAGAACACGGACTCTCAGTGGGCTAGGGTTCTGTGCATGATCTCCCGTGTCTGTTAGGTCACTCATTAATCACTCAAATCTCGATTTCTGAAGTTCTGTGTCACTCTTACTAAACATGTGTGTACATAACTGAGACCGGCGTCCCTGGAACCCACCATGCCCAGCTCCCGCAGGTGTTCCCACGGCACATTTAGTTAAAAGAAGCTGTTGTGCTCATGCTGTTACTTCTCGATTGCATCCCGCGTCCCACGCAAGACACTGCGGCCGAGCACCCTCACCTCCCGCCACACTTCCCTTTCCTGTGCTCCCGCAGAGCTCTGCCGTATTTTCATCAAATCTGCTCCCGGCACTGGCTTTGTAGTGACTGTGTGGCACTGTCCACAGCCGAGACATGGACCATGTTGTCACCATGTGTCCTTTCATACGTGGCTTTTTGTTTTTCGTGGAGGTCATCATTGTCTCCCTTCCCCGCCTCATTTTCTCTCTTCTCTTTTCTTTTTGAGAAGGTCTTGCTGTGTTGCCCAGGCTGGAGGGCAGTGGTGTGATCACAGCTCACCGCAGCCTCCAGCTCTGGGCTCAGGCGATCCTCTTGCCTCAGCCTCCTGAGTGGCTGGGACTATGGGCACGGGCCACAACACCTGGCTGATTTTTGTGTTTTCTGTGGAGACGGGGGTCTTGCTATGTTGCTCACGCTGGTCTTGAACTCCTGACCTCAAGTGGTCATCTGCCTCGGCCTCCCAAAGTGCTTGGATTACAGGCGTGAGCCACTGCGCCCGGCCCTCTTTTCTGTTTTCTGTGATTATTAGTTCTTTCCCAAACTTTCCAACAAATCTGTGACACTCCTCTCACAGGCCTAAGCGTGTCGGGTCACCTGGGAGCTCTGCTTTTCCCTGGGTAGGGCCCCCCTGGAGCCCCGAGCCTCCTGCTACCCTCTGCATGCAGGATCCCCGTTTCCGGAGCCCTGGTTCTTTCTCGGTTTACTGCCTTGCTTTGTCATCTAGCAGCTTCCTCTGAAAGGGTTCAGAAGGTGTTAAAATTTTCGAGATTTTAAAGACTCTGGAGACGTGACAGTGTCTTTATTCTGCCCCTACACTTGAGTGACACTTTGGTTAGGTGCCTTCAGTTCTCTAGCGTCTATACCCAGAAGTGGGATTGGGGGATTGCATGATAATTCTATTTGTAATTGTTTTGGGAATGGGACTAAACTTTGAGTTTGTATGAATCCCCTGCTGTTAGCATTACAGCCCCCTGCAGCTGGGGTGGGAGGTGGCAGTACTGGGGGATTCTGGCCCGGCAAGAGTCTGGAGGGACATTCACAGACAGCCCGCCTGAGAAGTCCACCTGGGGGAGGAGGTCATCCTGGCCCCACCTGGTTCTGCCGTTCCTGGGACCCCCACCTCCCATTCCCCTGTACCCTGCTGGTGGCCCTCCTGCCCTGGAGCCTGGTCTTTTATCCTAATGGATTAATGAGCATTAGTTTTCGCTAAATCTATTTGTGATCACTTCAGAGGGGGCTTGGGGAGGAGGGAAGCGCGGATTTGACCCCTGAGTCCTGCCTTTCAGCCTCCCGCCGCCCCCCAGCCCCTCCCTCGTGTGCCCACCCCTGGGCCCCCGCACGGCCTCGCAGCGGGGCGGGCGCGTCCGGGCGCAGAGCCACCGCGCAAAGCCACAGAGGCCACGCGGCCGGCGGCCCCGCTGGGAGCCTGCGGCGGCGCAGGGGCGCGGGCCCGGTGGCCGCGCGCGACCCGTTGCCCTGTCCCCGCAGGTGTGCGAGCCGCCGGAGCGCGGGCGCCCGGGCCGCCGCTGGAGCGTCAGCATCGACGAGCGCCGGCGCCTGGCCGTGCCGGGCGGCCCGGGGAGGCCGGGCGCCGGGTCCCCCTCCCGCGGCGGGGTGAGCGGGCGCGGCCTCCTCCGCCCCATCTGGGACCGCCCCTCCCTGCGCCCGCGGCTCCCTGACCCTGCGGTCGCCCGCAGGACATCATGCAGACCGTGGCCCAGCTGGTGTCTGAGGACGTGGACAGGGACGTGCTCTTCTCCCACCCACCCGACTCCGCCGAGTCCAGCGCCTACCGCGCCTTCCTGTCCCGCAGCGCCACTTTCTGGCGCAAGGCGACTTTGAGGTCGCCTCCCTCTTAAGAACCGACTCGACCCAGTGTCTGTCCTCCAGCGCCTTTCCTTGGGGGTCCACCGGCAGGATGGGGGTGAGGGGCCTCTGCGTGCCCTGCCAGGGGGTCACGGCCCACCTGCCACTGAGGAAGCAGGCCCGGGACCCTCTCAGGCCAGCTGCCCCCTCCCGGGCCTTGGAGGCCTGAGCAGGGGGCCTGGGGGGCTGCCCTGCCCCAGGCTGGCCCGAGGAGGCCGCTGGAGGGGCCTGGGGGGCCTGCCCTCCGGGTTGCAGCCCCCTGGGCCTGACTGGGGCGCGCTGGAGTGCAAACAGTGCTGGCTCAGGACCTGGCTCCTTGGGCGGCTGTGGCAAGGGCTCCCCCGGGACGCTGGGCACCGGCCTGCTTGAGGCCAAGCTATGGGCTGAGGCCAGAGGTCCCAGGGGGGCAGGTGTTTCCATGTCATGGGCACTGAGGGGTCCCACTGGGTCCTGCCTCTGAAGGCCCAGATGGGCATGCGTGAGCCAGTGGGGTGCAGCGGTGGGAGTGGCAGGAGTGAGGGGTCCAGAGAGGTGCCAGACAGAGGGAGGTGCCGTGGAGACTTGGTGGTGACGAAGGCCAAGAAGGCCGTGGGCAGAGGGCCTGGGGCGGCTGTGGGGAGCCGGCTGGGGAAGTGGCCCCCAGGCCCCGGGCCTGCGGTGGTGACTGCCCTTTTCTCAAGCCGGCAGGAGGGCTCCGAGCTGGGGGTGACCTTCTGCCACGTAACCGAGCTCGTCCACAGGTTTTGGGGATTAAGATGAGGACATCCTTGGGGAGGAGCATCCTGCCTCCCCCCAGGCGCTGCTGTCGTCCAGTGGGGAGAGGCTGGGGTGCTGCTCGAGACCCACATGCGCAGGGCAGCACCCCTGTCCCACGATGACCTGGCCCGGATGTCAATGGTGCCCCAGCCGCAGACCCCCTGGGGGGGGATCTGCACAGCAGACACGGTGGGCTTGTCCCGGGGGTCGCTGAGGCACGTGAAATCAAGGAGAGGCCGGGGAAGCAGGCTTGGGAGTGGGAACGGCCCTGGGAGCAGCCGTGGGGACCCTTCCAGAGTGCCACAGCCCCAACGTGGCAGGACTCAACTCAGCCTCCACTGCCAGCGGACACTGCAGTGTGGCCACCCATATTGGAACCACGCACACCTTCACTCTGTCTCCCGGACAGGTGAGTCCCTCCCCACTCTCTGCAGCACAGGTGGCCTCCCAGGACTCGGGGTGCCCTGCAAAGGGGAGGGGCTCAAGTGCTCCCGTGGGGCAGGGGCAGTGGGGTGTAGGGGGCAGCCTCCCGCTCACAGGCTCCCCCAGGATGGCAGTGTGTCTTCCCAGGCCCCGGCACCCTTTCCAGCGGGTGACGCCGGCCAGCAGGAAGGGGCCAGCAGCTCAGAGACCTCGGCGGGGGCAGCTTGGCCACCGAGGACTGGCCGGCGCCTGGGAGACGTACTTCGTGGCCTTCCTGAGTGCCACCCGACGGTGCCCAGCATGGCCCTCATTTAAAAAAGTGACTTCATTGGCTTTGCAAAAATACTTGCAGTACAACAAAGAATGCAGTTTTTAAAAACTCGCCCACAATCTGATCACTGAACTAACAGCTGTTAACATTTGGTGTAAGTCATTCCAGCTATTTCTAAACGGATATGCAGGGATGAAAGGACACATGGAAACATAGAAATAAGTGTAGAGCTACTCCTTATAAATTTTAAAATATTTGAGAGAAAAAAATATCGCTGAAATCAGATGAATAATTCTTCACCCCAAATTTAAGATCGTCCTACGACTGATTTTAGAAATCACAAAGACGTTGAGGCGTCAGTTGTTTTCAGCAGGCTGCTTCGACACAGACAGCGGTGCCCGACGCTGGCTCTGCACGGGGGGCACCTGCATGGACGCCGCCCGCACACGCGTCCTTCTCCTCGGGAAGGCTGACGGGGACCGCCCTGCCACCTGCGCACTCCCCTTCGGACCGGGCCGTGCGGTGCGCCCACTGCCAGTACTTAGACCAGAGTCTTCGTTTTGATTTACGTCTTTGTCGGCTAGACTTAAGGTCAGTTTTAAAATTTTTAGAGAAGTTTACTTCTTGGGTTCTTGTATGTTTAAAAATGTTTCCCTGAGGCTGCTGGACTTGCGTGAGAACCTGCTGGGGAAAGGACTCTCACGGCCGCGCTTTCTCTCCCTAAGGACTCTGTCTTCAAGCCCGGAATGGTGCTGGAGAAACCAGAGGTCGGTGGATCTTCTCGTCCTTGTATGCGGTACGCTCTTTCTGAGAGACGGCTACATCAGTCCCTGAAGTTTAGTCACAGGCAAGGTGGGCTTCTCGGGGACGGGTGTGGCCCTGGAATACGCAGGCCCTGCTGTTCTTCCAGGGACACTTCCTTGCAGCAGATCTTTGAATACTTTCCTGACCCTCCGCTCCTGGCACCCTGTGCCTGAGGCCGGGTTTCTGGCTGTCCACCACTGCCGGCTGTCACCCTCACTGCAGCCTCCGGGGTCCTTCTGACAAAGGTCAGCTCAGGCCACTCAGAGCCCTCCAGCGGCAAAGCCAAAGTCCCCACAGGCCCCTCACTGGCCTACGTGGCTCCTGGCCTCTTACCCCGCCTCCTGCAACCCTCCTCTGACTTCCCAAATGGTGCCCTCACTGTTACCACCCTGTCTCCTTATGCTCGTCATTTTGTCCACAAAGCACTTTTATTTTGAGACGGAGTGTCACCCTGTTGCCCGGGCAAGAATGCAGTGGCATCATCACAGTTCACAGCAACCTCAAACTCCTGGGCTCAAGTGATCCTCCTGCCTCAGCCTCCCGAGAAGCTGGAACTGCAGGTGCCACCACCACGCCTGGCCAATTTTGTCTGCAAAGCACTTAACAACTCATGACTTTATGTATCATTCATTATTCTCTCTCCCTTCCCTGCTAGATTGTGAACTATCTGAGGGCAGACTTTGTCTCCTTACTAAAATGGTGTGTGGCTTGAAGTGGGTGTTTAGCAAATAATGGTTGAATGAATAAATTATTGCTTTAATCCCTTTGTCTTGCCCTGAAATTATCTCAAGCCTTTCCTCTGTTAGTAATTTGATATTCTGCCCCTTGCTGTTGCTGACGTATTCCGGGGAAGGTGTGATTTTGATCCTTAGTGTGTTTCCTCGGCTCTGGAATCTTCCCCTCATTCTGCGATTTTATCATCGAGCACGTTCCTCTTAAGACCCTAGAACGTACCGCACTCCTGTGGAGTTGTCTTCTGTTTCTTCAGTTGTGTTTTCTTCTACTCTTGGTTTTTCATTGGCCCACACGCCCTCCCCGATCCCAGTTTTCTGTTGTCAGGTGTGGTCAGCATGCGACTTCTCTGCAAGTCACTCCTCTTCTGACATAAGCCGCTCTGTTCACTCTGCTACTACATGGATGAAATCTTCTCAATTCTTTTTTGTGACTTGCATCACTCTGCATTGTGAGGGCCATGTCCTCACTCTCATGGGGAGCAGCCAGGTGTTGGGATTACCTCCCTGGGAGGCTGGACCCCACACCTGTTTCCCTCAGGCCAGCCTTGCCCGTCCTCACCCCAGCGGCTGGCGCTCCTCTTCCACCCCCACGGATGTGTCCTTCTGTGGGCTTCTGTCCATGCTGGGGGCAGGGGAGAGTCCTCATGTTGCCATGATGTCTCGCGATGTGGCCGGGTGCTCGGGTTGAGGCCTGTCCCGTTTCAAGGATGGAGGCAGCAGCAGACACTACAGGCATGAAGTTTCTGTGTTCTCTCCATACCTAACAGCTGCCTGGGCATCTTTCGGCATTTCTGATAACTGTTTGGTGCGTTTGCTAGGTGTTGGTGGGAGATCTCACACTATAGCTTCATCCCGGAAGCGGAGGCAGATGCAGGGCGCAGGGTAAGGGCGGGGCTGGCGGGAGGGAGGGAGGCTCTTCTTGGGGAAACTCTGCCTGCACATCATCCCCCTCTCCTGGACGTGAGCTGCTCTCTCTCCTCTTCCCCTGCCGTCTCGAGCAAACGTGACCTGTTCTGTGCACCCTTTGCCCCCAGCCCCCTGCTCACCAGGAGGGACTCCCTTTTTGGTGTGGTCTGCAACACGAGGCTGTGGCCACAGCCCTCCTGGGTCCCCACCGAGCTTCCATCCGGCACTCGCTGGTCTCCTGCCCACCTCGCCAGGGTCTGGTGTGGAGCAGGACAGGGCGGTTCCTCAGTGCTCCGCCGCACCTGCCCACAGCCTGCACTGCAGCCCCAGGGCTCTCTCCTGCGCTCCAGCTGCCCTGCCTGCCCACCCCCGTCCCACAGGGACCTCCCTCTAACTGGACAGCAGCATCCTCAGCCACAGACCTTCATGTGGCCACACCAGGCAGTCACCCAGGTGCTGCACAGACCAGCAACCTGGAGCCCCCCAGGACACCTCCCGGACACTGATAGCAAACCTGCCTCCAAACTCCGGCTGGGACCATCCGTTTCTCTCCATCCGGGACGCCGCGTCCTCTTCCTGACAGGCATCTGGGCTGCTGGACTCTCCACTCTCCTTAGACCTTGATCAGCACAAAAGCAAACACAGACTCACACATGGCAGGTGCCTCCCAGCGCCCCACCGGGTGGGTCTGGGCTGGGGCCAGCAGGCCTGCTGCACTCCAGCCTCAGGGGCACCTCGGAGGGTGGCCCTCTCACCAGGTCACAGTTCTGGGAGGCCACAACAGCCAGGGATGATGCTGGGGGGGGGGGGGGCAGGGACACCGACCACCTTGTGCTGGGCCGCAAAGGTTAGGCCTGGAAGGGAGGTGTGGGGTGGGCCTCTAGGCCAGGGCCGCTGACAGGCTGGGCACCCAGGGGGCCCCTTGGCCAGCGAGGGGAGGGTCCTCTGAGGGGCGCAGAGGCCCTGGTGGAGGTGCTCCCACCCCGGGGTGCTTGGGAGGGTTACGGGGGCTCCGGGAGTGCCCGCCAGGGCAGGAGCGCAGGGGTGCGTGGTGTTGAGAGGCCTGCCCCCCACCCCGGGGTGCTGGCAGGGCCAGCCAGGAAAGGGGTGCGGGGAGGCCCCGCGGAGGTGACGGGGGGGGGGGGGGGGGGGCCGGGGCACTGGGAGGCCCCGCGGAGGTGACGGGGGTCCGGGGCGCAGGGAGGCCCCGCGGAGGTGACGGGAGCCCCGGAGCGCGGGGAGGCCCCGCGGAGGTGACAGGAGGCCCGGGGCGCGGGGAGGCCCCGCGGAGGTGATGGGAGGGGGGACCCGCGGAGGTGACGGGGGGCCCGGGGCACGGGGGACCCGCGGAGGTGACGGGGGGGGGCCCGGGGCACGGGGAGGCCCCGCGGAGGTGACGGGGGACCCGCGGAGGTGACGGGAGACCCCGGGGCGCGGGGCGGCCCCACGGAGGTGACGGGAGACCCCGGGGCGCCGGGAGGCCCCGCGGAGGTGACGGGAGACCCCGGGCGCGGGGGCCCCGCGGAGGTGATGGGGGGCCCCGCGGAGGTGACGGGAGGCCCGGGGCGCGGGGGCCCCGCGGAGGTGACGGGAGGCCCGGGGCGCGGGGGACCCGCGGAGGTGACGGGGGGCCCGGGGCGCGGGGGCCCCGCGGAGGTGACGGGAGGGAGGCCCCGCGGAGGTGATGGGAGGGAGGCGCCGCGGAGGTGATGGGAGGCCCGGGGCGCGGGGGCCCGCGGAGGTGACGGGAGGGAGGCCCCGCGGAGGTGACGGGGGCCCCGCGGAGGTGACGGGAGGGGGGCCCCGCGGAGGTGACGGGGGGCCCGGGGCGCGGGGGGCCCGCCGGGCAGGGGCGCGCGGGCGGCGGCGCGGGGTCGGGTAACGGCCCGCGCGGTGGGCGGCGGCGCCCGAGGCCCCTCCCCGCCCGCGGCCGCTCCTCCTCTTCCTCTCCCGCCCGCGCCGCGGCCCTCCCGTCCCTGCGCGGCCTCGGCGGCCTCGGCGGCGGCGGCGGCGGCGGCAGCAGCGGCCCCTTTAAGCCCCGCGCCCGCCCCCGCCATCGCGCCTCCATTTTCCCGGCCGCCCGCGCCCGGCGCCGCCGCCCCGCGGCCCTCCGCCGCCCCGGCCCGGACATGGCCGCCAACATGTACAGGGTCGGAGGTAAGGCCGCGTCCGCCTTTATGCGCCGCGGGCCGCCGCCGGCCCGGCCCGGCCCGGCCCCGGCCCCGGCCCCGCCGAGCGCCCCTGCCCAAAATGGCCCCTCGGGCGGCCCGGCGGGCGCGGGGCGGGGGCTCTGCCCACCTGTTGGGGCGGGGGCGGCCCGCCGGGCCGGGCCGGGGGCTGGGGGCGCGGAGCATCCCGGGGGCCGGGCCGGGGGCGCTGGGCCCGACTGGCCCGGGGCGGGGAGCCTGAGGAGCACGTGGTCTTGGGGGGCGCAAGGGAGCCGGAGTTCGGGGGCTGTGGAGGGTGTGGGGTCCCCGCCGGGGCCGGCGCCCATGTCGCGGGCCGGGGGTGCGTCTCCTCCGGGGGTGGGGAGCCCGATGCCAGGGGGCCCCGTTCCTTCCAGCCCCTCCTGCAGCCTGGGCCCAGGGGCTTCCCGGCAGGGTTCCCTTGCGGGGGTCTTCAGCGGCAGCCATCATCCCGAGCATGCCTCTAAGTCACCCCAAACTTTTCCCTGCCTCCCCCTCACCCCAGCCCCCCCGGGAGCTGCTTTGCAAGGGTAGGGGAGAGACAGGAGGGCCCCCCTGGGCTGGGGCTTGGGGGCTTCTCCCCTTTCTCCTGCTGCTTAGGCCCCAGGGAGCCAGTGGCTTGGCCTTGCCCTAGTTTGTTGGGGGCGGGGAGGTTCCTGGGGGCTGGCTGGTCCTCAGTTGAGGGTTTCTCAGGGTGGTGCGGTGGCCTTGTGTGTGCCTCCATCTCATTCCACCGGAGCCTGGCCCTCTCTGGGACTCGGAGACACCTCCCTCGGGTCACAGGGCCTCTGGTCCCTCTGTGTGTGTGAACTCCAGGCCCAGCCCCTCCCTGCCCCACCTGCATGGTGGGCTCCGCTGCACCCTTGGCCCAGAAGTCACCTCTGTCCTCACTGCCCCCACTGGCCTGCCCCCCGACCCTGAGTCCCCAGGACCCTCCGTCTACACTGAGCATGGCCTCTGGTGCCTTTGACGCCTGCATGGTGTGGTCAGGCCTGCCCTGTGACCTTGGCACAGAGCCATACCCGTCTGTGAAATGGGTCGTCGGCCTGAGCAGAGGCTCCGGGCCTCTCCTGCTGCCTCACCACGGTCACACCTTTGCTCCTTGCCACGTCCGTGTGGACACAGGTGGGCTGCTTCCACACGCAGGGAGCAGCCTGGGCCGCAGGGGCTCTGGGAGGTGGGGTCTGCTCTTTCTGGTTCTGCCTCCCAACCCCGGGGACCCTGGTTTCTCACCAGGCCCTGCCTCCAGCCCCACCCTGGCACGGAGGGCGCCCAGCCCCTGGGGGCTCCAGCAGGGCCCCTCTGCACGTGGATGTTTGGATTCGTCCCAGTCTGGAGCGGGGGAGGGAGGCCTGGACCCCAACTCACATTCTCCATGGCAAGTGGGCTCCGTTGCTTGGCCTTCAGGCCTGCCTGCTGTGGACTTTGGTGGCCCTGGCTACCCCCAGACTGCCCCGTGCCTCAGTTTCCCTGTGGTGTGGAGAGGATCTCTGTCCGTCTGCCCTCCTGTGTCCTGTGGCGGCTCCCCCAGGGTATGCCTCGTGCCCACCTGGATGTGCTGTCGGAGACTGAGGCCGCTCCCTGCCCCACCTCTGGAGGTGAAGCTTCTCTGGCCCCGCACAGATTTGGGAGGAGTCCCGCCTGGCGCTGCGCGGCCCTCCCCAAACCTCTCGGTGCTCCCCTTCTCGGGGCCTCGCTGGCCCAGGCACTGGGGTGCTGTGAGGGTGCAGTGGCTTGGACCCCGCAGCCGCTTGGTTGAGCCGGCAGTAGCAGGCAGAGGTGGTCCTTTTTTCTTTTTCTGTGATGGAGGAACAACAGAAAGGTTAGGACGCCTGTCCCTCGGCCCTGGCACCGGCAGGGTTGTGCGTGTTGTCTTGGGCTGCCTTGGTCCGTGGCCCTGGCTCCACTGCCAGATGAGCTGTGGCGGGGGCACTTGTGGGGCTGCCAGGCGCCCGCCCTGCGGGTATGACAGCAGGCCTCCTCCTCTCAACTCTGTCTCTCCCCCCAGAAGAAACTGCGAGGTTGTCTCTGGTTTCTGGGTGGGACCCCACGTGCATCCCGTGGGGCCTGCGGAGCCGCACGGTCCCGTGGGCCGGGTGGACCGCTGGCCTGGGGAGGGGACATCGGCACTCGTCTGGAGGGCGAGCTGGTCTCGCAGGGACCTTCGTGTAGAGGCACAGATCTAGCAAGGAAAAGTACTGGACGCCCAGTCAGATTTGAATTTCAGATAAACGGTAATTTCTTGGTGTATGTCCCCGATACCGCGAGGGACAACACTAGAAAGTCTTCATGTGGTGTTCAGTTATCCAGGCGCCCTTTATTTTACTCTCGGGCTGTCCTGAGGCCCTGCCAGGAGGGGCTGGGCGGGGAGAAGGTGTGGCCCGGCGGTGGTTTGTGCCAGCCGCCCGGCTGGGTGAGGTGGTCAGCCCGGGAGGCAACAGGGCCCGTTTCTTCCCTGGGAGGTGACCTGGCCACGCACAGAGGCCGTCTGTCTGTGCCTGCGAGTGTGGCGGGCGGGCCAGGCCAGGTGGCAGGGTCAGGGTTCTTCCACGATCTCTGCTCCTCTGGGCTCTGCCGTCCCGAGGGGCCGGGGGCTTCCAGAACCATCGTGGGCTGAGGCCGCCCAGGGCGATGGCAGTGTGTCTTCTCTGTGTACCCTTAGTGCGAAGAAGACGTTAGGTGGCATTCAACACAGAGCAGGAAACCCAGCACCCCTGGCCTCGTGTGTGGGGTTTTACAGATGGAGGGACTGTTGCCATTTCCCCCGGGTTTTTTCCTTTCATTGCAAGAAGTTAACACCCATTCTTTTGGATGGCTTTTTGTTTTTATTTTAACATACAAAGATGACAGAAATCCCTGGGCCCCGCAGGGCTGCTTGGCGACGGCGGCTGCGCTTTTTGGTGCAGCGTTTTACGTACCTGAGATCGTACTCTACAGAATCTGCGCTCTGCTTTTTTTGTTTATATCATCATAAGTGTCCTATCGTGTTGTTAGAAATGCTTATTTGATTTTTCTGTTTTAGCGGTTTTTTTAAATTTAAACTTTTTGGCTAAGACGTTTCCATGGACAGACATTCGGACGTGAAGGGTGACAGAAAAGCTGCCGGGACGGTGCCCACACCGAGCCCCCTCGGGGCGAGCGCGTGGTCTCCCCAGGCACACGCTGCTCGGGAGCTGCGGGCCCAACCGCCCACCACCCCCGTCGACAGGCACTCGGGTCCTGCCCATTTTCCTACTTTACACCCCACGCCACGGGGCCAGCCTGGGCAACACGGCGAGACTGCTGTGTAAACAAAAAAATTTTTACAAACTTAGCTGGGCGTGGTGGCGCATGCCTGAAGTCCCAGCTACTCAGGAGGCTGAGGCAGGAGGATGCCTGAGCCCAGGAGGTGGAGGCTGCAGTGAGCTGGGATTGCACCACTGCCCTCCAGCCTGGGTGACAGAGGGAGACCCCGTCTCCTAAACAAACAGGACGCAGCAGCGGTGGGGAGAGCAGGTTGCTTGTCCATGGGGCCGGGGGGCAGGCCTGCAGCAGGAATTCTGGGAGCGGATCGTGGGGCCCAGGGGTGCAAGGCTGTCATTGGTGGGGGTGACGTCCTGGGGTTGTCCCGCACGGCCTCTGAGAGGGCTGCTTGAGCACCACCCGTACTGGCACTGGGGTTCCTGCTCCGCCAGGCTGGGCAGGGAGGCCCAGGCCTGCGCCAGGGTGGGGGCGGGTTCGGTGCCTGCCTTTGGCCTTCCATATTGTTTTGAGAGAAAATCTGGCCACTGAATTCTCAGATTAATAAAAAAGCAGCTTTCGATATGGGCTGTTGGAGAGAATGGTCCAAAGGAGCGAATCTCCCAGGGCTGGCCCTCCACCTGCCTCCACCGCCCCCGGCCTCCGTTCTCCTTCTTCCTTAGGCTGCCTCCAGCTGACCAGGGGGTGCCCCCACTCCCCGGGGAGCCCACCCTGAGGCCCTGTGCTGGGGTACGGCACAGGCGAGCCTTCTCCCGGGAATTTAATAGTCTAATAAGTGTCGCTCCGTGTCTCCCTGCCCAGGGCTCGCTGTCTCCTGGGCTGCTGTGGCTCTCTGTGGCGTCCCCAAGCCTGAGCCCTCCAGACAGGGGTCCCTTAACGTCAGCGGGGCAAGGCCTTGGGCCCCCGGTGCTGGGGCTGTGGGCACAGCTGCAGGGGCCTGGGCTGGGTGCGGCGCCCACCTGTGAGCCACGTCAGGTGCAGCCCCTGCGCCTTGGCTGTGTCTGCGGCGGCCAGGCTGCTGTGCGCTGTGCTCCAGCGTCCACAGGATGCCCTCCGCGCCCCGCACGGCCCTGGGTCCCACCCCAGCCCAGCCCGGCTTTGCCAGGGCAGCGCCTTCTCCAGGGGCGCCCGACTCTCCCGCAGCATCCTGCCTCCCTGGGCCTCGCAGCCGCCCGAGGCTGCCTCTGCCCCTGCCTGGCTGAGCCGTCACCGTCGGGTGACCTGTCTCAGGAGATGATCCTTCTGAGACAAGAATCTGCTCAGTCTCCTGCTTAAAACCGCTTAGCAGCCTCCCCGGTGTCAGGGGTCACCTGTAATCCGCCTGGTGCTTTTGGGCTTTGCTGTTCTCCCGGCCTGGGCAGCCCTGGAGGCCTGGGGAGCTTGGGGTGTGCCTCAGGGCCCCCCAAGCCCTTGCAAGGAGGTCCAGGCCCGCTGCTTTAGCTCCACAGGGGGAGCCGGGTCAGGCTCAGGACCCCCCCAGATAAGGCCTGAGTCCTCCGTGGACATAGGTGTGGGGTGGGGGGTGCCGTGCTGGCCGCCCCGTGTGAGCCACACCCACCCTGTGTGAGCCACGCCCACTTGAAAAGGAGCCTGCAGGCCTGTCCCAGTCCGTCAGCCAGAGCCAGGTGTACCCTGGGTCTGCCCGGCTCGTCCCCACCTTCAGAGGAGAATGAGGGGACCGTGGCACATGTCCCTTCCTGTAGCAGATGCCGTGTCACCTGTGTACATGAGCTTGTAGCCTTCAGGGGCTGCCTTCTCCCAGCCTGGGGGGGTCTGGTCTGTCCCTTCCTGGACTTCTGTGGGGACAGTGAGGTGGGCCTTGGTGCTGGCTGTCCTCCCAGGCTGTCACCACGTTCCTGGGGGGCCTCTGGGGTCCCCTGGTCAGTGGGGTGTGTGGGTGGGAGGCCTGGCGGGGGGGTTGGAGCCACGGAGGAGGCGGAGGCCCCACGAGGACAGGCCAGGCTCGCGGCCTGCAGGACTGCCCAGGTGTGGCAGTGGAGGGGACAGGGCGCCGAGGCTCTCCCGCAGACTGCTTCTGTTGCTCTTGACTCCGTCCATCCCCAAGTGGGAGGAAGAGGAAAGCCCTGTTTGCGCTTCCTGTGCCTGTCTCTCTGACCACGGAGCCCTGGCCGTGGCGGGCAGTGTTAGAGACGGCGTCTTTACGCAGAAACACAAAAGCAAGGTCGTCGCGCGTTGATTGGCTGACAGAGACGTGGGCCAGGGGCTCACAGGAGCCTACTACAGGGGTGTGTCCCCTCGGAGCAATTGGGTAATTCAGCACTGGTGGCGACTTTGTAGAGCAGTTACCGCGACAGGGAGCGTGGCCTGTGTGTTTGACTTGCAGTCAGGTTTATGGGGTGTGCTCCACAGACGGCACACCCGCCTGCATGTGAAGTTCCGTGATTCTGGACAAACGTGCGCCGCTGCGTGACCAGTGCAGCCCCGCAGCCCCGCCGACGGCTGTCAGTCCCGGCTCCCGGCACCCTCGCCGTTCCTGTCCCGTGGCTGCCTGCTGCCCAGGAGGTCTTGTAAATGGAGCTGCCCAGCGTGGAGCCGTCTGGCTTCGTTCACGGAGTGTAATGCATTTGAGAATTACTCAAGTGTCAGGACTTCATTTTCTATTCTTGCCGAATACTGTTTCATTGTATGGGTGTACCACAGTTTATCCCCCGGTTGACAGACGGTTCTGGTTATTCCCAGTTTGGGGGGATTATGAGGAAAGTCACTATAAACATCTGTGCTCAGAATTTTTTTTAAGAGTCTAGGATCTCACTTTGTTGCCTAGGCTGACCTTGAACTCCTGGGCTCCAATGATCTTCCTACCTCAGTCCCCCAAGTAGCTGGGACTACAGGTGTGTACCACCACCCCTGGCTTGTGCTCAGATTTGTATACGGACATATGTTCTTATTTCTCTTGGATAAAAATGCCCAACCTAGCCAAGGTAGGTTGAATGGTAAGCCTACATTTAACAGTGTAAGAAGTGGACAAATCGTTTTCCAAAGTGGCTGTGCCATTTTGCATTCCTGCCTTCAGGAATGAGTGAGAGCTCCAGTTGCTCCGTCTCCTCCTCACACTTGATCTTGTCGGTTTTTATTTTCGTGCCATGGTCTAATAGGCGTGCTGGGCGTCTCACTGGATTTTAATTTGCATTTTCCTAATGACAGATGAGGTTGAGCATCTTTTCACGTGTTTGCCATTCATATGTCCTTAGGGGAGTGTCTACACAGCCCTTTTGCCCATTTATTTAAATTTCATTATGGTTTTGTTATTGTTGGATTGTGAGCGTTTTATATTCTAGATTTCAGTCTTTTATCAGATAAGCATTTTGCAAATTTTTCTTTTATAATTTGCGAATTTTGTGTATCTAAGAAATCTGCTTTATTCAAGATCACAAAGACTTTATCCTGTTTTGCGGGATTTTTATGGTGTTGGGTTTTAAGTTTATGATGCATTTTAAGTTTCTGCATGAGAGTAAAGATTAAGACGTTTTGTTTCTGTGCACAAGCGTCCGGTTGTTCCCTTGCCGTTTGTTACAGAGACTGTCGTTCCCGTGCCGGGCCCGGCGTGTGCGCCTGCGATCCCGGCTATTGGGGGGCTGAGGCCGGAGGATTACAGGAGCCCAGGAGCGTGAGTCCTGCCTGGGCAACGTAGTGAGACCCAGTCTCTAAAAAAAATAAAATAAGAAGACTTTCATTTCTCCATTGAATTATCTTGGCGCCGTTGTCAAAAATCAGTTCGCGATGTATTCGTGGCTCTGTACTTCTCCATCGATCTGCACGTCTGCTTTTGCCGGTTCATGTTGTCTTGGTTACGGTGGCTTTACAGTAATTCCTGGAATCAGGTAGTGTGAATCCTCCAACTTTGTTCTTTTTCCAAATCGTTTATTTAACCTGTTTTAGTTACTTGGTTTTTACTTTATAGAGTTTAGAATTGGCTTGTTGATTTCTATAAAAACAAACACAAACAAAAAAACAAATAGTGCCATTTTGACTGGCTGGGATTGTGCTGAAAATACAGCGTGGGCGTGCCTCGGAGATACTGTGGGATCCGGACCACCGGAATAAGGCAAATGCTGCCGTAAAGCAAGTCGTGAATTTTTTGTTTCCCAGGGCGTGTACCGGTTATGTGCACACCGTACTGCTGTCCATTAAGTGTGCAGTAGCGTGTGTCTAAAACAGTGCACATGCTTTAAACATGCTTTCTTGCTGCCATCGCATAGCGGATAAGGGTGGAAAAAGTACTTTATTGCCCCAAAACGCTAACGATCATCTGAGCACTCAGCAAGTTGTAATCTTCTTGCTGGTGGAAGGTCTTGTTGCCATGTCGATGTCTGTTGACCGATCAGTTGGTGGCCGAGGGCTGGGGTGGCCGTGGCAGTTTCTTACAGTGAGACAGCAAGGAAGTCTGCCTCATCGACTGACTCTCCCTTTCACCTAAGATTTCTCTGTAGCAGGCGATGCTGTTTGGCAGCATTTTACTCACAGTAGAACTTCTTTCACAGTTGGAGTCAGTCCTCTCAACCCCTGCTGCTGCTTTATCAGCTGAGTTTGTGGAATATTCTAAATCCTCTGTTGTCATTTCAACAGTGTTCACAGCGTCCTCACCAGGAGTCGATTCCATCTCAGGAAACCACTTTCTTTGCTCATCCATAAGAAGCAGCTCCTGATTTGTTCCAGTTTTATCGTGAGATTGCAGCACTTCAGTCCCATCCTCAGGCTCCACCTCTGATTCTAGTTGTCTTGCTGTTTCCGCCACCTCTGCAGTGACTTCCTCCACCGACGGCCTGAACCCCTCAAAGCCATCCATGAGGGTTGGAATCCACTTCTTCCAAACCCCTGTTAATGTTGATGTTGTTACCTCCTCCCATGAATCACAGACGTTCTTAATGGCATCCAGAATGGTGAATCCTTTCCGGAACGTTTTCAAAGTGCTTTGCCCAGATCCATTAGAGGAGTCACTGTCTATGGCAGCTGTGGCCTTATGAAACATATTACGTAAATAATAACACCTGAAAGTTAGAAGTGCTCCTTTACCCATGTGCTGCAGAGTGGACGTCGTGTTAGAGGCATGAAAACAACAGTCATCTCCTTGCACGTCTCCTGCAGAGCTCTTGGGTGACCAGGTGCCTTGTCAATGAGCAGTCATATTTTGAAGGGAAATCTTTTTTTTCTGAGCAGTAGGTCTCAACAGTAAGTCTTAAAATATTCAGTAAACGATGCTGTAAACAGATGTGCTGTCAGCCAGGCTCTGATGTTCCATTTCTAGAGCACAGGCAGAGTAGATTTAGCCTAATTCTTGAGGGCTCCAGGATTTTCGGAAGGGTAAATGAGCAGTGGCTTCAACATAAAGTCACCGGCTGCATTATCCCCTAATAATAGAGTGAGCCTGTCCTTTGAAGCTATGGCAGTCGTAGATGGCGTCGTCCTTCAGCAGAAGGCTGTTTGGTCTGGGTTGAAAACCTGTGGTTATTGCAGCCACCTCCATCAGTGCCTTTAGCTGATCTTCTGGGTGACTCGCTGCAGCTGCCACGTCAGCACTTGCTGTTGCACGTTCATGTGACAGAGACGGCTTCTTTCCCTAAACCTCGTGAGCCAACCCCTGCCGGCTTCCAGCTTTTCTCTGCAGCCTCCTCACCTCTCTCGGCCTTCACAGAATTGAAGAGAGTCAGGCCCTTGCTCTGGCTGAGGCTTTGGCTTAATGGGAAGTTACAGCTGGTTTGATCTTCTATCCAGATCACTCAAACTCTCTCCATATCAGCAATAAAGAAGGTTTTGCTTTCTTATAATTTGTGTATTCACTGGAGTAGCACTTTTTTTTTTTAAGAGGCAGAGTCTCACTCTGTTGCCTAGGCTGGAGTGCAGTGGCGTCATCATAGCTCACTGTAGCCTCCAACTCCTGGGCTCAAGTGATCCTCCTGCTTCAGCCTCCTGAGTAGCTGGGACTACAGGCGTGTACCACCACGCCTCGTTAATTTTTTTGATTTTTTTTTTGTAGAGACAGGGTCTCGCTGTGTTGCACAGGCTGGTCTGGAACTCCTGGCCTCCAGCGATCCTCCTGCCTCAGCCTCTCAAAGTGCTGGGATTATAGGCATGAGCCACCGCACTTGGCCTGGAGTAGCACTTTTAATTTCTTCAGGAGTTTTTCTTTTGCATCCACAACTTGACTAACTGGTGCAGGAGGCCTAGCTTCTGTGGACACGGTGTGTGGTGCCCTGACACAATTATAACAGGAACATCAAAGTTCACTGGCCACAGATCACCATAGCAAACAGGTACAATAGTAACCGGCTGTGAAACGTTTCGAGGGTTACCACGTGTGACACGAAACTCGAAGCGAGCACAGCTGCTGGGTGCGGGGCCCCCGCCGGCCCTCTGTGTGTGTGTGGGGCGCAGCGTCTGCCGTGTGCGGCTGAGCAGAGCTTTGCTGTGTCCGCCCGTCCAGGCACGAGCTCAGCGTCTCACCCCGCGCTGAGTCTTCACGCAGGGACCAGCACATGGGCCTGAGTTTTGTATGACTCGCGAGGGAAGAATGGGCATTACATTTTTTAATCATTGAGAAAAAAAATCAAAAGAATCCTTCATAGTACATGAAAATCATATGAAATTCACATTTCAGTGCCCATAGACAAAGTTTTGTCGGGACACAGCCAGGCTGATGCGGTTCCATCTATTCTTCAGCTGCTTTGGAGCTGCGGCTGTGGGGGTGAGCGTTTGTGACGGAGATCGTCCGCGGTGCGTCTGGAAAAACAGGAAAAGCCAAAGTGTTTCTCTACTCTCACGCTCAGCACGGGATACTCCACCTGTGGCCCTCAAAATGCGGGGCGTTTCTCCTCTCCAGTGGCCAGGCAGGCCTCCAGGGGACGCCAAGTGGGCGTCCTGTAATCTCTCCCAGTTCTGACACTCCGTGGACAGCACTGTCCCATGAGACACCCCCACTCCTGTGCTGACCCCGAGCCCCGGTTGTGGCCTGTGCCGCTGACCGACACGCTATGAACTGCAGTTCCCCCGACCCCTGTGTGGGTGGGATCAATGTGGTGAAGCAGCTCTCAGGACCCAGGGGGGCACTTCACTTACGCTGACGGGTTTATTGTAAAGGATATTCCGAAGAATGCGGGTGAGCAGCCAGGTGGAAGAGATGCACAGGGCCAGCCACGTGGCACGGGGCGCGGCGCGTCCATGCCCATCCAAGTACGCCACCCTGCATCTATCCAGAAGCCTTCTGGATCTTTCTGGAGGCTTTACTGCATAGGTACAGTTGATTACATTCTTGGACGCTGGTGATAACCTTCAGCCCTCTCTCCTCTCGGAAGCTTCGGAGTGAGGCAGAACATCCCAGCTCCCGATCGTGCCTTGGTCTCTCTGGTGACCAGCCCCTGACCTGAAGGTGTCCCGGAGCCCCTGCCCGCTGTCCATCTCATTAGCATAACAGAAGGCCCCATTTCTGCGGAGATTTGGGGGTTTAGGAGCTTTGCCGGGAGGCAGAGGCCACATGTGCATTTCTCATTGTGTCGTGGGGTCTTGTGGCCGCCGCCGCTGGGCACTGCTGCTCTGTGCCCTGCAAACCGCTGACGCAGTCATGACTCACCCGTGTTTTGAGTGCCACCTGTGTCACCATGCCTCAACATACCCCTCCTGTGGAAATGAGAAGAGTGAACTTTGAAAAAAAAGAAATTTAGGTCAGGTGCGGTGGCTCATGCCTGTCATCCTAGCACTCTGGGACGCCGAGGCAGGAGGATTGCTCAAGGTCAGGAGTTCGAGACCAGCCTGAGCAAGAGCGAGACCCCATCTCTACTAAAAATAGAAAGAAATTAGCTGGACAACTAAAAATATACAGAAAAAATTAGCCCGGCGTGGTGCCGCATGCCTGTAGTCCCAGCTACTCAGGAGGCTGAGGCAGGAGAATCACTTGAGCTCAGGAGTTTGAGGTTGCTGTGAGCTAGGCTGACGCCACGGCACTCTAGCCCAGGCAACAGAGCGAGACTCTGTCTTAAAAAAATAAGAAAGAAACTTATTTCTCAATGGGAGATCCAAGAAAGGAATAATAATAATAAAAAAAAATGAACGGACTTTGTGAATATTGCAGTTTAAGGCACAGTGGCATGTGCATCATTTGTCATTGCCTAAGATGGCAGAGCATTGCTTATTATCCAGTGATATCATAGCCGTGGGAAGGGAACATGTGCAGTCCACGTTGGCGTGACCACGGTATTCCAGAGTCGTGGAAAGATAATGATCAGAAAAGTTAGAAAATTTAAAAGGGAGAATATCAATACAGCAGAACTTCTTCACAAACATAAAAGATGAAAATGGGGACACAATCGAAGTAAGTTTCTGAGTAACTCATTCATTAGCTAAGCAAGGAAAGCACTTACCCATGGTGAGGTAATGAAATTGTGTTTGAGTTCAGCAGCCAAAGAAGTGTGGCCGGAAGAAATAACCCCGTTTAAGATACTAGCCTTACGAAGGAAGAGGACATCAGCAGTCGGAAGGCAGCGGACCAGATAATTTCAGTTACTTTTCCCCGGTTGTCCGCGAGTGGACGTGTTTCTGCTCTGTTGCTGATTTTTGGCATCACAGTGAGTTTGAAGCTACTGAAGAACGAACGTCTGTGAACAGTGTGCGTGGACCAAGTACTGCCAAGGATATCTTCAGAGACGTTGGGAAGATGCTAGTTTAGTGCATCCTGAAGTGGAATCTGCTAAGATGTGTTACAAATGGTGGTGAAAAATATATGGCCCAGAAAAGCGCCTGGCTGGGCAGATTTATAAAGCTGGTTAAAGATGTAAGGTGCTTAAGGCCTATAGTTATTCATTCCGTTACTTGCTGGCCAGTACTTTGTGGTAAATGTTTTAAGTCTGTCTTGCCTTCCTGAACCAGTATTGTCGGCAGTGAACTTCATTTGATCTCACGGACTTAATTATCATTGATCGTATGAGTTTTTTTCAGAAATAGACGCTAAATATATTGAGTTGCCCTGCTACACAAGCAGCTTGATAGCTTGGCAGTGGTTAAAGTTTTATAGCTTTTTAAAAAATTCAACACTGAAATTGAAAATTTTTAGAATGAGAAAAACCACTTTTAACCAGCATTATTAAAACACTGAGTGACTTTGGAAATTAGCTTTTGCTGAATACCCGATAATGTTCTTTATGAATTCATCTTAAAATTACAAAGCAAAACAGTGATTTGCCAAACTTACACTTTGGAAAAGTCATCTTGGCAACAGATACACGTTCGAGTCACACTCGGCTCCGTACAGGCTCCTTGTCATCCAGAGGTCATGGGGGAGGCTGGGTCCCCACGGGCACGCGGTGTGCAGCGGCTCGTTCCCTGGGCTGACACTAGCCCAGCACTGCGCTTTGCTCTTGGACGCAGGCACACGTGAGTGTGTTGAGGGGTGAAGGTGATTGGTCTGATCATCACACGCTGTAGTTTGGGGTCCCCAAGACCACCCTGAGCTTCCGTAATTTACTGGAGGGACTGGCGGAACTCAGCGAAGCGGTCGCACTCAGGGTTACAGTTCATTGTGACGACAGGATCCCGACTGCAGTCGGCAAAGGTGTCCCGTCCCCGTGGAGTCACGGACGGTGCTCCGTCCTCGCGGCAGTGTGTGATGGCAGGTGTGAAGTGCGGCTAACCAGGGCAGCCCGTCTGAGCCCTGGTGTGCAGGTTCTGTCGGAGGCCGGTGGTGCCGCCGTGGCCAACCCCCGTGTGGCTGCCCGTCCTCACTCAGCCTCTGGCCCCTGCAGAGGTCAGGTGGACTCCACATGGCCCAAGGCCCCTGCTGTAAATCGCGTCGTTAGCAGAGCCGGTCTGCCACGGCCTAAGGCCTCAGCCAGCCTCGCAGGAGCAGGCTGAGGGACCTTTGGAAGGGGCAGCGTGTGGGCAGCCCAGGCAGACGTGCTGACGGAGAGGCGTCCCGGGGAGAATCTCGCGCAGCGCTGGGACTGCCCGTGTGGCGCTGGGACCGCCCTCTAAGCAGTGAATACACCTGGTTACCCACTCGTCGATCCAGGCCAGCAGCTGGCAGTACCTGTGTGTGCGGAAAGATGTTTAAAGATAAAACACACAAACTCTCGCCACAAGTCAGCATTAAGAGGTGAACATTTGCAGCTGATTTTGATTATAGGTAACGCTAACTTTGAACCCCAGTTAGGCAAAACGTCACCTCCCACGACAGAGTTCAGGTCTTCTCGTTAGTACATCTGTATTATGGAAAATTGTACTCCATTATTTTTAATTTTATTGGTGAGAACTCTGTGGAACCGTGTTACGCTAGTTACGGCGGTACCTGCATAACGTCCTTGGTTTGGCCTCCCGGCCGCACAGCCCGGGTCGGTTCCTCTCCGGGCCTTTACGGGAAGTTTGTTGACGTGTGTTTGATCATGACACCTTCTGTGTTGCCACTTACTTAGATCTTCGTTGATCTTTCTCACCAGTGTCTTACGTTAGTAGTTTCCAGCGTGTAAGTCTTCACACAGATCATTTAATCTTTGAAGATCTACAGATCTTTTGCAAAATTTATACTTAAATATTTAATTTCTCTTGGTGCTATCATAAATGGTACTTTTGAAGTTTCAATTTCCAAGTGTTTGATAGTGGAACGTAGAAATAGCACTGATTTTTATCTGTTGATCTCTGTATCCTATGAGCTTGCTAAACTCTTTTAACATTAATCTTAATAGTTTTTTTGGTGGATTCTCTGGGAATTTCTATATGGATAACGATGTCCTCTGCATAGTGGAAGTTTGGCTTCTTCCCTTCCAGTCTGTGCGCCTTTCATTTATTAATAATTTTTTCTCCTCACTTGCCTGCCCGGGCCGTCCGCTGTGGTCAGTGGTAGCGGAGAGGGCACGGCCGTGGCTCGCTCCGGCCGCGAGGAAGGCACGTGCCCTGCGCTGTGCGGGGCGACGTCTGCAGCGGGTCTCCACAGACGTCTTGTCAGGCCGGGGAGTGTCCCTTACCCCCTGGCTCGCTTAGAGGTGCCAGCCACAGGATGTGTTGGATTTCGTCTGTTCAGATGGTCGTGGTTTTTCCTCGTTCTGTCAGTTTGATGAGTTAGGTTGAGTTTTTTTTTTTTTTTTTTTGAGACAGAGTCTCACTCTGTTGCCCGGGCTAGAGTGAGTGCCGTGGCGTCAGCCTAGCTCACAGCAACCTCAGACTCCTGGGCTCAAGCAATCGTCCTGCTTCAGCCTCCCAGAGTGCTAGGATTACAGGCGTGAGCCACCGCGCCCGGCCTTAGGTTGGGTTTTGAATGTGGAGCCGACTTTGTACCCCCGGGTGCATCACGGAGGCTGAGCACGCTGCCCTCTTCCCAGGGTGCTGGGTTCGGGGTGCTGATGCCCCATGGGACGTTCGCCTCTGCATTCGTGCGGGTATCTCGTGCTGTCTACCTGGTTGTGATGTCAGCACGTTCCCTAGGCCGCCGCACGGCTGCTCCTGTTTCGCACGTCGGCTTTCCCTGTGAGCGGTTTGCGCGTGGCCCGGCCGCCTTCCCCGGGAGGCACCTTCGAGTGCTGCCATGTCCTGTGGTTCCCAGGACTTCATTCCTGGTCGCTGTCGAGGACTCTCCCATGGAATGGACGGACCCCCCAGATTGAGTGGGGGCTTGTCTGTTCCCTGATACAGGGACGTTTGGTTTTTGCCCAGTTTTTGGCAAGTTCAGATAATTGTTTTGGGTTTAATTTGCTTTTTATCTACTTCCTTAGAGTAATAGCTTAGATTATTGATTTGAGACCTTTTGTTTTAAAAATAGCTTCATTGAGATATCTACGTGTGGACGAATTCACCTGTTTTGTGTGTGAAATTCAGTGGGTTTTAGTATTTTCACAGAGTTGGACAAGCTTGGCCACAATCTTAAGTTCAGATTGTTTCAATCACCCTGGAAAGAAACCTCATGCCGGGGCCACTTCTGGCAGCCCTCCCTCCCCGTCAGCTGTGCTGTGCTGCCCCTGTCCCCCTGAGAGCTGTGGCTGTGTCCCTGTGGGTTTTTAATGGTATTGTGGCACCGTGTGGCGGCACAGCCCTGTCTGCTCTAGCTGTGTTGCTGGGGCAGCCCAGGCGAGCTGAGGGAGCAGTGTGCATAGGTGTGATTGCACATGTGTGCTCACCCTGGTCCGTGCGTGCAGGTGTGTGCTCATGGGGTGTGTCTGCAGGTGCGTCCTCACAGGTGCGTCCTCATGGGGGTGTGTCTGCAGGTGCGTCCTCACAGGTGCGTGCTCATGGGGGTGTGTCTGCAGGTGCGTCCTCACAGGTGTGTGCTCATGGGGGTGTGTCTGCAGGTGCGTCCTCACAGGTGTGTGCTCATGGGGGTGTGTCTGCAGGTGCGTCCTCACAGGTGTGTGCTCATGGGGGTGTGTCTGCAGGTGCGTCCTCACAGGTGCGTGCTCATGGGGGTGTGTCTGCAGGTGCGTCCTCACAGGTGCGTGCTCATGGGGGTGTGTCTGCAGGTGCGTCCTCACAGGTGCGTGCTCATGGGGTGTGTCTGCAGGTGTGTCCTCACAGGTGTGTGCTCATGGGGGTATGTCTGCAGGTGCGTCCTCACAGGTGCATCCTCATGGGGGTGTGTCTACAAGTGCGTCCTCACAGGTGCGTCCTCATGGGGTGTGTCTGCAGGTGCATCCTCACAGGTGCGTCCTCATGGGGTGTGTCTGCAGGTGTGTCCTCACAGGTGCGTCCTCATAGGGTGTGTCTGCAGGTGCATCCTCACAGGTGCATCCTCATGGGGTGTGTCTGCGGGTGCGTCTTCGCGGGGTGTGTCTGCGGGTGCATCTTTGCGGGGTGTGTCTGCAGGTGCGTCTGTGCGGGTGTGTCTGCAGGTGCGTCTGTGCGGGGTGTGTGTGCAGGTGCATCTGCGCGGGTGTGTCTGCAGGTATGTGCCGACAGGAGGGGGACACTCTTAGTGCTCGTCCACAAGGCCCCACCAGTGCAGACTTGACCCCTGTCTGGACAGAGATGGGCCGGGCCCTTTGGCACCGTGCGGGCTGCAGTTTGCCAGGTCTGCGCCCATTGCGGGCATTCGGGCTGATTCCTGCCAGTGAACCTCTTGGTCAGCCCTTGTCCGCAGAGCGGGTACAGGTGGGGGTGGTGAGGGCGTCGGCCCCGGTCTGGACTTCCCCGGGCCCTCGGGGTGACCTTCTGGCCTCTGGAAAATTCGGTAGCTCTGTCTGGCGAGGAGGCTGGAGCTGTACGGTTTTGTCACTGAGGGCTGAGTTGTATTCACCTGACGGCCAGTCTCAGGGGACCCTGCAGGGTCGCCATGGTTCCCTCGGGCTCCTGGTGTCCCCGAGCTCTGATGACGGTGGCCCTGTGATTGCTAGAGTGACACTGGCCCGTTTCTGCCCCGGCTGCTTTCTGGCAATTGCTGTTCTTGTTGCTGGAGGGGAGGGGGGGGTCGGTGGCTCTGGGGACGCAGTGCCTGCGCCGGCAGCAGCCTGCAGGGAGGTGTCCCCAGGGTCCAGCAGCCGCTGCCACTGGTGGGTTCTGGTCTCATCCCCTCGGTGTGGGGGCTTCGCCTTCCCCACGCCCTGTGCCCCCTCCCCCGAGGGTGCGGCCAAGGCCTGGCCTGGCGGTGGGAGTGGGCTGTGGGAGGGGCTTGGGGGGCTCGGCGGGGCCCGGGGCCACAGGCTGACGCTGTCTCTGTTTGCAGACTACGTCTACTTCGAGAACTCCTCCAGCAACCCGTACCTGATCCGCAGGATCGAGGAGCTCAACAAGGTAGCGTGCGCCCCGCGGCCTGCCTGTCGCTGCAGGGGGTGGGCTGTGTGGTGTCGTCACCGAGGGGGGAGTGTATTCACCTGACACCCGTTCCCAGGGGACTCCCAGGGGTCACCGTGGCACCCTCTGGGCTCCTGGTGTTGTCTCTGTCCCCAAGCTCTGACGGGGCTGCCCTGTGGGACAAGACCGCGGCCCTGCGCCCCAGAGTGTGTGGCCTTGGGCAGCCGCCGCCTGCTCAGGCCTCAGTGGCTCGGCTGTTGTGTCGCTGCCTGGGCCCGGGCCTCCCCCTGGGGAGACCGAGCAAGGGTCCCGGTGGCCGCGGGTGGGGCCCTCCCGAGGCTTCCCTGGGGGTGCTCAGTGCAGCGCTTGGCCTAGGGGGTCCCCAGAGGCGCAGGCATCCCCTGGGGGCCCGAGCAGATGGGACGATTCTGGAGACCACACAGAGACCGAGGCAGCAGCGCGCAGGGGGGCCAGCGGGGTGGGCCTGGTGTGGGGGCCACCCCCCCGCCTGCACCTGTCGCAGCCTCCCCACCTACCTCCCGTCGGCTTCCCTGCGGCAGCCGCAGGGCTGTCTGCGCGGTGCCTGTGAGGCCGGGGGCGAATGCAGCCTGTCCCCCGCGGCCCTGGGCAGCCCCTCCACCGCGAGCCACAGCTGCCGCGGGTCCCTGGCGGGGCTTCCGGTCGTGCCTGTGAGCTGAGGCTGGAGCGCAGCACAGCGTGGACGCGTGTTCCAGGCCTGGCCCCTCCGATCTCTGCCCTGCGCCTGGGGTGGCCCCTGCCTCTCCTGGGGGCTGGGAAGTGGGGGGCAGAGGCGGGCCCGAAACGCAGGATGAGAGGAAGGAGCTGGAGAGCGGAGCGAGAGGACCAGGTGGTGAAGGCGAAGGTGCTCTGGGACAGTAGACGGAAAATGCAGCGTCCCAGAACTGAGAAAGGTGGCTCCTCGAGGCATGTTTTACAGTTTAGAACGTGGGTGGTGAAATGTTCTCGAGAAAAAGCGGGTCGCGAGCTGAGGCCTGGGGCTCCCGCCGGACATGCCTTCTCAGCGGCCTGTCGCAGGCTGGAAGGCCGGGCGCGGCCAGCGCGGTGTGCCTGCGGCCCCCAGAAGGTGGACGGCGAGGTTTCGGCGCCTTTCCAGGAAGGTCGTGGCGGCCGTCCTGGGAGGGAGGGCCAGGGCCCCGGGACGCCCTGGAGGGCCGTGGCCCAGTGCCGTCTGCCGCTCTTCAGGAGCTCTGCTGCTAAGCGTCGTGGGAGAATCGGCGATGGTGGTTGTTGACCTCAGGCCACAGCCACACAGGGCAGCAGAGCAAGGACGTGGCAGCGTCAGCCCTGTCACCTCTGCCTTGTCCACGGTTGTGACACAAGCACTGAAGTGACTCGATCGCAGTTGCGGTGTGGCGAGGGTGGGGTGGCGTGGGTCTGGCGAGTGTGGGCGGAGAGGCCCCGTCTGCAGCGACGGGCTGGAAGCAGTCGGGCCAGCGCCTGCGGTCGGCCTGCTGCACAGAAATACCGGAAATCCGGGAACAGCCAGGTGGCTTCCCCAGGCAGGCAGCTGTCGCCGTGTGCCCTTGCGTTTCCTGGCTTGCCTGGATGCTCCAAACTCCACCGGGATCACCGTGACATCATCTGCATTTAAGAATTAATGCTGGCCGGGCGCGGTGGCTCACGCCTGTAATCCTAGCACTCTGGGAGGCCGAGGCGGGTGGATCATTTGAGCTCAGGAGTTCAAGACCAGCCTGAGCAAGAGCGAGACCCCGTCTCTACCAAAAAAATAGAAAGAAATTATCTGGACAACTAAAAATATATAGAAAAAAATTAGCTGGGCATGGTGGCGCATGCCTGTAATCCCAGCTACTTGGGACGCTGAGGCAGGAGGATCGCTTGAGCCCAGGAGTTTGAGGTTGAGGTTGCTGTGAGTGAGGCTGACGCCACGGCACTCACTCTAGCCCGGGCAACAGAATGGGACTCTGTCTTAACAAAAAAAAAAAAAAAAAGAATTAATGCTTTTTAATCTCGTGATGAGCGGCATGTTGGGGGGCCCAGGAGCACCCTGGCCAGCGGGATAAAGAAAGTGGCCTAGGGCCATGGCTCAGAGCGTAGCGTCCACGCGGCTGTGCATGGAGAGGGACGTGGGCTGCGCCGGGACCAGGCCCTCTGCTTGCTGGGACAGATGGCAGCGCACCGAGCAGTTCCGTGACGACTGGCCGGCGGTGTGCACGGTCCTCGCCCCGCTGAGGATTGTGTGTGAACTCCAGCGAGTTCCGAGCAGCCTCTCACTCCAGTCCCGCCGCGCGGGCGTTTGCAGCTCAGCCGACTCGCAGGGTCCACAGAGTTGAAGTTCAAGCACGTGGGGTTTGGGCTCCGAGTCCCACCTGGGCTCTTCTCTGTTTCTGATGCGGATGCAACTTGAGGCTGCACCTGTGCCTGCCCTCCACGGCTCACTGCCGGGTGCAGAGGGGCAGGGGCAGCTCTGCCACCTGGGCCCAGGGCAGAGCGGGGCCTGGCTGAGCTCCACGGCCAGAGAGCCGTCCCGAGGACAGGTGCCGAGCAGGCAGGGCCTGGGCAGGAGGAGACCCTGCAGGCCCCGGCTGTGGCCCCCGGCCAGGGTGGCGCCTGCCCTGCCTGGAGGAGCTGACCAGGGCCTTGCCAGCTTGGTGGGGCCTTTTCTTGGTGGGGACACATTCTCTAGGGTTCTCAGGTGGTGCCCACAGGGACCAGGGGTTGAGAGGAGAGGGAGGGTCGAGGTGTGGGTTGAGGTCCCTCCCGTGTATGTCCCCTCCCTGGGGCCCTCCCAGCCCACTCCCCGGGGGCCTTGCCGTGCTCTGGGTTTCGCTCCCTTCGTGACGTGCTGTTGCTGGAGTCCCGACAGGGAGATGTGGCTGCTCCCGAGGTCCTCAGATGGGGCCAGGCTGGGGCCGCCCGCGTCCAGTCTGGAGCCCCCCGGGAGCTGTGCTGCGCTGCGATTCTCAGGGGCCTGTGCCTTGCGTTGCAGACGGCCAACGGGAACGTGGAGGCCAAGGTGGTGTGCTTCTACCGGCGGCGGGACATCTCCAGCACCCTCATCGCCCTGGCCGACAAGCACGCAAGTGAGTCTTGGCCGGGCCCAGTGGCCTCCTGGCAGGGAGGATGGGGGTGCGGGGCTGGCGGGTCCTGCCATCCCCCGGGCTCGCTCTCAGGGTCCCGGCCTCGCTGGGCCACTTTCCGCCTGCCTTCTCCGTCCTCTCCTCTCCCCCACAGCCGCCGCGGGTCTGTGCACCTGCGGAATCGCGTGTGGGGCCCGTGCAGGGGCTCTGGCCTCCGTTCCCCACGGCCCGGGGTTGATGAAATCTGCCTGCCGCGTCCCTTGGGGTCTCAATGGCCCCTCCGGAAGAAAGAAGTGGGTCTTCCTCTCTCCGACATCCTGCGTGTGCTTGTCGTGGGGCTGGCTGGGTGTACTTTGTTGGTGGAAGGTTCCTGTGTTTCTTTTATGATCACTTGGAGGCTTCTCAGATCTGGCTGGACCGTCCCTGAGACGTGTCGGGTGTGGGGCGGTGCTGGCCCAGGCCAGGAGCTGCAGCTGCTGTGCTGGTTTTGATGTCACCGAGAAGTTTCCGCTGGCTTCCGTAGCGTTTCAGAAAGCCCAGTCCCTGTCCGCCTCCTCTGTAGAATTCAGACCTGAGCCTGCCCTGGGGGGCTCGCAGGGGGGTGGGGCTCCCGGACTCGAGGAATCGCGCCCTCACGGTCGTGGCTGGGCCAGGCTTACTCTGGAGCAGGTGCCCACGCACTGGGGAGCCCCCACGTGGCGGATGAGCAGTGGAGCCAGGGCTGACCGGCCCCAGGGTGGCTGCAGGTTTGGGAGCTGCACAGGCAGAGGTGCTGGGGAGGCCCTGACTCACCAGGGCTGCCGGGCACGCCGGTGCCATGACGCAGCCACACTGGGTCCCTCCCGCCAAGGGCTCCTGGGGTGCGGGGGGCGGCAGGCGTGCGGCAAGTTCCTCGCTGCCATTTGTACCCCGTCGCCCATGTGAGACCCCCCCTCCAGCCAGTGAGGCCTCCTGGGCCTGACTGGGAACGTCACTTTTCATGAGTTTATTAGGAGCCATCCCCGGTGTCTCCTTGTCACCGGGTGGGCTACAGCCCCAGCTGCTAGTGGGCGGAGGCCCAGGCCCCGCGTGGTGGTGCTGGAAGGCCCCTGGCACTACTCGCTGCCCCAGGTGCTGTGGGTGAGGACAGGACGGCAGCCAGGCCCCTCCCTGCCGCTGGGGCGTTAGGGACTGGCTGTGGTGTTCCCCGCCCCCCCGTCTGGGTGGGGCTCCCTGCTGGACCCCCACGCCCTGCTGTTCCTATGGCCCAGGGAAGCGGGTGTCACCATGGAGCCGGGCGTGTCCATGAGCAGCGCAGAGTGACTGTGGTCCCGTCCCTGGGTACCTGGGGGCACACTGTGTCCCTCACTGCAGAGCGCCCGGTCAGGGGTTTGAGTTGCGCAGGCTCTGCCGTCGGGCGCTGGAGCGTGGCCGCCACCAAGATGGCTCCAGGAGGGACTCCAGCCCGACGCGACTGCGGGTGCCAGAGGCGTGGGTTTCCCAGAGGGGCCTCCTTGGAACTGGCGGGACAGGCAGAGGGTGGCATCCCAGCCCACGTGCGGCCCCCGAGGTGCCTGGCAGAGCCACCTTGGGCCTCACTGCCTGGATAGCTGTCCGGGCAGCCCCTCTGCGCGGCTGCTGTGAGCTGAGGCCAGCTGCAGGGAGCAGACGTCGTGGGTGACGTCGTGGGTGACGGGGTCTGCCGGCCCTGGAGAGGCTCAGACCCTGGCCCGGCCCAGCTGCTCCATCTTGGAGGGATCCCTGCAGGGTCCGCGCCCGTCCTGCGGGCTGTCTGTCCCCGTGTGTCCCCTGTTCATCTGGGAGCTCACCGAGCCAGGGGAGGGCCTGGCTGCCCCCCGAGCCCCACACTGGGGGGAGGTGCAAGGACACCCAGGACGCCCCCCAGGCCGCACGGCAGCCCCTGCGGTGGCTCTTCCCTGGGTGCCGTCTGGGGTGGGGCTGTGGCCTGGCCCCGCAGGGCCGTCCTCCTGAGGGTTGGAGTGACAGGCAGAGGTGACCGCCCCCTGGCACCCTCAGGGCTCAGCATGGGGGTTCGGGAGCTTGCAGTGGGTGGGTGGGCACAGCCTGCCCTGGCCCGGAGCCGTTCCTGGGGGGCCCATTGGGGGGCTTTGGAGCGTGAGGGGTGAGGGACGCCCCATTGTCCCTGCCCATTTTTTTTCTTTTTTTCTTTTCTTTTTTTTTTTTTTTTGAGACAGGGTCTCGCTCTGTTGCCCGGGCTAGAGTGAGTGCCGTGGCGTCCGCCTAGCTCACAGCAACCTCAAACTCCTGGGTTCAAGCGATCCTCCTGCCTCAGCCTCCCGAGTAGCTGGGACTACAGGCATGCGCCACCATGCCCGGCTAATTTTTTTTATATATATATGTATTTTTTTCTTTAGTTGTCCAGCTAATTTCTTTTTATTTTTAGTAGAGACGGGGTCTCGCTCTTGGTCAGGCTGGTCTTGAACTCCTGACCTCGAGCGATCCACCCGCCTCGGCCTCCCAGAGTGCTGGGATTACAGGCGTGAGCCACCGCGCCCGGCTGTGTCCCTGTTGAGGGGTGTCCTGGGGGCCCTGGGGCTGGGATAGGCCACACCCCGGAGCCCCATTCTTGGGCCCCTCCTCACCGCTATTGATCAGGGTGCTGGCAAGGTGGGGGGCCTCAGAGCCACCGTGGGCCTCTGTCCAGGCTGGGGGGAACGTCACCTGGGACCCGAGGCCCTGGATGGCCCCGCCTTGCTCCGTGGGCAGGGGGCTCACAGGGCGGGTGTGCAGGCTCCTGGGCCCACTGGGCGCCGCGGCTCCCTGGCCTCGGTCTCAGCTGTGGGTGTCTGGGGGACCCGGCCCAGAGGTGCCAGCACTTCCCGCAGCCACCACAGGGGGGCAGAAGAGAGCGGCAGATAGTGGGCGGGGCGGGGGCTGGGGGTGTCCCACGGGCGGCCGGCGCTGGGCATCATGGGGACGGTGGGGACCCCACTCCACACCCCCACTTCTGGGGCCTGGGATAGGCCGGGGGGCATTTGGTTCTTTAGCACAGGCGGGGGCAGCTGAGGAGGGTCTGGCTCCTGACCCTTGCAGAGGGGCGGGCGGTGGTCTGCTGGGGCGGGCAGGCCCATGGGGGCCAGGCCCTCAGGCTCTGCCCTCGGAGGTGTGGGCACCAGGTGGGTGGCGGGAGGCCTGTGGCCCCCACGTCTGCCGGGCCCCTGGCCACGCCGCCCTCGGCCCGGGCCCTGGGCAGGAGCAAGCCGCCCGCGCGGGCGCTAACCCTGCCGTGGGCTCTGTCTGTTATATAGCCCTGTCAGTCTGCTATAAAGCCGGACCGGGGGCCGACAACGGCGAGGAAGGTAAGGCGCCCTCCTGTCTGTCCCTGGGCCGGGCGGGCCGCCTGCATGCCCGCTCCCTGCGTCCCTGCGTCCCAGCCTTGGCTGCGGCCTGGCCCCCAGGGGCGTCCTGCCGGTGCAGGGAGGTCTGCGGTGGGCTGTGTGGGCATCCGGCCATGGGGCCCGGGGGACGGGGCACGTGCACAGAGGGCGTCTGCTCCTCGCCCTCCGGTCCTGGGCATATGGTAGCTGCTGCCTCAGTTTCCCTTCTTGCTCTCTTGCCTGCTGCTTCCAAGGCCAGTCCTGGACCCTGTCCTCCCTTCTCTTCCTGCCCTGATGCCTCATGGGGGTCCCGGCCTTCAGGGTGCCTGGGCGTGAATGCACGTTGGTGCCGGAGCATCTGCAGGGCCCGGCCAGGGACGTGCTCGGCTGCCCGGGGGCGGGGCAGCGGCAGGAGCCAGGTGGTGGGGAGTGGGCGGCCTGGGCCCGGCCGCACTCAGGCCCGGGGCCTCGGGCCTGGGCCCTGCACGGGGTGGGTGCCGGTGGGCAGGGGCAGGGCCGGCATGGGGGCCTCCGTCCGGGGGCTGTGCATCCGCAGGGCCCTGCTGACCTGGGGCCTCCTTGTCCTTCAGGGGAAATCGAAGAGGAAATGGAGAACCCGGAAATGGTGGACCTGCCTGAGAAGCTCAAGCACCAGCTGCGGCACCGGGAGCTGTTCCTGTCCCGGCAGCTGGAGTCCCTGCCCGCCACCCACATCAGGTAGCCGCTGCTCCCCGCCCAGGGCCCCGCCGGGCTGCCCTCTCCCCTCCAGCCTGCTGGTCCTTCTCTTCCAGGGGCAAGTGCAGCGTCACCCTGCTCAACGAGACCGAGTCACTCAAGTCCTACCTGGAGCGGGAGGTGAGGCCCGGCTCGGCCTGGGCTCTGCAGCCAGGCCCTGGGGCCCCGTCCCTGGCCAGTCTGAGGGAAGTGGGGTTGGTGTCCTGACCGTCACGGCCAAGTGTCCTCATGTGTACCCCCACCCGAGTCCCGATTCTGCGGAGCGTGGGCTCCCTCGAGTGCCCACCGCCTGCCCTGGGGCCACTTGCTCCTGGACGACCGACGGGGGAGGACAGGGCGGGGGAGGGGCGGGGGGCCACCAGGGTCCCGCAGGAGGCTCGGGGGCCTCCCCTGAGCCGTGGATGGAGTCCCAGGTGGCCACTTCTGTCCGTGGCCCAAGGGGGCCCCCAGGGCTGCCCTGTACACGGTGGGGTACCACCCGCCAGATCCGCTTCCCGGGTCGTGGCAGCCAAAACCATCTCCAGACGCTGCCACATGCCCCCGGGGAGCAGGGCGGCCCCGGCAAGGGCGAGGTGCTGAGTGTCCTGGAGAAGCGGCGGGAGGGAAGGTGGGGTTTGGGGCCAGGCAGGTCGGAAGCGTCTGGAGCAGTCAGTTACGTCCTGGTTTACGGGCAGACCTGCGGCCCGAGTGCCCACTCCCACCGTGTCCAGAGCCCTCTGTGCACGTCCAGGGAGCCGGCGCTCCTCTCTCTGCCGTGGTCGGGCCACAGGTGTCCCCAGCTCAGCCCCACAGCCCTGAGGGGATGAGGAGCTCGCTGCTGCCTCATGGCCTGAAGCAGGCGGCAGGCGTGGGAATTGGGGTCCAGCAGGGGGCAGGCTCTGGTCGGGGCCCAGGCGGCCTGGGGAGACGGCTGTTCCGGGGAGCAGGCAGGGTGCAGGGAGGTTATGGTGCCTGCCCGGCACAGCGCGGCAGGGCCCAGGCGGGACCAGTTCCCAGGAGGCCGGGCAGGTCCCACGGGGCGTGAGGGCTGCCGTCTGCAGCTCAGGCAGAGCCACGGGGAAGGCCGTGCTGCCTGTGGCTCAGAGGCCGGTGTGAGCAGAAAGGCCATCGGTGCTGTGCGTTCCCAGCCCGAGTCAGCCGGGCGGACACTTGCTCAGGGACAGTGCTTGTCTGCAGGTGGCCCGAGCAGTCTTCGATGCTCACGGAACACTTAGTGGCTCTAGGTGATGCGGGGGTGCGGGTGACGTGACGCCCTCCTAGCACTCGCGGCCTTTCCCGCACTCACCCCCTCGCGGACAGCGCCCGGTGGGGACGGCACTCAGTGGGAGGGGCGAGTGCACGAAAGGGCCTGGCCAGGGCCCTGCGCCTGTTCCCGCCTCACATGGTCCTCGCTGATAAGGTCCTGCCAGGCAGACTCTGGGGACGGGTAAACCGAGTCAGCAGCAGCAGCACGCGGTAGAAGCAGACCTGCCCGGGCCATGGCCCGCGCACCAGATGAAACACAGAGCGAGTGGTTTTCACTAATTTAAAGAAACGGTGGCGGATTCTGAACGTGACGAGGGAACCTGGGGGAGAGCCAGGTCCTGTGGGTGCCCAGGCCAGGGCTCGCCCTGGACGGCCCGTCCTTCCCGGGGGAGGGCGAGGCATCCGCCGTGCGGGCTGCGGCGTGATGTGCGGCGTTGCGGGGGCGGCTGTGAACGGCAAAGGCAGCAGGTGGTTGTCAGAGCAGGGCAGGAACGTGGGACGAGGGCTGGGAAAACCGAATTGAGTCAAGGAAGATGAAGTGGGAGCAGGGGGTGAGCCCGCCACGCCTGTCGCCGGAGTGCTCACGGCGAGGGCTGCAGGACGGTCACAGGTCACGAACACCAGCTCCGCGGCTGCCCAGGACCTGGGTGGGGAAGGCTGGGAGGTCCCGGTCACACGAGTTCCACGGGAGGCCCGGTGGCCGTGAGAGACAGTCGTGGTCAGGAGGCCATGCCCACTGCCCCCGTCAGCTGCTCTGTGGCGTTGCGTCCAGAACATTCTGTAACTCTCCATGCGTTGACGTGTCCGTGACGTGTCCACGTGCCCAGGGCTGTGGCCAGAGCATGGCAGATTTGTGCCGTAGTGCCTCTCAGTCTTCGTTGCTCGTAAACGCTGTTTTATAAAGCAAATGTCCAGTTGTTGTACTGATAGGAACGCCGGGTTTGTGTGTGTGGGAACTGCCAACTCTGACGGGGTCTCACTGGGTCTGACCGTCCGTCAGCCCCTTGCGGTTTCCGGGGGTCCTTTCCAGTAACACGGGGGTCTTTTCTCGCTCTCGGCCTTTGTACCTCCTTCTCCTGTGGCCACAGGCTCCGCTGCAGAGTCGTGGGCAGGGGCCCCGAGACCCCTGCTGTGGGCGTCTGTTTTTTTTTCCCCAGGCCCCTCCCTCCTGCCCCCAGGGCTCAGGGCTCCCCGTGGTCCCCGAGGGCGCGTGCTGACGCCTCTGTCTCCTGTGGTGTTTTCCAGGATTTCTTCTTCTACTCTCTAGTCTACGACCCGCAGCAGAAAACCCTCCTGGCGGATAAAGGAGAGATCCGCGTAGGAAACCGGTACCAAGCGGATATCACCGACCTGCTGAAAGAAGGTAAGGGGGCGGGGGACCCCGAGGCAGCCGGGGGCGCCGTCCTGGCTCCGGCCAGCTGGGGCCGCGTGGCCTCGGGGGTGGCGGGGGTGCTGTGCCTGTGCCTCTGTGAGCGGGTGGCAGCCGTGCCCTGGCGCCTCCACCTGCCCCTCGCAGGGCCTCCCTCTCGGCAGCCGTGGCCGAGGCTTTGGAAGTTGGGGTCCCGAGGATGCCCCAGAACCGTGGAGCAGAAGGTGCCGATTGGCTGTCCCTGGCGTGCTGAGACTGTTTCCTTTGATACGTTTTAATGATCTTTTGTCCCCAAAAGTTTTCTTTGGAGAGGATCCTCTGGTGTTTTGTGGGTTTTGCCTGTGGGTGTCCGGCCCTCGAGACCAGCGTGGGGTGAGGGGCAGTGGGCGTGGCCACGGGGCTCGGGGGGACCCCCCCCCCCAGCCCTCAGCAGCCTGGTGCGCCAGCCCGGCTCACTGCGCCACCCTTTCTTCTCGGCCCGAAACCCAGCCCTCCTGACGCGCGGGTA
The DNA here is from genome assembly GCF_020740605.2 of Lemur catta. Classification (NCBI taxonomy): domain Eukaryota; kingdom Metazoa; phylum Chordata; class Mammalia; order Primates; family Lemuridae; genus Lemur; species Lemur catta. The sequence goes on along the minus strand of NC_059128.1, from coordinate 1,011,359 downwards.
GGCAGGGCCTGCAGCCCTGCTGGGCAGTGCCAGGAGGGGGGCTGTCGGCTGCTGGCTCTGCCCGCGAGGGTCCGGCAGGGCCTCGGCGTCTCGGCCTCGGTGCCGGCTACGTGGCTGAGCGGGACTCCAGGTTCTGAGAGATGGAAACGATGCCTCGTCACTCTGAGAGTCCCTTCTCCGTGGGTGCCACCCGCGAGTCAGGGCGGTGTTGGGACTGTGTCCATGGCGTCTTTTTAGTCACACGAGAGGGTGTGCCGCCGAGGCTTGCTAAAGGGCAGAGCCTTCCTCCGGCACCTGGGGGTTCCAGGGGGCCTGGGCCCGCCTCTCTCTGGGCAGGCGTCCTGCCGGGGCCAGTGTCCTGGTCTGGTATTGGACCCTCTCGCCAAAACTGGGGTCAGCTGTGAAGGGAGGGGCCGATGCGGTTGCCCGCTGCCCCCGCCGAGAATGAACAGCTGCCCGCGGGCGAGCTCTGGGCCCAGGTCCTCACCGACAGCTGCTCCCGGCTCTGCAGCTGGCCCCGTGGACTCCGGTTCTGGAGACCGTGTCCCCTCCTCCCTTGCCAGCAGATGCCACCTGCTGAGCTCATGGCCCGTCTCTGTCTCCTTCCTTCCCGTTGTCCCACATGGCTGTGTTGCCGCGCGGTGTTAACATGACACTGAGCTTTTAACTGGGGGTCCCGGGGGGCTCAGCCGCACAGCGGGTGCACTGAGGTCCCTGTGTCCCTCTGGGGCGTCGTCCTGGCCTCGCGCTGCGTCCCTTTGGGTTGGCTGTGCTGCTCTCCGCAGACGACCAGTCCGGCCGTGGCGCATGGAACCTCCTGGGCTCCGTCCAGACGTGCAGCTGGGTTTGGCTTCTCCCCTCTGTCTCCCTGGGACGTCCTCGGGGTGAGCTCGGGGCTCTGCAGCTGGGCCCCTCTGCCGGCTGCCGGACCGTGGGGCCTCCGTCTCCCGCGTGGACAGCCGTGCAGACACCAGCTCTGTTAGCAGGGGGCCGGCTCTGCAGGGCGTGCGCTGGGCCTCCGGGGGTCCCCCTCCCTGGTTCGCTCCTCGGGGGTCAGTGCGTCCCGATGGGCTCCTGGCAGGTGGCCACGCTGTGTCCCCTCAGTCCCGTCAGGGCTTGGCGCCTGCACGCACAGGAACCTCAGGCCCGGCCTTCCCTCTGCTCCTCCCTCCTGGACTCGGCTGGGCAGACGTGGGCCAGAAGTGCCGCCCTCGGGTGCCCCTGCCTGCCCCTGCCTCGAGTTCTTCACGTCACACCCAGTTCCCCGTCTGGCGTCACTGCCGGGCGTCTCGCGCCCTGTGTTTTCCTCTGAGTCCTCGCTACGAGGGTCCAACCTGCCTGTCCGTAGCTGCTGCTCTCTGTGTCCTCGCTCTGAAGGCGGGCTCTGGCTTGCATGTGGCCTTTGTCCCCTGCAGCCCCACCTGCTTGTCCTGCGTGTCCTGTTGCTCGGGCTGCCGCCCGGGTTTGGTTTGGTGGGGCCGGACTTACTGAGTGATGGGCTGGCCCCCGCCCCACGTGCAGAGACCCCCCTCCCTGACCGTCCGTCACTCCTGGGGTGTCCTGGACACGCGCACTCCCTCACACCGGAGCCAGCGGCCCATGCCCGCCAGCGCAGCGCCTGCCCTGCTCGGCACCCTGGGGACCAGCGGCAGCGTCCTTGCGAGGCTGGGAACACCTGCTCCGAGGCTCCAGTGACCAGGGTGGTGGCCTTGAAGATGCTATGCAGTGGGGACGCCCGAGTCCCCGGCCTGGAGGGCGTGTGCCTTCCCAGCCCAGCCGAGGGGGAAGGGCCTGGTGGCTGCGACGTCCAGTCGTTAGAAGCACAGCCACGGCCAGGAAACCCACGGGGACTTGGATCACACTGGGGACCAAGGAAACGGTGGCCTGGAAGGTGAAGGGACGTCACCTGGAGCTCTGCAGGCTGAAATCCGCACGGGCAGAATGAGCCTGACGTCGGGCAAAGCCCCGGGTCTGACTTGGAGAGTGGGGTTCGTGCAGGAGCAGCCCCGCCCCTCCCCGCGGCTGCCGCCTCCTGGCGCCTGGTCACCCCGTGACCTCACCATCTGGTGGGAGGCAGAGAGTCATGTGGCTTCCAGAGCCTTCCCCACCTCCTGTAACACGTGTCCCTTTTTAGTGACACAAAACAGCACGCCTGCCTTTAGTGCATGTGGCATTCCAGAGGGAACACGACTGTCCCAACCAGTGGTGAGGGACAGGCTGGGGCACCGAGGGCTGGCTCGGCTCCTGTCTCTGGGGATGTCTTCTGGGGATGTCGGCCCCACCCGGCCCCAGGAGCTCGCCGTGTACGCGTGGAGGGGGTCCCTGGTCGGGAGACCTGTCCCTGCCCAGGGCCTGAGGGGAGCTGATGGCGTCTTGCGGAGATGTGACGCTTGATCCCGGCGCGAATTACGGACGTGGCCTCAGCCGGAGCGACCACGGGGTCCTCCTCCGCGGTATCCCGGGTCGGGCCTGGCCACGCTGAGGGCTCCTCCTGGCACCACTGTTTGTTCTCTGTGAGCAGAGGCTGCCCCATCAGGAGCCCTGGCGGCCCCTGCCCATGGCAGGCTGTGGCCACGTTCTCACCACGTTCTGTGGGGCTGTCCCGGCACCCCCAGCTCCCCACAGATCGGGGACGGCTGTGCCCGGGGCCTCGCCTGGGGGGGCTGGTGGGCCAGCGTGGGGCCTTGGTGCCAGAGGGTCCCTGCGAGCGGGTATGCGCTCTGTGATGGGGGTCTTTTTTTTTTTTGGAGACAGAGTCTCACTCTGTTGCCCAGGCTAGAGTGAGTGCCGTGGCGTCAGCCTAGCTCACAGCAACCTCAAACTGCTGGGCTCAAGCGATCCTCCTGCCTCAGCCTCCCGAGTAGCTGGGACTACAGGCATGCGCCACCATGCCCGGCTAATTTTTTGTGTATATATATATGTTTTTAGCTGTCCCTATAATTTCTTTTCTATTTTTAGTAGAGATGGGGTCTCGCTCTTGCTCAGGCTGGTCTCGAACTCCTGAGCTCAAACAATCCTCCCGCCTCAGCCTCCCAGAGTGCTAGGATTACAGGCGTGAGCCACCGCGCCCGGCCTGTGATGGGGGTCTTGACGTGGGACGTGGCACAGGACCTTTCCCTGGGGGCGGGAAGGGCGGGGCCCGTGGGCCTCTGTGACTTCTTACAGTGGTTCATCACTCTTCAGTGTCTCAAAATAAAAAGCTCGATTAAAACTTACAGATGCACTTTCCTTGCCCCTGTGGTCCCAGCTGACTGCAGAGCACACGTGGGCAGTGGGGCAGGGCCTGACCTGCCATCTCCACGGTGCCCCTCCCCACGCCACGGCCCCCCAGCCCTGGAGGGGGGTGACGTGTTTCCCCCTTGGGTGCCCAGCATGCCCTGGGGCTCCGTGTGAGCACGTGTGTGCGTGTGCATGAGCGTGTGTTGGGGCCGCCCCCGGGCCTTGCCTCCGTGGCTCTCGCAGCCCGCCCCTCCCTCCGTCCCAGCAGCCCCCAGCACCCGGGTAGGAGAGGGCTGCGGCCCTCGCCCTGGGGCACCCACTCCGAAGGGACTTGCGGGAAGCCACGGTGGCTCTCAGCAGCCCACACTCCTGCCTGCAGGCGAGGAGGACGGCCGGGACCAGGCCAAGCTGGAGACCAAGGTGTGGGAGGCACACAACCCGCTCATCGACAAGCAAATCGACCAGTTCCTGGTGGTGGCCCGGTGAGTGCCCGGGCCAGGGATGGCCGCGGCGCTGCCTGCCTGCCAGGGCAGGACCCCACCTGGGGCCCCGTCCCTGCTGTCCTCACCCTGCAGTGGGCGTTGGGGATGTGGAGCCCACTGGCCGACCCCGGGACCCCGAGTTCCCAGAGTCTCAGGAGGGTCTGGCCCAGGTGCTTCCGCCTCCCTGAGGGTAGAGATGGCCCGCTGGGGCTGCTGCCTGTGGGTTGGGGCTGGCAAGGCCAGGCTGGGACTGGACAGCGTGTTTTCTCGAGCCCTGGCCTGCCCAGGCTGGCTGGAGACGGGGTGGGGGCTGCAGGGGAGGAAGGAGGCGGCCAGGGCCCAGGGCAGCCGTTGGCGAGGGCCTGTCTGCGTTTCCTGTGAGCAGCTCAGGGGCAGAAAGAAGCCTGGGGGAGCAGGGGGAGCTCAGGGTTCCTGACCCCGTAATGGCCGCTGCACGCTCAGACGCACGAGCTTCAGAGCATTCTTAAAGTCACGCTGGGCCACACTCTGCATGTTCTGTGCCCCGGGACCAGAGAGCACACGGAGTTCAGGCCTGCGAGGCTTTTCTCCGGTGCCCGTGGCCTCTCTGCTCCTCCCGAGCCCCCCGTGGTCCCGAGCCCTGCCCGCGTCCTGGCCGGCTCCAGCCGTCAGCGCGTCTCCTTGTCCCCAGCTCTGTGGGCACCTTTGCACGGGCCCTGGACTGCAGCAGCTCCGTCCGCCAGCCCAGTCTGCACATGAGCGCTGCCGCCGCCTCCCGGGACATCACCCTGGTGAGTGGCTGCCGGGGGCGGGACGGCTGGGGCCTGGGGGCAGCTGTGCCCGCCCTGCCCTCCGCCTGGGCCCACACCCGCCCCCCGCATGCGGGACCCTGGGGAGGTGGCCGTCCTGCCTGGACCCTGAGACTCAGCCACGGGTCCCTAGGGTGTGGGGAGCAGGGTGCTGCCGGGGACCTGGGCGGCCCGGGGTGTCACCTGAGAGACTGGGGGCCTCGACCGGCTGCAGGAAGAGCCTCCTCGGGGCCTGGGTGGCAGTAACCACGGGCACCTCTGCCGCCCCGCTGCAGTTCCACGCCATGGACACGCTGCACAGGAACATCTATGACATCTCCAAGGCCATCTCGGCCCTGGTGCCGCAGGGCGGGCCGGTGCTGTGCCGGGACGAGATGGAGGAGTGGTCTGCGTCGGAGGCCAACCTCTTCGAGGAAGCCCTGGAAAAATACGGGAAGGATTTCACAGACATTCAGCAAGACTTTGTGAGTAGCGTGGTAGGGGCACGGAGTGGCTGGCTGTGCCCCATCTGCAGCAGGTCTGGGCCCCACTCTCTTCTTGGGGGGCCTGCCCTGCAGCCCCAGGCCCCCACGTGGAGCTGCGTGTGCCCCGCAGCCCGCCCTGGCCCCCCGCCACCCCTCCTGTCCTGCGGCTCAGCCACAGAGGCCACGGCGTTTCCTGCCAGCGTTGTTGCTAATGGCCACCGTGTGCTGAGCAGACAGGCGAGGGGACACCAGGGCCTGGGCGAGGGGGCTGTCTGCGCTGTCGCCGTGGCGAGGACGAGGGTGGGGGGTCTCACACACGCCTGGCAGCCTCCTGTTGCCACGGTGGCCCCTGTGCTCGTCTTTGTTTTTTCAACTAAGCTGAGTTTATGCGTCCCCGGGTTGTGTCGCTGGGCAGTTCTGGCCTAGAGAACCTGCAGGGCCTTCCCTGCCCCCCGCCCGCCCCCACGCAGATCCTCCCGAAATGCTTTGCACTTGCTTGGGGGAAGAATATCCTGACCAGCACGGCAGAGCCCGTCGGGCCAACGCCAGAGGAGCGTGGCCGTGCGCGGGGAGAGGGGCGGCCTGACCCTGGTCCTCGGAGGGGCCGGGACAGAGCAGCGTTGCCATCACGTGACCAGGGCGTCATCAAAACGGTAACAGCCCGGGTCAGTGCAGCGGAGCCTGGAGAAGTGGCCAGAGGGCCGGAGAAGGGAGCGAGGACCAGCCTGGAGGGAGGACAGCGGATGGAAGTGGCCCAGGCCGGCAGATGGGCAGCCGGGGACCCGCTGAGGCGCTAAGTCCAGGGGAAGCGTCTGCTGGGGGAGACGGCTTTCGGTGGGGTGTGCTGAGCGAGGGGACAGGGTGCCGGGCAGGGCCGATGGCCGAGCTCCTGACCAGCTGCAGACCAGCGGCCTCTGCGAGGCAGATGCGTCTCTGACTTGGCTAAGAAGCTAAACAGCAGGAGAAAAACCCCTCAGACAAGAAACAAACAGAGCCAGAGGACACGGGCTGGAAACAGCGCCTCAGACTCCAGAACCGAGAAGGGGGCAGGGCGCGGCACGGCCGTGGTGGAGGGGACGCACCCGTGCTGAGCATGCACTGCCACCTCCCACGCGTGGCAGAGATGGCAGCCCCGGGCAGCCCTGGGCTCGGCTGCTCCCTTCCGGCTGCCCAAGTGCACCAAGCACAGGAACCATCCAGATTCCTCGCTTGGTGAGAGGTCTCTTAGGTGGTCCGTGCCACGGAATCCACGTTGCCGCACGTGTCTGCAGAAGATTGGTTACGTAAAGTCAGTAAATGCCAGAGGAGCAGAAACTTTACAGGTGGGATTCTCTAACCATGGCGGAGGCTTGAAAAACTCAAGACCTTAGAAATTAGATGACATTCTGATAGTTTGAGGTGGAACACGGGGACATGGCAGCAGACCATGGACGAGTAATCTCCGTGAAAGCGCTGCAAACTTGGAACACTGGGGCTGCATCAGCGGGCGCTCAGGGCCTTGTGCGCAGGGAGAAGAGCAGGGGACTAAGTATCACAGGAACGACGGAGAATGTGAGAAAGGCAGCCGTGAAGTTAAGTGATTTCACCCAGAGAAGGGCTCTGAGAAGCCTGGAGTGAAGACCAAGATCAAGTGCAGCTCGACACAGAGGCCGGTGTGTGGCCAGGCACTCGGGAGGCTGGGGCAGGAGGACGCTGGAGCCCCGGAGGTGGAGGCTGCAGTGAGCTGTGATGACGCCGCTGCACCCCAGCCTGGGCCACACAGCAAGACCCTGTGGGTCTCTCAAAAAAAGAACTTTTTAAATTAAAAACATAAAAAGAAGTGACCGCTAGAGTGCCAGGTGGGCAGTGCCACCTGCAGCAGGACCCCTGGCCCAGCCCTGACCTGTGGCAGCTCCTCTCCCTGCATCTCTCTCGGCTGCCTCCACCCCTGCCGACGGGGCCCTGCTGTGACTCCCCCGTACCGCCTCGGCCCTCCCACTGCCCCCCTCCACCCCCCACCCCTGTCACCCATGTGGGCCGCAGCCGCGTCCCTGCCCCAAGTGACACGTTTCTCTCTCCCAGCTCCCGTGGAAGTCGCTCACCAGCATCATCGAGTACTACTACATGTGGAAGACCACCGACAGATACGTGCAGCAGGTGGGCACGGCTCCATGCTGGGGGCGCCCTCCGGGGTCGGGCCCCTGCGACAGATGGGTGCAGGCTGTGGTACTGGGGGGTTCTTGAGCCCCCGTGGGCCCCACCTGCTGACCTCTCTGACCCTCCGTTCTGTCTAAAGAAACGCTTGAAGGCAGCTGAAGCTGAGAGCAAGTTGAAGCAAGTCTATATTCCCAACTAGTAAGTGTGCCCCCGGCAGCTGTCCTCGTGGTCCCTGGGGCCGGCGGGGGTGGGGCGGGGCTGGCTGCGAGGCTGGGGCGTTGGACACCCTTTGGGGGGGCTGTCTTGGTGCGTCCCAGGCCCCTGGCTGGTGGGGCCATCGGCACCTAGACTAGTGATCCCCGCAGAGCTGGGCTCTGGGCTGGGCTGGGGGCCTGGACGCCCCTGAGCCTCGGTGGGACCCACCTCCAGGAACCTAGGGGGAAAGGCCAGGCCCCTAGTGGGGCCGAGGGCTGCAGGGACGTCATCTGGACGAGGGGCCGCCCAGCAGAGCTGTGTGCTGTGCAGATGGGCTTAGAGGTTTCGTGCCCTGTGACTTCCTCCTTCCCTCCTTTCGCACTTTCAGTAATAAGCCAAATCCAAACCAGATCAGCGTCAACAACGTCAAGGCCGGCGTGGTGAACGGCACGGGGGCACCAGGCCAGAGCCCCGGGGCCGGCCGGGCCTGCGAGAGCTGTTACAGTAAGTGCCCTGGGTGGGCAGGGCGCTGGGACACCCGGCTGCGTGCCGCGGTGCTCTGCGTTGTCCCCAAGGGTCCCGTCGGGCCCAGGCTGGGAGGGGCCTGCCGATGACGGGGGCTGTGCCGGCAGTGGGGCGTGGGTGGGGAGCCTCTTGGGGTGTGCGGGTGCCCCTGGGCAGGGGACCAGGGCCCCCCTCCTGCCCCGGGCCCGGCTGGGGGGCAGGGACGCTGTGGAATACTCTGACGTCGCTGGTTCTGCTTAAGAATCCGTCTATTTCCAACTTTGTTGTCCGTAGCCACACAGTCTTACCAGTGGTATTCTTGGGGTCCCCCTAACATGCAGTGTCGTCTCTGCGCATCTTGTTGGACATATTGGAAGAAATATGGTGGCTTGAAAATGCCAACCCGGTTAGATGGAGAGAGGCCAGGACCAAACCGCAATAACATGGTAAGTGGGTGGCGCCTGCCCCGCCGGCCGCGTGGGGCCGCCCGGTCCCCGGCCCCCGGTCATGGCGCTGTGTCGGGGCGGTGCGCCCCCTTTTGCAGAGTCCCCACGGCATCCCAGCCCGGAGCAGCGGGAGCCCCAAGTTCGCCATGAAGACGAGGCAGGCCTTCTACCTGCACACCACCAAGCTGACCAGGATCGCCCGGCGCCTGTGCCGCGAGATCCTGCGCCCGTGGCACGCCGCCCGGCACCCCTACATGCCCATCAACAGCGCAGCCATCAAGGCCGAGTGTGAGTGTCCTGCGGGCAGTGGGGGGACCCCCGGGGACCCAGCCAGCGCTCCCTGCCCCCCCCCCGGGGGTGAGAGCGCCAGTCGGGAGCGGGCGGCGCCCTCACACCACGTGGCGTCTCGCAGGCACAGCCCGGCTGCCCGGAGCTTCCCAGAGCCCGCTGGTGCCGAGGCAGGCGGTGCGCAAGCCACTGGACGCCGTGCTGCGGTACCTCGGTAAGCGGCCGGGCGGCTGCATGCTGGCGGTCACGCCTCCTCCAGCCGGGAGCCCCTGACCTGTCACCGGGGCCCTAGAGCTGCCCACTGGGACACCTCACGCCACGCCAGGCTCCGGCCGACCACGAGCCAGGCTGCGTCCCTGTCCCCTGCAGGGTCTGGCCTCCCCAAGGCATGCCCAGCGGCTCCCCTGCCGGCCTCTCTGTGGCCACAGGTTTGGGCTGGGTGTGCCCTGGCCTGCAAGGCCACCAGGCAGGGTGGTCACCTGCTGCCCGCAGAGAGGCCTCCCCTGAGCTGAGCCCCCACACGAAGGCAGCACCAGGCCTTTGCAGGCCCCGGCTGGGTGGGGTGCACACCGGGCCGGCAGCCTCAGCGGCAGGGTCCTCTTTCCTTCCAAGGTCTGGGGACACCTGAGAACCCCAGCTGGCACCCCTGGCCCAGCCAGAAGCAGTTTGTTGCAGAGGCTGGGCCAGACATTTGGGGTGGGGAGCCTCACCCTGTGCTGGGCTCGGATGGGCTCGTGACATGGGGGTGACTTTTCTTCTGGGAAGAACATTCCAGAGCCATGAGCTAAGTGTGTGCTGCGCAGACACAAGTGGCTGTGGCACTGCTCCCTGTTTAGGGTCTTGGGCCCCGCGCTGGCCTCACACGCGTCCTGGGGGTGGAGGTGGCGGGTGCCAGGGCTTGCCCTCGGCCCCAGTGGCCTGGACTGGGAGGCTGAGCTGGGTCTGTGGGGCCTGGGGCCTGCGTCCGGATCCCGCAGGCTGCTGGCCTGGCTGGAGGGGCCGCACTCTGCCAGGCCACCCCCGCGCTGGGGAAGCCCTAGGTGCAGGGCCGGCCTGGGCACACCTCCTGTGGTGGCCCGCGGCCGAGGGCTCACCCAGCCCCTTCCAGCCCCGTCAGGGTGGGGCTGCCGTCGCCGGGGGTGTCCTGGAACCGGTGTGTGCACCCCACCCTCCCTCCTGCCGCCCTGCTGGGCGGAGCTGACCCGGACCCCCTGTGCTGCTCCCTCAGAGACCCACCCCCGCCCCCCGAAGCCCGACCCTGTGAAGAGCGTGTCCAGCGTGCTCAGCGGCTTGACCCCCGCCAAGGCAGCCCCTGTCATCAACAACGGCTCCCCCACCATCCTGGGCAAGCGGAGCTACGAGCAGCACAACGGGGTGGACGGTGAGTCCGGGCCTGCGGTGCCCGCCCTGGTGGGGAGGCCGAGCGGGGTCTCCGCCGGTCCTGGGGCCCGCGAGGCCCCAGCGCAGCGCGGCTGCGCCTGTTGATGCTGTTTTCTCTCCTCTCTCTCCTGTCCCGTGGGCGCTGCCAGGCAACATGAAGAAGCGCCTCTTGATGCCCAGTAGGGGTAAGGCCTGGGGCAGCCGCTGGCCTGGGCGCTGCGGCCGACCCCCGTCGGGTGCCTGTGTGTGCTGTGCTGCTGAGTGTGTCGGCCTTGCGGCGGCGGCGCAGGGCATGTCCCTGGGCAGTCCACCTGGGCCCGGGCCACGGCCCAGTCCCCCACGCTCCTCCCGACTTCACTTGGCGCTTGGCGAGGGACCCACAAGCCCGGGGAACCTGGCCCGCGGCCCCTCCCGGCCTGGCGCCCGGTCAGTGGACTGTCCTTGCACGTCTGGCCCTGGTGCCACCCGCCCGCGCTACGCCACTGCGCTGTGACTGCCCGCATGCCGTCTGCCCCGGCTCTCGGGGCCGCCCGCGCTGTGCCTGCCATCCTCCCGTGCGCCCTGCTGGGTGGGGACGCGGGGGACGGGTCGAGGGTGTCTGCAGAGGCCGCGGGGACTGAGCTTGCGCAAAGGCTTGGTGCCTTCTGTCCGAGGACGGGCTCAGGTGCCCGGCAGTGGTTGGAGTAGGGGCTGCAGGACCCTGGCCCCTGGGGCATGAGCAGATAAGACTGGGGAGGGCAGGTGTGCAGGCCCAGGTGAATGCGCGGGCCTGGGCCTCGGGCACGTGGGGTGCCGGCCTGCCGGGGGAACGTGCTCAGACCCCTCCGCAGGCTGTCAGGACTGGCTCTCAGGGTGCCGGCCGAGGTGGTGGGCCAGGCAGGGGACCCAGGGGGTGGCAGCAGGCAGCGGCCATCCAGCCCAGCCTCGGCCCCTCGGGACAGTCCCTGTCACGGCTGCCTGGGGAAGCCTTGCAGGCCGCGGGGCACCGCGGGGCCCACAGCAGTCTGAGCCACTCAGGAGCGCAGAGGCCTGGCAGCAGCGCCCCCACCTGTCCAGATGCCAGCCCCTCAGTGGGGCTCCGTCTCGCCAGGCCCCCATCCTTGTGTTGGGCACCCGCTGTGGCCGCCTGGTCTGGGCAGTGTGGCCGGGGCCGGCCCCTCCTGGGCTGGCCTGACGCTCTGCACCCCTGGGGCAGGGCACCTGGGGGTGGTCCCGTCAGATCCTACAGGAATAGTGGGGAGTCCTCGTCAGCAGACAGCTTTGAGCTTTTGGTTTTATTTTGTAAAAAGCTGTCAAGCGAGTTAGATAAAAGTCCACCTATTTCCCGCGAATTTCCAAAAGTCACATACTTAAGTGCCCAAGTGCAGTCCCCAACGGGGGGGGTCCTGCTGCAGGCCCCTCCCTTGGGGGAACACTGCAGCGCCCCGGCTGTGAGGGGCCGGCTGGATGGAGGGGCCCGGGCCACGGCGCGGAGGGCGGGAGTATGCCCGGGCCGGGCGGGCACAGCCCCCAGCACTCCCTCGCCCTGCTGCCCACCTTGAGGCTGCTGCTCCGTCCCGCGACCTCTGGGCCGCTGGCGGGTGCCCGCCACTCGCTCTAACTCTAAAGTGTGTGTTTTCTTCCCTCCGCCAACCTGTCGCTTTGGTAGGCACTTACTTGGGTAAGTAGCCCTCGTGCCAGCGGCCATCCCTAGGCCTGGGGTCCCAGAGGGTGCCCGGAGGCTGGCTGTCCCTGCTTGGGGGCACTGCAGACTGGGCAGCTGGGCACTGTTCTCCGTCCTGCCTGGCAGGGCTGAGCAGGCTGGGGGAAGTCAGCCACCCTGGCGTGTCCTGGGGGCGGGGGGCTGGACAGGCTCCCAACGCTCCTTAGGACACAGGCTGTGGCTCTGTGGCTGAGCAGTACTGTGGGGACGGGCAGGGTGCTGTGGTGCCAGCAGGCTGGGCACCCAGCTGAGCTGAGGTGCGGTGTCCTGTCCTCTCCGGGGGCCGGGCCGGGCCTTCCCGAGACCACCTGCCACTCGCCCACACTCACATCATGGGCAGGCACGGGAGGCCGGGGCAGCCCGGGGCGGGCCCGGGTGGGGTGACCAGGAGTCTGGCCCTGCCCCAGCGATGCCGGCAGAGGTCAGAGGCCTTGGGGGGTTCCCCCAAGCACACGGCAGGGCACTGGGGCTGGTGCTGTGGGCTGTGACTTGAGGCACCGGCAGGGGACTGTGACCCCAGACCCCTGGCCTGGGTCAGTGAGGGCAGCTCGGAGCCCTTGGAAAGACTCCTTGGCCCCGGGCTCCAGCCGTGCCCGTCAGCGGGGCTGTGCCCTGCAGAGGGCCTGGCCAGTGCCGCACCAGCTGTCGCCCGGTTCCTGTGCAAACCAGGCTTCCTGTGTCCGCAGTCGGGGGAGCGAGGGCAGCCTGCGTGCGGGGAGCGGATGGCAGAGCTGAGACCCCCAGGCCGTCTGCCTGCAGCCCCCGCTGACGCGCCTTCTGTTGGCCGGAGCTGTGGGCCTGGGCTGGGACCAAGAGGAGCTGAGGCCCATGTCCCCAGACCCCTCGGGGTGGCCAGGAGGTCCCTGCCTCTTGGCTCCGCCCGTCTGTGGGCGATGTGGGTGCAGGACGGCCCCTCCCAGGCTCATCTTCCCTCCTCTCTCCGCAGGTCTGGCAAACCACGGACAGACCAGGCACATGGTAAGGGGCGGCCAGCTACAGGACACGGGTTCACTGCGCCAAGCGGCTTTCAGGCCCCGGGAAGCCCGCAGAGGCTGTCCCTGGCCAGGGCGGGGACTCCGTGTGGTGCACTGGGTGGCAGCCAGGGTCAGCCAGGCCCCGCCCAGGTGGGGTGCGGGTCATGGGGGGTGGCCCCGGCCGGCTGCCCAGGAGGCACACCTGCTCCCCACCACAGGGACCAAGCCGCAACCTGCTGCTCAACGGGAAGTCCTACCCCACCAAAGTGCGCCTGATCCGGGGGGGCTCCCTGCCCCCCGTCAAGCGGCGGCGGATGAACTGGATCGACGCCCCGGATGACGTGTTCTACATGGCCACCGAGGAGACCAGGTGGGGGCCCGCGGGGTGGGCGACAGGCCCTGCGGCGTCCTGGCCTTGCCCGGCCTCACCGCCTGCTCTTCCGCTCACAGGAAGATCCGCAAGTTGCTCTCATCCTCGGAAACCAAGCGCGCTGCCCGCCGGCCCTACAAGCCCATCGCCCTGCGCCAGAGCCAGGCCCTGCCACTGCGGCCGCCCCCGCCGGCGCCCGTCAACGACGAGCCCATCGTCATTGAGGACTAGGGGCTGCTGCCCTCCGCGGGCCGCCCGCCCTCCGCCAGCCCAGGGCGGCCCCTCCCCACCTGACCGCTGCCCGCCCTCCTCAGTTTGGTAGAGCCCCGCCGCCCGCCCTCACTCACAGAGAAACTGCTCCCTCGGTGGACACGTGGACACGTCAGGAGAGGAAGAAGAAGTGCGGTCTAACTTATTCCGAGAATGCCGAGGAGTTGTTTTTAGCTTTGTGTTTACTTTTTGGCTGGAGCGGAGAAGAGGGGCCGTCTCGTGCCCCTGAGCTGCAGGGCCTCTGGCCCGGAGGCCGGGCCCTAAGGTTTTGTTGTGTTCTGTTGAAGGTGCCATTTTAAATTTTATTTTTATTACTTTTTTTGTAGATGAACTTGAGCTCTGTAACTTACACCTGGAATGTTAGGATCGAGCTGCCCGGCGGGGTCGGCCCTTTGTCTTTTCAAGTAATTTTCATATTAAACAAAAACAAAGAAAAAAATCTCATAAAAAGAAAAAAAGCCAACTGGCCCTTTCCCTGTGTCTTTTGTCACCAGCAGCTCTCCCCGTCTTAGGCCCTCGGGCAGCCCGGGACCGGGAGCCAGGCCTGGAGGGGCTGGGCAGCCGCCCCGTGGCCCAGAGATGCTCCCTCTGCCCTCGGGCAGTGTGGTGAGCGCAGCGCGACCCCACGGCCTCCGCGAGCCCTGGCCTCTGTCCCACAGACCTGCCCCACGGGGCCTGGCCCGCTGCCCTTCCACGGGGAGCGGCAGGGGGTGGGCAGGGCTGAGGGCCGCCCCTCACACAGCAGGGGCTGGCCCTGCCCTGGGCACCCACAGCCACGACTCTGCCCTCCCGCCAGGTGGTCGGTCCAGGCCCCCTCCTGGCCCTGGCAGAGCCCTCCCCAGCTGTCTGGACAGCTCTGCCAGAGTCTCGGGCAGCCCAGCAGGTGTGCGGTTTCCACAGTGAGAATTTGCTCAGATTTCAGCAAGTCCCTTCTCAGAAATCCTACCTCGGCCTGGGCCCCAAACCCGCCCTTGCAGGCCTAGGGACAAGTGTTGGCCTGGCGGGCCACCAGAGGGGAGGGGTCCTGGGGACGGCCTGGCTTCAGGGACCACCCTCAGCTGCCATCAGCTGGCCAGGAGTGGGGTCAGCCCAGGCTGCCCAGAGGGGTGTGTTCACCGCCCCTCCTCCCTGACTCTGCCTTCTGCTCCCCCGGCCCCTGGCAGGCACCCTGAAACGTGGAAATCTCAGGCAGGGAATTAAAATAGAAACCACTTCTGCTCCCTCCCAGGAGACAGAGATAAAGGGGCGTCCTGGCCTCCCCTGCATGCTTGCTGTGGGGCCCAGCAGGGTGACGAGCCAGGACTGTAGGCTCCATCTGCCTTCTCCCAGCCAGCTGTGGTCTACAATCTGTCCCCCACCCAAGTGTCCCCACTGCCCGAGGACTTATCTGTAGTGTCTCAGCCGGGGGCTGGGAGACCAGGTCCCTGACAAAGACTGGAACCTCAACTTGGGCCTTTTCCAACCCCGGGGGGGCTGGGTCAGCACGGGCAGCTTGGTGAAGACCCCAGCACCCGCACCTGCCTGACTGCCCGTCCCCTCCCCAGGCACAGGGTCCTGCTCCCAGCACTGGCCGTGGGCACCCTCCCACCTCTCCCAAGTCCCTTCTTTTGTGGAAAAGACGTGGGCTGTGAGGTGTCCCCAGGTCCTGGCCAGGAGCTCTGTCCCAAGGGCAGGCAGGCCCTGGGGACACAGGACCCCTTCCCTCGCTCCAGCTCTGGCTGCCTGGGCCACCTGTCCACCTGCAGGCTGCCGGGGGGGTCTGAGCCAGGCTTAGAAATGAGCAGTGGGCACAGCAGGAGGGAGCAAGTCTCACAGCTCGGCTGGCAAACGGCCTACCTACGGTACCAGTGACCCCACAGGGGGCTGCAGCTGCCCCAGGCCAGGGGCATCTCAGGCTGGCAGGGCAGTGGTGCCCTGCCGGGGCTGCCTGCACACCTGACCTGAGCCCACCCTGCCCAAGGCCTCGAGTCCCCCTCAGCAGAGCTGAGCGTCAGGGGAGCGGGGCGGGGAGTCCTGCCTGCGATTTGCCAACCTCAGGGATGACACCATGCCCCTGCGGCCCCAGGGGAGGGAATCAGCCCCTTGCCTGGCCATCTGACCCCTTCCTGCTTCCCCACACCTGCCACCCCCCAGCCACGTGTCCTGTGCCGCCCTCTCCACACCAGGGCCCATCCTGCCCTGGCATTGCCCCAGCCTGTGGCCCTCCGTGGTCGCAGAGGTGGAAGCCAAGGCCACTGCTTTGTATCCATTGATCCGAGGCCCTTCCTGCCAGGCCCAGAATAGCCCCGTGGCGTCAGGGAGCCTCTGGCCGCAGCCCAGGGACTGCAGCTGGGGTGGGTGGGCAGTGCAGCCGCCGGACTCCTGCCCCCACCCTGCCGTCCCATCTCCGGGGCACCTCGCCAGCGCCAAATGCCATTCCTTTGCTGCCAGCCTGTGAGGGGCCTTCAGGCAGGGCTGGGGACCCTCAGGGCCCCCCAGCAGGTAGTCTCTCTCCAGAAGAAACCTGCGCCCAGCCAGCCGTCTCCAGAGCAGGATCAGAAGTGTCCGTCGGCCCTGCAAGTGTCAGAGGGGGCTGGAATCAGGGAGGGTGACACCCTAGCCCTGGGAGGCTCCCAAGTGGGGCAGAACAGTGGGGAGCTGGAGGGGGCTTGGTAGTGCACTGAGTGGGGGCAAGGGGCCCATGAATCCAGCCTACAGGGAGCCCCCAGGGCCGGCCACCCTGCCCAGGAAGGGGACTGACGCCAACTTGGCTGGCACGGGCCCAGAGGTGGAGAGGGCAGCCGGTCGGGCTGGTCAGTCGGGCTTGGAGGGGCACATGTGTCTGGGCTGTTGTCTCCATGGCAATGGCAGTGGCTGCAGGGTGTGTCTGCAAGGAAGAGGAAGGGGGCCACCCTGGGGAGCCAGACCAGGGCAGGGCCACCACGAGCACCCGGTTCCCAAGGGCGGGGGGACACTGGCCCACTGGCAAACACACCTGGTATACCAGGCAGAGGGAACCAGGCAGGCCTCAGTGTCTGGCTCGAGCCCCCAAGACACTGAGGCCCAGAGAAGGGCCCAGGGAGGAAGCCGGTCCAGGCCCCCTTCCCAGTGCCCAGGGCCGGGTTCTGCTGCTCGGAGCGGAGGCGGGAGGTCAGGCAGCCCCCTGGGGACGGGCCCAGGGAGAGTGCGCGCGGGGCGCGGCGGGCCAGGTCGTCTGGTGGGCAAGAGCGCGCTGGGAGGCAGGGCGCGCGGGCTGGCTCGTCGTGCCCGCTCTTCCCCTTCGCCGTCCGCAGCCGCCCCTGGGCGGGGTCCGCGGGGGACGCCCTGAGCGCGGACCCTCCGTGCGGCGCTGGCCGCGCTCCCCCGCAGCGCGTCGCGCTTTCCCGGAGCGGCGGGCGCGTCCCTCTCGCGCTGCGCCTTCCGCACCACAGACGGTGTTGGCGGGGGCGCGGGGCGGAGCGGGGCCGGGACCCGGACCGGGCCGGCGGCCTCCGGCGCCCGGAATCCGACTCCGCTCCAGCCGCGCGGCCGTTGCCATGGAAACCGAGCAACAAAGGGAAGCCCGGCGCGCCCCGCGCGCGGCGGGGTGGGGGTGGGGTCCTCCCGAGCCCGCGCCCCTCCCGCAGCGGAACGCAGCCTGGGCGCCGAGGGCCGGGCGTGGTGGCCCCAGGACCCGCTTTCCAGGGCTCCCGCGAACCGCGGGGCGCGGACTCCCGGCCCCGCACCCCGACGTTGCCATGGAGACAGCCTGGGCGCGGGCGGCGCCGCCGACGCCGGGGCGGGCCCCTGTAGACGCCACCTCGGGCGCGGGGCCCGGGCGGTGGGGGACGCCAGGCCGGGTCCCGCCGCCCCTCAGGCCCCGCCCGGGGCAGGTGCGCCCCCGCCCCCACGGCGCCCCCAGTCCGCCGGCCGCCCGGGGGGCGGGACCCCGAGGCTCCGCCCCGGCCTCGCAGCCAATGGGCGCGCGAGCAGCCGGGCGGGCGGGTCCCCGCGCGGGCGGTGGCTGCGGGAAGAAGAGCGCGGACGGAGGGCGCGGGCCGAGCGGGCGCGCTGACCATGGCCTCCAAGTGTCCCAAGTGCGACAAGACCGTGTACTTTGGTGAGTGCCGGGCTGGGCCCGCGCTAGGCCCGGAGCGCCCGCCGCCCCGCGTGGCCAGCCCCCTGCCGCCGAGCCGCGCCCGGTGGCAACTCGGGCGAGCCGGCCCCGCCCGGCCGCCCCAGCGCCGGCCCCGGGATGCGCGGCCGGGAGCCAGGCTCGCCGAGCGGCCCGCGCGGTGCAGCCGGAGCGTGGGGCTGCGACGGGGCTGGGGCCACCACGCCCGAACCCCCCGGGCGGCCGGTGGGGGCGGGGCGGGGACCCAGGCCGGCGGGGCGCGGTGCGTGGCCCTCCGGGATGGGGCTGAGGTTTGCGGGCGCCCTGCGGGCTCCGGGAACTCATCGCGGTCCTCCAGACAGCGCCGCGCGGGGTGGAGTCGGGCGGGGCCGCACGCCCGGGACGTCTGCCGCGCGCTTCGGTCGGCGTCGGCCCTGGCGTCTGGACCCCACGCCCGCAGCCCCACGAGCACGTGGCCGTCCGCGAGCAGTGGCCCCCGGCACCCCCTCTGCCAAGCCGGGCCGGCCCGGGACCGGGCTCTGTCGGGATTCAGTCCAAGCGGGGGCGACCTTGGCCTCCATCTCCTGCGTGTCCCAACGTGCTCCCTTCTTTGGCAAGAGTTCCCCCAGGAGTTTCACACGGGTGTGGGGTGGGGCTGACACGCGCGTCCCCACGAGCTTGAGAAGGCATTAGCGCCCAAGCAGCCCAGGTGGCCGGGACCCTGCCTCCTCAAGGTCAGAGGAGCCCTGACAGGAGGCAGGGGGAGGGCGGTCCCTGGCAGGGCTCCCGTCGTCTGTAGCCCCGCCGCTTTCCCCTGGTTGTCGGCTGGCTGGCTCACTCACTGTCCCTGTCCCTGGGTCGCTCCCTTCCTACCCCGCCCCTCCTGGCTGATCCTCTGCCCAACTCTGCCAGGGCAGAGTCCCTGCCCACCTAGCCACCAGCTCCTGCACAGGGGGCTGACTTAGAGCCAAGGAGGAGGGTGGCTAGAGAGCTGGGACGGACGGGGCCCCTCCCTGGTCATCCCAGCAGCAGTGGTCAGGATCTGGGATGTGGCGGTGCTGTGGAGAAGGCCGCTAGGTCTCCCCAGCTCAGGCCCAAGGCAGGGTGGAGGAGAAGGAAGAGGCCGACGGTTGTTTGCTGTTCCCAGAGGGGAGGAACCGGATTTGGCCTGGAGTGCTTCTGGTGTGGCCCGGAGCCGAGGGGCTTCCGGCTGCCTTCCCGGGAACCCGCCCACCCTCAGTCCCTGTTCCAGAGAGGGCTCCTCTCTGCAAGGCTCAGGGTGGGGGACAGTCCCCAGGGCCCTCCTGCAGTCCAGCTGCCCATGACTTGGCCCAGACCCGGCTGGGCCAGCTCAGGGCTCTCTGGGGTCGTGGCCAGCAGTCCTGTGGACAACCCGGAAAGGCCTCTGCCTGCTGGACGGCCGCTGGCTCTCAGCAGAAAACAAAGACGCCTCAGACCCAGCTGGCTTCCGTCCTGCCGGGAAGGCACTGGTGGGGCCAGGGTCCGGAATCCTGCCCGTCCCCACGCCAGGCTGCACCCCAGCTGCCCCGGCAGCCCACAGCTGAATAGAGTCAGGGCTGGGACATCCCAGAGTGATCTCAGGATGCTGTGCCTCTGTGTTCCCGAAACACATGCAGTCTGGGTGGGGATTGGGGACTCTTCCAAGCCATTAGACCCAATTGATTCTGTGTTCTCAGCTGGAGCCTGTAAGGTGTGGCCATCGGCCCACTCAGTGGGTCTGAGGGTCAGTTCCCTGCCCCACATGGCCCACGTCCCAGGGCTGGCCGGAGCGGCGTGGTTCTGGCAGCCCTGTGCAGCAGCTGCCTGGCGGCCGATAGCCATCAGGACCTCCCTACCTTGGTGCCGGGAGAGGCTGCCAGAGCGCTGGGGAAGCCCGCCCCCGGCTCAGCCAGCCCTGGCGGGCCTGTGTCCCAGCACCCCTCAGCGGAGCAGTTCTAGCCAGAGGGCTCTGAGCTGGTGTGGCCTTGTGGGGGGTGGAGGGCAGTGGTGCCAGCAGCTTCTGCCCGGGCCATGAAGGGCCAGCACTCAGGGCCCTGCACCTGGGCCACCAGGGATCCCAGGTCCACTGCCTGGAACAGCACCATGGGCCTCGGGGCAGGCTTTGCCCTGGCCAGGACCCCGATCCCCGGCATTTGCCAGACAGGGGATGCCTGGGTGACTCTCTAAGAAGGGAGCCAGGAGAGCCGCTGGTCCTGGGCCTCCAAGGGGCTTGGCCAGATGTTGCCCGTCAGCGTGTCTGAGCCCAGCCTGCAAGACCCCTTCCCACCGCCCGCAGCCCGGCCCCTCCCCTTCGGGCCCTGCTCGGGCTTTTCTTCCTGCCCTCTTCTCCTCCACCCTTTTCCTGCCTTGCTCCTGGGGAGGCCCGGCTTCCGTCCGCTGGGAGGTGGCCCAGCAGCCCCAGCACTGGGGCTGGGGGGCAGGAGGGCACCTGACCCTGAGCAGCTGATCTCAGACCTTTGGCCCCAAAGTGGTAGCCAGAGGCAGTAGGGCTTAGGGCTTAGGATGAGGAGTCAGATAGGACAGATGCGGGTCCTGCTGGGAGGGCTCCTGGGGCACAGGCCCACCCTCGGTGCGGGGCTAGGGCTGCGCCCTCCACAGCAGGGCTCTGCCAGCTCCATTAGCGACCCCGTGTGAGGGAGGGAGGTGGGGGAGGCAGGGGCAGGTGTGTGGGGGAGCAGGTGTGTGTGGGAGGCAGGTGTGTGGGAGGCAGGTGTAGGGGAGGCAGGTGTGAGTGGGAGGCAGGTGTGAGTGGGAGGGAGGTGTGTGTGGGAGGTAGGTGTGAGTGCGAGGGAGGTGTGAGTGGGAGGCAGGTGTGAGTGGGAGGCAGGTGTGAGTGGGAGGCAGGTGTGTAGGGGAGGCAGGTGTGAGTGGGAGGCAGGTGTGTGTGGGAGGCAGGTGTGAGTGGGAGGCAGGTGTGTGGGAGGCAGGTGTGAGTGGGAGGGAGGTGTGAGTGGGAGGCAGGTGTGAGTGGGAGGGAGGTGTGTGTGGGAGGCAGGTGTGAGTGGGAGGGAGGTGTGTGTGGGAGGCTGGTGTGTGTGGGAGGCAGGTGTGAGTGGGAGGCAGGTGTGAGTGGGAGGGAGGTGTGTGTGGGAGGGAGGTGTGTGTGGGAGGCAGGTGTGAGTGGGAGGCAGGTGTGTAGGGGAGGCAGGTGTGAGTGGGAGGCAGGTGTGAGTGGGAGGGAGGTGTGTGTGGGAGGCAGGTGTGTGTGGGAGGCAGGTGTGTGTGGGAGGCAGGTGTAGGGGAGGCAGGTGTAGGGGAGGGCAGGTGTAAACAAGCACCCTCCCAGCAGGAGTCTCGGGGTTTAGCAGGTGCTTGCTGGGGACCCTGGTGGATGGGGGCTCTAGCATGTGGTTCCAGGGCTGTGGGGTGACAGACCAGAGCGAGAGCAGCAGCTGGAGGCTGGGCCCACAGAAGGCCTTTGGCTGGAGACTAATAGCATCTTGCTAAGAAGTGGGGGGCTGGAAGGTGGAAGGACAGTAGGGGCTTGGAGCATGTGGGGGCTGTGGCTGCCAGGCGGGGTGGAGGGGCAGGTGGCCTGGGGTGCATGGGGGATCCACCCTCACTCCCCTCCTGCTGCAGCCGAGAAGGTGAGCTCCCTGGGCAAGGACTGGCACAAGTTCTGCCTCAAGTGTGAGCGCTGCAACAAGACGCTGACCCCTGGGGGCCACGCAGAGGTGAGCCCCCTCTTCCTGGGCGTGGGCGGGTGGGCTGGTAGCTCCCAGCCACCCTCGGGGAGGGCCTCACCCGTGCCCCTCTGCCTAGCATGACGGGAAGCCATTCTGCCACAAGCCCTGCTACGCCACGCTGTTCGGACCTAAAGGTGAGCAGGGCCCTCCCTGCGCTGACCTGCCCTGGCCCGAGGGGGCGGCCAGCCTGGCTCCTGGGCTGCACTGGGCTGCGCCCCAGGATCCCAGGGGGCGTGGAGCCCCTTTCTCCCTGAGCGCACGCTGGCCCCGCCCAGCAGCCCCGCGCCCCTGCGCTTCCCCAGGACTGGCCCCTGGGATGGGGCTGTTTGCTGAGAGGTCGGGTGTGAGGGCTGGGAGTGGGTGAGGCCACAGCTACCCAGAGACGTGCCCGCCACCCCCAGGCGTGAATATCGGGGGCGCTGGCTCCTACATCTATGAGAAGCCCCTGTCCGAGGGACCGCAGGTCACCGGCCCCATCGAGGTCCCCGTGGCCCGAGCAGAGGAGCGTAAGGCGAGTGGCCCCCCCAAGGGGCCCAGCAAAGGTGAGCGGGTCTGGGTCTGGGGGGCCGGTGGGCAGGGGAGCGGGGAGTGGGCGGCCTCTGGCGGCCCTAACCCATCCCCCTCCCAGCCTCCAGCGTGACCACATTCACCGGGGAGCCCAATATGTGTCCTCGCTGCAACAAGAGAGTCTACTTTGGTGAGTGACTGTCCAGCCCCGACCCCTGGGAGCCTCCCCCAGGGACCTGGCGTCACCATTCTCCCTGTTTCCAGCGGAGAAGGTGACGTCCCTGGGCAAGGACTGGCACCGGCCCTGCCTTCGCTGCGAGCGCTGCGGGAAGACGCTGACCCCTGGTGGGCACGCGGAGGTGAGGGGCTGAGTAGGGGTGGGGGCTGGGCAGGCCCGAGGGGGCGACTGCAGGGGGGCGGGACAGGGCGCCCAGGGAGGGGCGGCCTGGCGGGCAGGGCGGGTACTGCCCGGGCGGCCCTGGGGAGGCGGAGAGTCCGCGGCCCCTCCCTCAGCCCCCGTCTGCCCCCAGCACGACGGCCAGCCGTACTGCCACAAGCCCTGCTACGGCATACTCTTCGGACCCAAGGGTGAGTGGCGGGTCGGTCGGGGTGCCCCTCCCTTGCCTGGCCCGCGGTTCCCTGGCACCAGCCGCCTCTCTCGGCAGGAGTGAACACGGGCGCGGTGGGCAGCTACATCTACGACAGGGATCCCGAGGGCAAGGTCCAGCCCTAGGCTGTGGTCCCTCTGCCCCGCCAGATCCTGTCCCTCCGGGCTGCTGGGCTCCCACAAGTTGAGTGACCAGCTGCCAGCCCTGCCCAGCTCCTGCTTGCAACCTGGCTGAGCTGGAGGAGGGGCGGGCGAGGGCATGAGGCCCCTCCCACCCCCCATGTGTGGGTGTGTCTGTCCCGTCTGGCCGTCTCTGCAGGTCCCTGTCACCCCTTTTTGTGTCTGTGTCCGTGGGTGCCTCCCTGGCCCCGCCTCACTCCATGTGTCTCCCAGCATTTCTGCGTGTCCCTGCCCCCGTCCCCTGTCCCCTGTGGGTCTCCGAGGCGGCTGTCCCCCTCTCCCTCTCCTGCTGCCCCAGGCCAGCCCTGCCAGTGTTATTTATGCCCCTCTTGCCGGTGACGGCCACGCCCCTCACGTTGTCCCCCAGGTGGAAGGTGTCCCTGCCCGGGGCTCTCTGCCTGGCTCCCACGCTGCCTTGCAAGCTGCCAGCTCCGCCCTCACGTGGTTCACTCCCCTGCTGAGACTTTGCTGTCAATAAAAGGTTTGAGGATTGCAGGACCAGCACCCTGTCTCTGATGGGCGCCACTCCAGGACAACGTCCCTGCGTCCAGTCCACAAACACGCCCGTCTCACGCCCCGGCCTGGCTTCTGGCGGGCGGGGTCCTGCTCCCAGGGGTGATGGTGGGCACTGGGGTCTCGGCATGGTGCTACTGAGGAGGGGAAGGACCAGAGGGGAGGAGCTTGGTCCCTGGAGTGGGCAGTGGTGCCCACACCTAGTTGGGGTCTGGACTGGGTGGAGGTGGGGACAGGGACATCTGGGGCTGGGGTCCTGGTCAGGGGCAGGTGAGGGTAGTGTCCTTTGAGGACAGGAGCCCTGAGATATGCCAGGGTCGCCCTGGGAGAGGGCGGTGCCTGTGGGGCTGAACCCGGGCCCCTGGAAATGCGAGCAGCTGGCGTGGAGCCCAGAGCTGCCCGGGTCCCTGCAGGACCGAGGACAGTGGGAGGGGTCAGCCTTGAGAGCAAGCAGAGGGGGACCCTGTGGAGGGCCTGGGGACAGGGGACCAGAGGAGGGTCCTGTGCAGAAGACAGGGAGCTGCCTGCGGGTGGGGCTGAGGAGGGTGGGTGGCCGTGGCCTGGGCTGGGAAGTGGGGGAGGGGCCTGGCCGGGCTCCCGCACGCTCAGCGTGGCTGTTCCCAGCTTCTGTCCACAGGGTGAGGGACAGGCCTCAGCACGGGTGGGGCCAGGCTGGGATAAAACGAGCATGAGGGCCTGGGGGCTCCGGTCCCTTCCTGCCCAGGGGCACTGGTGACTGGGTTTGCAGCGAGGACACAGTCTCCCGGGCCGCCTCCAGTGGTGCAGGCTTGGCCCTTTGAACCAGACCCCCTGGCAGCTCCGGGAGCCCCTCCCGCCGCCCCTCCCCACCTGGCTCTCCGGGGGTGCCCACTAGAGGGCGCGCCCGCTCCTCCACTCTGGCGCACGGGGGCGGAAACGCCGCCTTCCCCTCTGCCTGGGCCCTGCCCGCACCCCCAGCCTTGGGCTCATGCCTGACCCCGTCCCCAGCACCACACCGAGGGGTGGTGGAAGCTCAGGCCTGTTCCCAGTTCCCAGCCCGTGGCACAAGCCCCTCCCAGCCCGCCCTCCCGTCCAGGGGCTCGGACACTGTCCTGTGAGCAGCCATCCGTGTCCCCGTGGGCTGGGCTGGCTCCGGTGTCCCGCAATGCCACAGCCGCCTTCTGCCTGGCCAGCCGAGCCGGGCACCCAGTGTGGGTGGCAGCGTCTCCTGTCACCGGGCCTGCGGCCAGAATGTGCAGGGCCTGAGGTGGGGGCAGCGGTCCCGGGCAGGTGGGGGTGTCCACTGCCCCCCAGGCAGAGGGAGGTCCAGGCAGGTGGGTGACTCCTGCTCAGAGGAGGGGCTGGGACGGTCCCTTCTCACCCCCTCTCCTGCCAACGCTTCCTGGTGGGGGGTCGTTTGGTGAGAACTCAGACCTCTCCACCCCCCCTGCATCCCGCCCTCGCCGCGGCTCCCAGGGTCGCATGGGAAATTCCTGCTCCCTGCCGTGGGGGCTGTGAGGGCACAGCTGGGCCCCTCCCTCGGGAGCCTCCAGTGGAAACTATGTCTCGAGGAGACATGGTGGGCGGTGTGCCCTTCCCCAAAACCTAGGCCAGGGTGGGCTGCGGTGGGGAGGCCTTTTTGTGCATGAGGAGGCCCCACCTGGGCGGGCTGGGGGACGAGGCGGGCAGGGGTCTCCGAGGGGGAGATCAGGCACTGGCAGGGGCCCCACCCCAGGTCTGGCAGGGTAGGACCCGCCCATCTCCCGCAGGCGTTGGAGGATGAGGCGCTGCCTGCCTGTTTGTTTCCAAGGCGTTGTCATGGAAGCCGGGCGGTTGCCACTACTGTTTGTGTCAGCGTTGCCGCTGGGCAGCGCCAGTGGGGGTGGCCGGGTGCCATGGCACTGCCAGCACACCCTCGGTGGCACCAGCTGCAGGAAGCTACCCCTCTGCCTCCAGCCACGTGCTTCCTCGGGTGCCCACAGGACTGATGCCCCTCAAGATGGAGTGAAGCAGGAATGGCACCTTTGTCCCCGGCCCTGGGCCTTCCCCATCCCTCCCTGGGAGGCTGCTCTGGCCTCAGCCTCCACCCTCCTGCCCTCTGAGCCACGCCCAGCCCTGCGGTGGCCCTGAAATGCCACCTCACCCCCTCACTCCCCCTTCAGATCCGCTGGGCACCCAGTCCAGGGACCCACAGGCCGCTGAGACCCAGCGCCAGCTCCATGCTTGCACCCTGAGCCACTCTGCAGGCCGAGCTCTGCACTGGGGGCCCCTTCTGCATCCTGCTCCCTGCCCCCACCCTGTTGGCCAGTCTCCCTGCACCTCCTGGCCAGGTCCCCCCTCGGCCACCCCCCACCTCTGACCGGGGCTGGGGGGGACTTGCTGTGTCCCTGGCCAGGCGTCTCTGTGGGGCCGGCTCGGCCTGCGGCTCCCTGTGTCCCCACCTCTCCGAGTCCGAGACCCTCTGACCCATGTCCCAGACCCCCAGGACCCCAGCACCCTCCCTCTGAGCCCTGCCCAGCGTCCCCTGGGCCAGTGACCTCCAGCATCGGCCCTGGGTGCCCCCTTTCGGAGCCCACCCCGTTCTGGCTAGATTCCCTGCGCCTCTACAGGACTGGGGGCATGACTCCCTCCTGCTCCTGGGTCCAGCTCACTTCACTGGCCAGTGTCCCCCCGCTCTGGGCTGTTGAGGGCTGGGCACAGGCCAGGACTAGCCCAGAACGGCAGGGGTGGGCGGCACTTTTTCCCAGGGCCTGGATGGTGGGGGTTCAGGGTCCAGCCTCAAGGGAGGGGAGGGAGGGCAGGGGCACCCTATCCGGCCAGACCAGGGACCCCAGGCAGGGGTGCACCCGTGTTGGGGGCAGGGTTGGCTGAAGGAGCCCCGCCCTCCACACTCCCTTCTCTCCTTGGCCAGGCTACTTCCGGGAGCGTGTGATCCGCCAGCAGCCCTCCCACCTGGGCAGGGGCGAGGCCGGGGGATGGGAGAAGGCGGTCTGGGGGGCTGAATGCCTCAGGGCTGCCCTGGGGCCAGACCTCAGGCCAGACAGGGGGTCCCAGGAGGCCAGCTGCTGAAAATAGACCCTGGGAACTCAGATGTGAGTGTCGTGACTCAGCCAGGCAGAGGGGAGGGCCCGGGAGGAGTGGACGCTGGGGACGCCTGAGCTGGGCGTGGCCGGGGCCCAGCGGGTTTTTCTTGGAGAGTGTGTTGGCAGCGCAGGGCACCTGGGTGCAGGGAGCACGGGACAGGCCCAGCTGGCCTGCGCCATCCTCACACCTGTCTGCACCCTCAGCCTGTGCACGCTGAGGAAGGCCCAGAGGGCTCCAAGGATGAGGTGCCCAGACGCCCCCAGGAGGAGCAGAACTTTCCTGGTGAGGGCGGGTGGCGGGATTCCTCGGCGGTCAGCAAGGCCCATCCTGCCTCTCGAGTTAGTCAGGCTCCTGGGGTCCGCGCTTGGCCGCAGGGGGCGCATCGGCATCTCCAGGCCTCCCCTGGGCAAAGCAGGGCAGGCTGAGGGCACAGGGGTGGCGGGCGCCTAGGGTGCCCTCACGCTGTCTGGGACAGGGCGGAACGTTCTGGGCACAGAGGCCGCCTGGGGCAGCAGCTGGGGAGCTCAGTGTCCTGTCCTGACCCGCACTCTGTCCTCTGTCTGTTCACACTACAAAGGCCACCAGCACCCCCGCAGAGGGGGGAGGGGTGGAGGGGCCAGGGGAGCTGATGGAAGCAAGAGCCCTTGCACCTGGTGGCACGGGGTCTGCCCTACCTGGCCCCCAGCCCAGCCTCGGACGGGGCGGGCGTCGCTGGGTGGGGCAGCCTGGACTGAGTCTGGGTGGAGGAGGAGCTGATGAGGGGTCCCTGCCCCCACAGGCAGGATGGGTGGGGAGCGCAGGAGACAGCCAGCTTGAGGGGCACGTCAGTCTGAGGCTGGAATTTTGGGAGGGTTCCAGGGATTCTGTGTGTGTGTGTGTGTCTTGCACATGTGTCCGTATGTCTGTGTGCCCTGAGTGTGTGCATCTGAGTTGAGTTTCTGGAAAAGTTGTGTGTACCAACACAGAGGGCCCAGCCCCGCGTCCAAGGCATCCTCCCGCTCCCTCCCCGTGACCATGGCAACAGGAAATAACAGCAGGCAAGGCCAGGAAGGGACTCACCACTCTGGTTTTCAAGGGGGGGCTCCCTGCTGGGCAGGGTAGGTTGGAGTCCAGTGTGTGGGGGCAGGGGCCACCCCTGGGGTGGCGGATGGAGGGGAGGGCTGGCACTGGGTCATTGCCCGGATGGACACACACACACAGGTATGCCTGTGGGCACACCCCTTGCACCCTGGGGCACCACCTGCTGTGCAGGGTGCCGCACAGCCTCTGCACGGTACACACCCCAGGCGGCGGCTGTCCCATCCTCAGCGAACAGCACGGTGGCATGTGCTGTGTGTGTGGCCTGGCCGCAGAACCTGCAGCAACAGAGACCCCCCACCTCCCTGAGACTGTCCCCCGCCCCCAGCTCTCCACATCAACAGCATCTTTGCTGGGCCACTTCTCCCTCCCACTTCCGGGCCTGCTGCCTGGCACCTCGTCCCCCGTTCTGCTCATGTCTGCCCTGTGGGCTGGAGAGCCGCAGGATGAGAGAGAAGAGCCAGAGGGGGAGACAGGATGTGCCCTCCCCACCCGGAGACACAGACTCTGCCAGGGGCAGAAGTGCAAGCAGCTGGGCAGAGGGAGAGGCAGGTCCCCAGGGCCAGGGATGAGGGAAGTCAGGCCCCGCCTTCCTGTTCCCCGCCAGTCTGGCCCAGACCAAGGAGTGGAGACTCCTAGAATTTAATTTATGGAGAGGGGTGGCCTGGTGGCCCCAATTCCAGAAACCACACCGCGGAGCCCCTGTGCTGGGCAGGGAGGGCAGGCGGGCCCAGACCTGAGAATGGGCTTTAAGGCCTACCAGGCTGGAAACTGGGGGTGCGAGGTTGCAGGGCTGGAGTGCACCCCTTTTGTGGAAGCCCCACCGCTCAACGGTTTCAGAACTGGGGGGAAAGGTTCCAGGGGGACCCTGCAGAATGTCATCACAGACCCAGGACTTGCAGAGCCCCAGTGGGTAGAACCGTGGCCTCAAGGAGGGAGTTCTGGGGAGGAAGGCGGTGCCTGGAGAGAGGTGGGGGTGCAGGGTGTGTGTGGCCTTGGGCTGGACGTGTGGCCTCTGTGCCAAACACAAGAGCCTCAGTCACCCTCCACACCTGGAGCTCCTGCCTTCACCCCCAGCTGGGACCTAGTCCGGACAGTAGTTTGGGGCAGGGGTCTTGAGCTGGAGGACCCCATGGCTTCCCTTCCTCGTCTCTGTGGCAGGCCTCTTCAGGGAAGGTGAGGTTGGGGTCACAGGTGCAGTCGGGGCTGCATGCCCGCTGGGGATGGGGGTTGGGGGCTCCTGGGGACACCCCCCCAAGGAGGGTGTCCAGCACCCGCCACGGGGATGATAACTGGGCAGGCCCAGAGATGACGTTTTGTTTTTTTAGATGGGTGTGTACAGGGGAGATGAGGACGCTGGTTACAGGGTAGCTGGAGGGAGGGTGGACAGGGAGGCCATGAGCTGGGAGCAGGGGCTGGGGCAGAGACAGGGAGCGAGAGCTGTCCGGGCTGACAGGACCAGGGGCACAGGAGGGTGGGCAGGGCCTGGCTAAGGGAGAGGGGTGGCCTGGTGGCCCCGACTCCAGGAATCACACCGCGGAGCCCCTGTGCCGGGCAGGGAGGGCAGGCGGGCCCAGACCTGAGAGTGGGCTTCAAGGCTTACCAGGCTGGAAGCTGGGGGTGCGAGGTTGCAGGGCTGGAGTGCACCCCTGCTGCGGAAGCCCCACCGCTGAGGGGTTTCGGAACTGGGGGGAAAGGCTCCAGGGGGACCCTGCAGAATGTCATCACAGACCCAGGACTTGCAGAGCCCCAGTGGGCAGAACCGTGGTCTCAAGGAGGGAGTCGGGGAGGAAGGCGGTGAGGAACTCCAGGCTGCCGCGCGTGAAGGGGCGACCCCGCAGCCCTCCCGAATCTCCTGGCGGAGCGGGGTCGGACCGTCCCCGCCTGGCACCAGGGAGGCCCGGGGCCAGCCTCCACCTCACCTGGGCGGCGGCGGACTCGGACGGCTCCAGAGACGCCCCCCCCGAGATAAGGACCCCTCCCCGGGCCGGGCCAAGGCAGGTCGGAGATGGCCTGGGCGTGGCCGCACCGCGCCCTCGCCCTCGCCCCGCCCGATCTGTCCCCAAGTTTAGGTCCCCTGGCTTGGAGGCTGCTCTTCCGAATTCCCCGGGGACGTTCCCGCTGCGGTCCGATGGACTTTCCAGGGAGCGGAGGGGGTGGGGGGACGTCCCACGGGAGTGAGAGGGCTGGGGAGGGCGGGCCTCCTGGCCGCGCGCGGGCTGGAAGTCCGCAGTGGGGTTCCTCGGGAGGGGGTCTACCAGACGAGTGTCCCCAACCCTCTATCTTGGGGAGGGGAGGGTCAAAGTGTGTGCGCATGCTAATTTGCATCTATTTGCATTTTAGAGGCGTCCCGGCCTGTCCCCGGTTTCAGCAGATCTAGGGGCTCAGGCAGGTGCCCACGGGATGGGGCTGGGGAGGCAGTGCCCCTTCCTGCTCCCGGGGAGCCCCTCGGCCCGGCCGGACCCCGCAGGCTTCAGAGCCCTGGGAGACGGGCGGGGCTTGAACTCGCCGCCGGAGCACGGCCCCCTTAGACAGTCCCGCGAATATCCTGCGCCCCCGTGGCCTCCCTGTCTTCAGCCAGGCCTGGGCCCCGGGCCCCGCCTGAAGGCAGAGGTGGAGCAGATGACCTTTCTCGGCGGGATGGCCCGATCTGATGTCCCCAGGGTCCAAGTCCCGGATTCCGGGGCGGGGCGTGGGGGCGGGGTCCCAAAGGGGCGGGGTCCCGGGGCCCCTGAAAGACTCCGACCCGGCGCGACCCACCCAGTCTCGCGCCAACAACCTCTTCCGCCCAGACGCAGCCGCAGCCGCAGCCCCGGACCCGGCGCCGCCATGCCCAAGTGCCCCAAGTGCGACAAGGAGGTGTACTTCGGTGAGCGCGCCCACCTCCGGCCCACGCCCTGCCCGACGCCCCCACGCGGGCCCTCGCGGAAGCACGGCGAGGGGCGACGGGGCTGGGGCCGCTCAGGTGGACCCAGGGCGCTGGGGGACCCCTGGGCGCCGCGTGGAACAGAACTTCAGTCTTGCTCGCGGGTGCCGGGGTGTGAGGGGAGACCCCCTGCGTGGGGGCGTCCCGCTATCCTGCCAATTCTCCGTGGTCCGCTGTCTCTGTCTCTGAGTCTCCCCGTCTCTCCGTGTCCAGTCCAGGACTCCCCGTTTCTGGGTCCCGCCGTCTCTCGTGCCTCCCCTCGGGCGCGCCCTGGGCGGGGACCCCGCGGGGTGGGAAGGAACTCGGAGCTGGGGCCGCCCCTCCCAACGCTAAGTGGAAACAGACGCGGAAACCGACGCCCGCGGCACGATTCGGGGCGCCCGCCTCCCGGCCCGCGCGCGCCCGGGGTTCCACCCCTGGGAGGGAGGGGAAGCACCCTTCCGCCCCGGGCGCCCGTAGGCTCCACCCCAGGCACCCGGGCAGAGGCCAGAAGGCTTAGCCCGGGCGGCCTGGCCCCGCTGACCCGCTCCCCCGACCTCTGGCCCCGGACGCCCCACCCAGCCCTCAGGGCCAAGGCCCAGCGACCTCTGTCGTTTATTCGGCTGGGTTGACCTGAGGGGCCTGGAGGTGCCCCCTCACCCCATGGAGCACAGGGGCAGGCTGAGAGCTTAGGGTGTATGCCAGCGGTGAGCGTACCCTGTGTCCCCAGAGCAGTGTCTCATGGGGAGCCTGTCTGTACCTCTGCAGCTGAGCGGGTGACCTCTCTGGGCAAGGACTGGCATCGGCCCTGCCTGAAGTGTGAGAAATGTGGGAAGACGCTCACCTCCGGGGGTCACGCTGAGGTGAGTGGGGGCCCGGGGAGTGTGGCGGGGGAGTGTGGCGGGGCACGGTGGTGGCCACACCCCTCACGCCTTTTCTCTCTGCAGCATGAAGGCAAGCCCTACTGCAACCACCCTTGCTACTCTGCCATGTTCGGACCCAAAGGTATGCTCCCCGTCCCCCCCCCTACAGGCACATCCCCCCCCACCTGTTGACTGTTTTCTCTCTTTCTCTGCAGGCTTTGGGCGGGGTGGAGCTGAGAGTCACACTTTCAAGTAAACCCAGGTATAACCCCCCAGTCCTGCCCAGCCCATCTGCCCTCCGGGTGGGGACAGAGGGACGGCCCCACCCACAGAGAGGTCCGACTGCTCCTTGGGCAGGAGGGAGCAGGTGGATGGTGCCCTCACCTCTGTCTCTCCCTGCACAGGCTGTGGAGACCTCGTCCCCACCTGCTGGGCCACTCTTCAGGCAGATGCCAGGCCTCAGCCCAGACGCCCAGGGCCCCCTTGTACCCACGGTACCTTCAATAAACCTACACTTGGAAGAGCCCTGTGTGTGTGTGTCTTTGTGTGTGTGTGTGGTGTGCACACGTGCGTGCATGCGTGCCAAGAAGTACCTGAGGGGGCTGCAGTTCAGGGGTGGGGGTTGGATCTGGCCCAGGCCCTGCCCAGGCGCCTGCTCTTCCTGCTTTGGCAGGCGCTGCTGCCCACTGCCCTCCTGGAGGGCCTTTCTGGGTACCTCACAGGCCAGAGTCCCAACCGCAGGGCGAGAGCCCAGGCCACCCTGGACATCTGGTGCCATCCCTAGAGCTCGGAGCCCACCTCTGCACCTCCCAGGCCCACAGAGATGCCCCTGAGCCCTCCTGGTGGTTCTGGGATGGTATGAGGGGAGGTTCTGCAGGCCGGGCCACAGGGTCAGCGGGACCTTCGGGCCTGGAGTGGGTGGGGCTGGGGGGGAGGGTGAATCAGCTGCAGCTCCTGCCGGTTCCCTTTCTGAGCAGAGCAGCTTTCGGGGGTTGTGGTGGGGAGTCCCTGCCTTCTCCCTTCCCACTTCCTGCCGCACCACCCGAGGCGGTTCTGGTTTCTGCAGGCCTTGGTGGCCGCTCAGATTCTGACCCAGAAGCCACCACCCCATGTCCTTGTTTGCCCCTCACCCTAGGCCTTCCTCCCCGACACTGGCCACCTCACAGGTGAAGGCCACCCCTCCCAGGACCCTACTGACCTCAAGAGCCCAGAGGGGCCCTCTCTGCCCTGCCTTAGGGCTTTGGTGGGGTGGTGCAGGCATGAGCTGGGCAGACTGTCAAGGGCGGCCTGTAGGGTGGGGTGTGTGTGTGATTGGGTGATTCCTGGAATTCCAAGAGGTGGGAGACAGGGATTTTCCTGATGGATGGGATGGGGTGGGGGAGGACAGAGCAGAGGATTCTGCAGTGAGGCCTCAGTGGCCTGTGGGGCTGGGAGGACTGAGGGCTTTGAGACTCCGGTCCACCTTGAGCCCCGGGAGGGGCAGCGCTGAGCTAAGCAGCAGAGGTGCCCCCAGCCTTGTCCTCGTGGCCCGGGCCCCGGAGTAGCTCACAGTCCAGGCTGGGCGCAGACCGGAGCAGAGGCCTGCAGGAAGAGTGGAGGGCAGCTGGGCCTGGGAGGGGGGGGCGCCACAGGCCGAAGGTCCAGCAGCTGCGAAGGCCCTCAGAGGGGAAGGGCTCCCTGGGTTCAAGGAACCCCAGGGATTGGGAACCAGCGTGGGCAGGGCGAGGAATGTGGTCTTTATCCTGAGGGCTGCAGGGCCTAGGAAGGGTGTCCTGGCAGGGTGGCCAGAGAGGCCGCTGGGCTGCTTTGTGGAGAGGGGAAGCCGGTGGGGGTCCCCGCCCGCGCTGGTGGGGGCCAGGAGTGCGCCAAGGAGGTGAGTGGGCCTGGGCGGTGCCCCGAGACGGGCGGCCAGGGGAGGCCGGTGGGCGGGCGAGGTGGGGACTGCGCGGGGCGGGAACACGTCCCTCGCGGGACGAGTCCTCGCCGTCCCATCGCGGTGTCTCTCCCTCCTCCGCGTCCCCGCCCGCTCGACCCTCCGTGACGTCCGCAGCGCGTGGGCTGGAACTGGCCGCGGCGAAGTCCGCTGCGGCTGCCCCGGTGGCGTCTAAGATCCCGGGCGGGCGCCGGCGCGGGCGCGGCGCCGCGTGGCTCCAGAGCCTCCCGCCCGCACTGAGTGCCTCGTGCCCGCCTGTCGCCTGCCGTGTCTGCGCTCCCTGGAAGTGCGGCCGCGGGGGCTCTTCAGCGCCGGCCCTCAGGGACCCGGACGGGGCCTGGGGCGGGGCCAGCCCACCGCAGGCGCTCGGAGGCCGCAGACGCGCGTACATGGCGGGAGCCGTCGGGGTGCGGCGGGGTCCGGGCGCCCCCTGGCGGCTCTTCGGGGAGGCCACGCGGAGGGGCCAAGGTCGCCCGCTCGGCTGGGTGGGGCCCGGCGACACCGCCCTCCGCGGCCAGGGAGCGCCCCCAGGCGCATGCGCCT
Organism: Lemur catta; assembly: GCF_020740605.2. Taxonomy (NCBI): domain Eukaryota; kingdom Metazoa; phylum Chordata; class Mammalia; order Primates; family Lemuridae; genus Lemur; species Lemur catta. The sequence continues at coordinate 978,171 of NC_059128.1, read as the reverse complement.
CTGCAGTGCCCGCCCGACGGTTGCTAGGTTGCCAGTGGCGTGAGGCGCTGATTGGTGGGGTTTGGGCGAGGTGGGGTGTCAGGTGTTGCGCGGACTGCGGGGAGCTGTCAACACCGATGGCCCCGCCTGGCGCCCGGAAGTGCCTCTGTACAGGACAGAGCAAACTGTACTCAAGCTCCAGGGGCATCACTCATTGGGCCAGGGCCATGCGGCGCCATGATTGGTCGCTGGGCTCTGCCGGCGCGGTGATTGGTCGCTGGGCTCTGCCGGCGCGGTGATTGGTCGCTGGGCCGGGCTGGCGCCGTGATTGGTTGCTGGGCCCGGCCGGCGGCAGCGCGCGGTCCGAGGGAAGCTGGTGCCGGCTGGATGGGGAGGCGGCGGCGGCTGCTGGTGGACGCGGCGGCCGAGGCCGGGGCTGGGGCCCTACCCAAGGTCATCGCCGCACTGAGTCGGTCTCTGCCCGCCGGGCCGAGCCCCGAGATCTTCCGCCGCGCCAAGTTCGATCGTCCAGAGGCGGTGAGGCTCGCGCGGCGGGCGGCCGGCAGGGTGGGGCCCAGGGCGGACGCAGGGAGGCGGGCTGGCGCGGCTGACCGCCTGTTTTTAATTTTCCGCAGGCCCCTGCGCTCTGGCAGCTCCTTTTCCGCTTGCTCTCACCGCGGTCCGTAGGCGGAGCTTCGGCCCCGCTCGGCCTGGGTAAGCCCCGCCCCTCGGGTCACTGGCGCCGCCCACTTATGTAAAGTCCCGCCCCTGTAATTCCCGCTCTCCCTGGCAAGCCCTGCCCCTGGTGGGCTCTGGCCCGCCCATGCCTGCAATGCCCTGCTCGGGCAAGCCCCGCCCACAAGGCTCTGCCCCCGCCACCCAGGCATCAGTGGCTCCGCCTGCCCTCCCCGGCAAGCCCCGCCCACCCAGGCAGCGCTGGCTCCGCCCCTCCTGTAAAAGCTCTGCTACTGGTTAGGCCCTGGCCCCGCCCAGCCACATAAGCCCCACCTCCAGGCTGGCCCTTGGTCTCTGCCTGTTTGGTCTGAGACTCAGACCTCCCCCCTCATTGTCCCCTCTGAGCCAGGCCTCTGCCTGGGGGTCCTGGGAGGTCTCTGAAGGAGTCCAGGTGGTATCACCTCCAGGTGGGTGGCCCCCCTGACTGGTGGTCTTCTACCCCAGAAGCCCAGGCCTGCTTGGTGAAGTCCGCGCTGCGCTCCCAGGGCTATCCGAGGCAGGTGCTGGCACAACTCCCCGAGGACGGCTCCTGGGGCAGCCGGGAGCTGCTGCTGGCCCTGTCCTGGCTCCTGGCCCGAGGACCTGTGCTCGAGCGGCTGCTGGCCCAGGCCCACGTGCAGCTGGGTGACGAGATGCCTGTGTGTGAGGTGGGTGCGGGTGGGGGGCGGTGCCCAGTCCTGGCTGGACGCCAGGGTGCCCCCATGGTCTTCAGTCCTGGGGCCAGAGCGAGGGCAGGCCTGGGCCAGCCCCCTCCGTGTCTCCTGCTCTGACCCTCAGGACAGTCCTGTGAGGGGGATGCCCGCTGCCCGGCTGAGGACATGGAGGGTGCCTCCACTGCCCTCTGCCCCAGCCCCTCCAGGGCATGGTGGGGTGTGGGAGCAGGGCCTGACCCTCAGCCCCTCTCCAGTGTGAGGCCGTGGCCAGCACTGGTCCCCTGGCACCCCACATGGACGCAGAGGGCCCTGTGGACATCCGCTGTGTGCAGTGGCTGATGGGAAGGCTGTGGTTCCGGTGGCGATGCCTGACCGCCAGTCAGCAGGAGCAGTGCGCCCTCCTGAGCAAGGTGGGTCCAGCACGTGGCTTTCCACCCAGGGCCCGTAACCCCGAGCCACAGGCTGCCAGCTGCCCTTCCCTGCAGCCTGTCTGCTGGGTCTGGCACGGCTGGGTCCCAGGCTGTTGGCTGGATGTGAGCCTTCCCAGGCCTGGCTGGGGCTGGTGGGGCCTAGGTGCTGCCCTGGGTGGCCTGGAGCCCCTGCCGCGGCTCCTGGTGGTCCAGGTGGGGCCCAGGGCAGGATGGAGTTGAACAGTGCTGGGGCAGGGAGCCAGTGGGCGGCAGCATCGTGGCCCCACTGGCAGGGCAGAAGCTGGGTGTCAGAGAGCTCACAGGTTGGCCTCATTCCCTGAAGTAATGGGCGGCCTCGAGACCGTGTCACCAAGCAATGGGATGGCTCTGTGGCATGGCGGAGCTGCTACCTTCTGGGCACCCCCTCCTCCCACCACATTCTGGGTGTGGGTGGAGTTGGGTGGTGGCAGCTCCTACAGGGGCCTCGGAGAGCCAGGGTCTCCAGGGTCAGCTGCAGGGTCACAGGTGCCCGGTGGTGTGCTCAGTGTGAGGTCAGGGCTGCCAAGTGCTGGGTGGTGGCAGCAGCAGTGCAGGGCTCCTTGGTGCTGAGCCTCCCAGCCCCCTGGCCCTCTTGCAGAAGGTCTGTCACTCAGCCAGTCTTTCCTGGGGCCACTCACGCCATCTTGCCCAGCCTTGGCTCCAGCCACTCCCCTGTGCGGGCATGCCCACCTGTGAACCTGTGTGTCGCCTTCCAGCCTCACCTCTCTGTGGGGCCCTCCCTCTCCCCCTTGACTGAGAAAGTCACTGCGTCCCCACCGTTGGCCTTGCTGGGCCACTGTGCCTGTCCAGAGGCTGTTCCTCCTGCCACCTGGGCCGCTGAGGGCAGGACTGCACTTGGGGAGCTTGGCACTGGGCAGGCAGGGGGGTGGGCAGGGGTGCCCGCTCCAGTCCTCTTGCTACCTGGGGAGTTGGGTGAAGTGGGGAGGCCGTGGTGAGGTGGCCTGGGGCCCTTCCGTCTGCAGGGAGCCCCCAGCCTCGCTGACAGCCTCCTGAGCCCCACCCTGCCCCGCCGCGGCCTCTCCGAGCCCTGTTTCCTTGTCTGTAAGGCGGGCAAAGGCCGACCTCACCGGGCTGGGGGAGGTGCCTGTCCCCCCTCAGCCTGGGGTCTGCACTGCCTGCTTCAGATCCACTTGTATACGCGTGGCTGCCATAGTGACCAGCGTCTGGGCCACCTGTCTGTTGCTGAAACGGAGATGCTCAGGGACCCAGAGGGCGGCCGGCAGGTGAGGGCCACGCCTGGTGGGGAGGGGCCTGCGGGGAGGACGGGGCAGTTGACTGGCTTTGAGCTGTGGGTGTCTCTGGGTGTCTGCCAAGCTCAGCGTCATTGCTGGGGGTTGGGGGTGTGACAGGTGTGTCCTCTGGGCCTCTCCTGGCCCCATGGACAGTCCACCCCTCCAGGATTCCAGACTGGCTGTTGTGTGTGCATGTCCTCTGTGGCTAGGCACGGACAGGGTCCCAGGGACACAGGTCTTGGGGCCAGGCTGGCAGCTGGCTGAGGCGGGAACCGCTGGAATTAAGGAACACCGATCTAGGTCTGAGCTGACGGTGTTGGTGCCTCGAGCCCATGCAGGTGTCACCCAGTGTGGTGGGGGTCCCTGGGGTGGGAGGGGCTGGCCCAGCACACAGCTCATGCTGGGCACAGGGCTGGCTGTCACGTGCAGGCGGGGCTCTGGACCGTTTGAGTAGTAGCTGGCACTGCCCAGGCCTAGACATGTCTGGCGGGGTGGGAGGCCTGGGGCCCAGGGCTGGTGGGACCCCTCCTCCCAGGCCCAGCCCCACTCTCTGCCTCTTCTGTCCCTGGCCCCAGAGACTTGGCTCCTCCACCTTGTCCCAGGGCAGGTGGGACCAGGGGACCCAGGGGTCAGAGGCAGATGGCCTGGCTCCCGGTCCCCACTGTCTCTGTCATCGCCGGGGCTTCCTGCCACGGCCAGTCTGGCAGCAGACTGCAGCTCTGGAGCCTCGTGCCCCTGGGGGTTTGCGTGCCTGTTGTGGGCTCCTGGTGCCCACTGTGGCCTGCCTGGCCCTGGTGCCAGCTGGGCCTGCATCCCCGGCTTCCGCCTGCCTGGCCCCCGCCCAGCAGGGCCTGCGCTTGGCCTTGGAGGTGCTGAGGCAGCATTTGTGTGTCCCCAGCTGCCCTTGTCCCTGTTTTAGAGGTGACTCAGCGAGGCCCAGGCTCCTAGCCCCTGGGTTGGACAGAGCAGAGGCTGCCCTGGCTCCAGCCTGCTCCTGCCTGGGACCCTCTGTGGGACCACCCTCTGGTGTGGTGGGGCCTGGGGTGGCGAGGCTCGTATCCCTTGGGGGCCGGCATGTGTTGGTGCTGCAGGACTACGGACGGTGGTGGCCTGCGGCCATGGGTCGGCTTCCTTCCAGGGTGGTGGAGGGGGAGTTGGCCAAGGCCTGGATCTGGCCTACCCAAGGGGCCTGCACTCCTGGGCCAGGTCCCAGAAGCTTCCGGAATGATGTGTGGCTGGTGTGTGAGCAGCCAGGTGTGCAGCCGGGTGCCTGCGCAGCCTCCCGGGTTACTGCTGCAGCTGCAGCCTTCTGTCTGCATCCCCCTGTGCCCCCGGGCGCTTTGCCTTGCAGCTGCTGCGGAGGCTGGAGCGCGAGAACGCGGGCCTGGAGGCCGCTCTGCAGTGGCGGCGGGGTGAGCTGGTCTTCTGGCGGTGGATGGTAAGGAAGCCGTTGCCCGCCCCCCTGCTCCCCTTCTCGCAGACCACAGCAGCCCCGCGGTGCGCCACGGCCTTTCCATTCCCCAGACTGGGAGGGGACGCCACCCCCCCAGGCCCCCGCAGCGAAGCCAACTTTGTGCCCAGGCCTGGCAGCTCCGAGTCTGGGGCTTCTTCTAGGACGTCCTGCTGTGTTCTGGGGCGGCCCACCGTTGCTGGCCCTGCTCTGGCCTAGACTTGCCGGGGGTCTGCAGGCTTTCAGAGTGGGGTCTTTGTGTCTCCCCGGGTGCTGCTCCTGCTGGGGAAATGGGAGCTGTCCGGCCCCCGTGGGGCTCAGGAGGCCACCCCTGCCCCGGGCCTCTGCGCTCTGCCCTGCGCTGGATGTGCACCCTCTCACTTCGGTCTCTCTCTGCAGGACACGGTCCTGGGAGCCTGCCCCCCAGAGGCCCCAGCTGCGGCCGCACAGCCCGCCTTTCTGCCCAGGATCCCTGAGCGTGGGCCTGGCCAGGGGGAGCTGGTGGCACGGGAGCTGCGGGCGCTGCAGGAGGAGCTGTGCGAGGCCACGGAGCGCAGGCGGGCGGCCTGGGAGGCCCGGGTGAGCCGCTCAGAGCACCAAACACGGCCCCTGGGGGGGGGTGCTGAACGCCAGGAACAGCCAGCAACATAGTGAGGGGAGGTGCATGGCACAGGGTCCCTGCTGCCCCTGTAGCGGCTACTCGATGTCCCCAGACCACCTGGTGAAAGTCTGTTGGTCTCCCAAGGCTCCTTTGACGACCAGGGAGGCAGCCAGCGCCCGCACGTCGGCTGCACGTCACCTAGGCGCTGGCAGCCACCCTCCACGCCATGCCTGGGGACTGCGAGTGGGCATGTGGGTCCCCAGCCCCAAACACTGTGCCGTCTCTGGCCTGAGCGGGGCCCTGGCTGTGAACACGGGGCCGCACTTGCTGCATCTGTTTTCTTTTTGTGCCGCATTTTAACGTACATTGCAGAAATGGTCTCCGCTCTCCAAGGAGCAAGGGTGTTTCCCACCTGCCTGTAGCACGTCACCCTGATTGTGGAGATAACTGCCCCCCCATCCCCAGTGGATGTCCCCTGTGTCCCCACTGTCTGCAGCCGAGCTGGGGCGCCCCGCCCTCCCCAGCAGGAGGGGACGCTGTGCCATGTGCGGAGCCTCCTTGCACCTGTCTGGCTCAGGGCCCTGAGGGCAGAGCCGGTTCGGCAGGACGCCAGGGGCTCTGGGTGCTTCCCCAGGGACAGCCGGGGCGCAGCCGCTTTGTACTCCGGTGGTGTGGGCTGGGCCCTGAAGACCCTGTGGTGTTGCCCCCACCCCAGCAGGCCAGCTGCCCACAGGGTCTCTGGGACAGGGACTGCCCTCAGGGCCAGAGGCAGCAGTGGCAGGCGGCTCCCTTGGCCGCACCAGCGTCCCCTTGGTCAGCCCCCACCCGTGGTCGCTGCTCCTGGCGGGCAGTGGGAAGGGGGAAGCTGGTTCAGCAGAGTGGTGGGTGGTGGGGAATGGGCCGAGCCCCGGAGGGGTGGCTGGGGTTGGAGCGGGTGTCCTGAGGGGTGGAGGCTGGGGACCTGCCCCTGTAGGGCTTCAGGGAGGCAGGCTGCCCAGCTGCCCCTGGCTTAGGAGTCAGGTGCTCAGCCGGGCTGATGCAGAGCCCAGGATGGGGGTCCTTTGGGGCTGGCTCTGAGGCTGGCCCACTCTTTCTGGGGGTCGGTCTCCAGGGGCCTGTCTCTGGGCCCAGGGAGTGCTCAGGGGGCTGAGGCAGCATCCTGGGGCATGCAACTGCCTTTGGTTTACGAGCTGTCAGGTTTTCTGTTGTCTCTGTGCAGGTGGGAGGCCAGGGCCGGGGGCCACAGTGGAGCTCTGCTCGGCAGGCCTTGCAGAAGGCTGTGGACCAGGAGCTGGCAGCCCTGCAGTGGGCCTGGGAGCAAGACAGGGGCCCAGCCCGGCCCCATGGGCCCCACCGGCTGGTGAGACGTGAGGATGAGGCACCCGGGGGCCAGGACCTGCGGGCAGCCGAGGTGATCCGGGTGCTGAGGAGTCAGGAGGCCCGCCTGGAGGCGGCGCTACGTCAACTGCAGGGACAATGTCGGCAGGAGCTGGCCAGGCTGGCAGGAGCCCTGCCTGGCCTCATCTGGATCCTGCCGCCCGGACGCTGAGCACTGGCAGGCACACCCTCCCTGTGGGGACCTGCCTTGGCCTGGCTGGTCCTGGAGGAATAGATTCTAGGGCCTAGAGACAGCGCCGACTCGAAGCCCCAGGCCACGTGCTTGCCCCAGGGCTAGGGCTGTTCGACTGTGGCTGGAGCCCAGGCTCTGGGACAGCAGTACTGGGCGGGCGGGGCTGGTCCCCCAGGAGGTCATCACGGGTCTGATGGCCGTGCCCACTCAGTCTGGGGGGCCCTCAGGTGAATTGCAGAGCCTCCTGTGGGGGCAGATGTGCCTTCCCTGTGCCACCCTGTCCAGTTCTGCCGAGCTGGGAGGAGACCCTGGGGTGGGGGGGGCAGGCAAGGTGAGTGTGAGAGGACCCTGGGGGGCCGCAGGCCCTGGACGGTCCCCTGTGCCCCTCCTGCCCCGGGCTGTGGATGTGCCTGGTGTGTGTGCGTGGAAGGCTGCCGACCAGAGCCCTGGGAGCGCTGCTCCTCCTGGGGCCCCATGAGTGAGCGGAGGCCACAGCCTGGACAGAGGGGCTTTGTTCCAGCGGCTGCTCAGCGGGCCCAGCTCGGCCCTGACAAAGAGACATCTGTGTGCATGGCGGAAGGAGGCTTGGCCTCACTGTGCCACCCGCCCCCACCGGTGGGCACAGGCTGCCCCTCGGTCCAGCCCTGCCCCCTCACCACGGCTGTCAGACCCCGACCCGACGCTGGGTGGGTGATGGGGCCTGCTGGGCCCCTCCAGCCTCCTGCCAGCTCAGGACTGAGGCCATGTCCGGCCCCTGGGCACTCTGGGCCCCTCTGCCGGAACATTCTCTTGGGGGCTTGTCCTGCCTCCCTGGGGTGTGTGGTGGAGCAACAGCTCACACCTGGGGCAGCAGCTCCGGTGTCTGCCAGTCCAGGCCCCGGTCCCTGGGGGTGGGACCATCCCAGCCGCAGGGCCTCGGGAGCCCCAGCTGGACCAGACAGTGACTCGCAAGTCCTCCCTGGCGGGGCGCATCCCGGGCCCTCTCATGGGGCTGGACCCCCAAGTCACTGGGGCCTCCTGGTGCCACCGCACTGTAGCTCCTCCTCTCCAGGCCTCAAGGCTCCTGCTGGCTCCAGCTCTGGCCTGGGCACGTGGGCCTGTGGCCTCTGAAGGTCCCTCCCTGCTGTGCCCTCAGCCGTCCTTTCTTCTTTCTTTCTTTTTTTTTTTTTTTTGGGACAGAGTCTCCTGTTACTCTGTCACCCAGGCTGGGCTCGAGCTCCTGGGCTCAAGCGATCCTCTGTCCGTGGCCTTCCGAAGTGCCTGAGCTGCAGGTGCACGCCATGGCGCCCAGAGTCAGCGTCCTCTTGACCGCCAGACAGGACTCTCCTTGTGCTGCAGACAAGTCCGTGTAATGCTCGCTGCTTTCCGCAAACCGCAGCCGGCCCGCCTCTGCCTGGCCCTTGGGAACTTCGTGTTTAGAAACTCCAAGGCAGACTCAGTGTTCCGGAGCCGGCACGTCTCAGACTGATCTGTGCAGTCAGTGCAGCCCTAATCCAGACCGCAAGCGTGTGCCTGTGTGTACGAGCGCGCCCTGCTTCTGTGCAGGCATGGAGGGTCGGGCAGGCTGGGCCTTCTGCACGCTCGGCCCTGGACGGGCCCCCGTTCCTGACCTTGCCTCCTGCAGGTCGAGGGCCCGGCCCACCGGGTCAGGAGCAGGGTGGGCAGCAGGCCGAGCCTCCGCAGGCCCGGGGGGAGGCCACTCCAGGCCCGCCCAGCCTGGTGGCAGGGGCGCCCCAGCCTCCATCTTGGAGTGGGCATGGCAGCCGAGTCTTCGCGGCTGCCCTGTGACACTCGCCTCTCTCCCTCCTCCCGCTTTAGCAGCCCGTGGGATCCCACTGTCCCCCGAACCCGCCCTGTAACCTTCCTATCTTAAGGTCAGCAGCAGCCTTAGTCCCTTCTGCCACATGACGTGACACCAGGGCGAGACCCTGCCCACCACTCAAGACGCACAGGGCAGCCTGAGGCTCTGTGCACACGGGCTGGCCGCCGGCGGCTGCGGTGGTGCTGTGCCCTGGGCACGTAGAGTCAGTTCCCTGAGAAGGCACAAGCCCAAACCCACCCTTCCAGGAAACAGCAGAGGACACCAGGCTCAGTTAGGGGCGGCTTCCTGCGACCAAAGTGCGCTCCCTCTTAAGGAAAGTTTGATAAATGTGACTCCATCAAAACTAGAAACTTCTGTTGATTAAAAGGTGCCTTTAGGAAAAAATCTGGGCATGGTGGCACACACCTGTGGTCCCAGCACTTTGGGAGGCCAAGGCGGGAGGATTGCCTGAGGCCAGGAGTTGGAGACCAGCCTGAGCAACATAGCAACACCCCTTCTCTACAAAACATAAAAATAAAGAAATAGCCAGGTGTGGTGGGCACCTGTAGTCCTCTCTACTCGGGAGGCTGAGGCAGGAGGATCCCACGAGCCCAGAAGTTCGGAGCTGCAGCCAGCCACGATGACGCCACTGCACTCCAGCCAGGGCAACAGAGCAAGACCCTGTCTTAAAAAATAAATTAATTAATTAAATTTGAAAAGTGAAAAACAAGCCAGAGTGGGAGAATGTATTTGCAACATCTGTAACCGATAGTCGTCCTGAGGAAAGACGGGGACCTATCGTTTCATCGTCGTTATGAAAAAGACAGGCAGGCAGAGCAGGCGGGCAGGGTCAAAACGGCCACCTTCAGGTCACCAGGGAAACGTGGCCACGAGCAGGAGGCCCCATGGCACACTGGGTTGGGGAGGGCCCCGCTCTGCAGCGGCGGGTGGGTTTAAGCCCCACGCTGGAAGGCGCCCGGGCAGACGGGAGCGCTCCTGGCCCGCCCGGACTCGCGTGGGCCGGGGTGGGAAGCAGCGTGTCCGTGCGGCGGGGACTGGAAACCAGTGTCCCAGGGAGGGGTTAGGGTGGGGAAGGATTCTCAACACAAAGATTAGAATAGTTCTAAAGAAAGAAAGTTTATTTTACTTCTCAAAGGGTGAGAAGGGCAGGGCATGCAGAGAGAGGTGTCGGGTGGGGATAAAGGGTTTGGGGTTTTGTTGGGAGCAAAGAGAAAGAAAGAAGTGATGGCTGCCAGCGCAGAGGCTGTGCAGCTGCTGTGTCTGCTTTTTGTTGTTTCTTCCCTGTGAGGCCGAGGCCGGCTCGTCAGGGCCCCTGAACCGTGGTCTGGTGAGAGCGGGGCTGGGGCTCGCACCTGCCGCCCGCTCGGGGCCCTTTAAGGGTTTGCAAAGGACGCTTGGAGATCCGCAGCTGATCATCGTAAAGACAACGAGCTTCATTCACCGAACAAAGCAAAGGGCGGCTGTGCTGTGAGTTTATTCCTCTTACTTTCTGTTAGCTAGTTTATTAGTAAGGCCGTCCTTTCAGGGGGTCCCCGCAGAGGGCTCGGGGTTCTTCCTGGGGGCAGTGAGGTGTGTGGGGAGTGGGCTGAGAGCGGGCAGGGCCCAGCCTGGTCTTTTCTGCCCTCCTGAACGGGGCAGGCGTGCCGGCCGGCCGGCTGGGCGGCTCTCTTGGCCGTGGGCTGCTCTGAGACAGAGCTGGGCCTGCGGGCGGCGGCTGTGTGAACCCGGGACCTGAGGCTGGAGAAGGGCGCTGAGTACCACGGGCAGGGGGCAGTGGGTGGGGGCAGGCCCAGGGCCCCGCACAGTGCTAGGACGACGCAGGTCAGGATGGGGTCTGCAGGGGTCTTGGCCAAGCAAAGACAGTGCTTCAAGAGGAAGGACCCCACAGGTGTGCGGCTGCACAGGGCGAGGGCTGGGGGCGCTGAGCCGGCCTGGAGGAGGTGGGGCTGTGGCCTGGCGAGGGTCCCGCAGGGAGAGGGAGGAGAAGACCAGGCGCCGGGGCTCCGCCAGTTCTCTGGAAGTCTTGCCTGAACAGCAGCAAAGATTGGGGTGCCGGCTGGACGGGGTTTGGGGTGCAGCGTCCTCCACTTTGGGTCTGAGTGTTTGTTGTAGTAGGGACGGCCGGTCAGGCAGACTCAGGAATGGCTGCCGGGAAGGGACAAGCTCGCTCTATTCACAGATCCTGCACCTTCTCAGCGGCTCAGCAGCTTTTTCACGGCACCCCTGGTCAAAAGAAATACATGAGAGTTCTGTTCATTAGGCCCAAATGTCCAAAGTGTTTATGTCCTAACAACTTAGTAGCAGTTTGGAAAAAAAAAAACTGCACATAAATAGAAAAAGAAAATCCCCTTAATTTAGTTATTGAGTAACTATAGTTATTTACTAGTGGGATGTCTGGGTCTGTAGTCCCCGCACAGCTCCGCAGACCTCAGGCAGGCTGGACGCCGCCGCCCGCGAGTCCCGACCGCACCGATTCCCGCCGGGCGCCGGCTGTCAGTCAGCTGCCCAGACAGCTCCCTCCGACAGGAGCGGGCAGCCCAGCGTTGATGCTCTGAGCGCCCTTGCATTGTTCATGAGACACCTGACATGTCGGTATCCCCAGGTTTCTCTCAAAACTTTAAAATACCTTGCAGCACCCCTGAAGATTTGCTGGGCACCCTGGGGTGCCTCAGCACACAGTTTGGCCACTGCAGCCCCAACTCGTGTGGCCTTTGTGTCTGTCCGTTCTGTTTGTTTCCACTTAGTGTCGTGTTTTAAAGCCCCACCCTCTGAGCTCCGCGTGCAGCTATTCCCTGCTGCTAATCAGCGCGTAAGTCCCACGTGTCCGGTGCGGTCCACTTACCGTCTGCCTACCCATCGCCACGGGGGTGCACGGCCCCTCGGTTCTCTGCTGCCACAAGGGACCTGGCTCTCAGGAGGAGCTGAGGGGGCAGAGCCTGGAACGCACCCGCTCCCCGCGGGCCCTCGCTTGGCACTCTCCTGCTGCCACAGGTCTGCCAGCTGCACAGCTGGCGAGTGGTCTCTCCACGTAGTTTGTATTTCCCCGATTATTGAATCCGAGCATCTTTTCATGTGCTTGCTTAGTTTTTTGGATTTCCTCTTCTGTAAACTGCCGGGTCATACCCTTGATCCTTTTTCTTTCGGGATTGCCGTCTTTTTAAAATTGACTTGCAGGAACTCCTTGAAAATCCGAGATATGAAACCCTCGATGTTTTTACACATCATAAATATCTTCTCCCATTTTGTTACCTGGTTAAAATTTTGCCTGTGGTTTCTCAGAAATTTTTAATTTTGTTACAATCAAATTTTTGGCCTCTTGGTTTTCACTTTTGACGTTTTGTTGGAGACACGCGTCCCTCTCCCAGGTCACGTTCTCCCACGTTCCCTCCTGTCGCGTGTGCCTTTAGCATCTGGGTGGCCAATCCATCCGCCTCACCGCTGCAGGTGGTGGTGCACACGGGTCCCCGCGCCGTGGTCGGTCACCGGCACCACCTGCCCTTCCTCACGGGCCGTGCCGTCACTTTGTCCACACTTGGCTCCTGTCCCTGCTGGGGTGGGTGTCTTGCACTGACCCCCTTCTGGCCCAGTGGCCTGTCCCTGCGCCAGTGCCACACTGCTTTTGTCACCGTGTGTACGCCCAGGGTTCAGCCAGAGGAGCAGAACCGCAGGGGTCACGTACTGCAGGGCTGTTGCCGCCGCTGGTGTAGGAGACGCTGTGATCCCTGCGGGTTCCTTCCGCCACCGTGCTCGTGCTCACTGACCCGCGTGGGCACCGCGGGCACCTTGCTCTCAATCCCACAGGGCCCGGGTCTAGTTGTCCGTGAAGTGCACTGAGAGCTGGATGCTTTTGCTGTGTAACTTCTTACCGAGTTACAAACTTTCTCCGTTCTCACTTTCCTAAAGGTTTTTTTTTAGAATTCTAAATATCAAATGCTTTGTCTTCATTAATTAAGACAGCCATATGATTTCTCCCTTATTGTAATGAGTTACATTAATTACAGTGATACATTTTCCCATGTTGAACTGTCCTTGCATTACCGGGATAAACTCTGTGTGATCGTGATGCTTTAGCTTTTTCATATCCAGTTGATGTCAGTTAGCCAAAATGTTATTTAGGATGGCCGTATCGGTGTTCAAAGTGAAATAGGTCTATCATTTTCTCTCCTTGTCCTATGCTTTTTTCTTTGTATTTCCCTTATTAGGGTTTGCAATGCAGATTACACCGGCCTCACTGCAGCCTTTGCAATCAATTTTCTGGAATAACTTGTTAAGACAGGAATTAACTGTTCCTGAAGAATTCATTAGAACCATCTAGACCTTGGAGTTGTTAGAAGAGGAGATTTTTGGTTATTATTTCTAATTCTTAAGAACTTACATGCTCAAGAACAAAATTCTCCATTTTAAATGCAGTTGTGGTATTTTATAGGAAAAATCTAAATAATGGCTCACTTCCCGGTCCCTTCGTGAATGCCCATGTGACAACTCCTCCCGCCTGTGTGGAGCCTTCCTGCCTGGTGGGCACGTCCCCCCCAGCCTGACCCTCTGCGTTTCCACGTACGGTTTACGGTCAGTTTGTCAAATATCAGGAGAACACTGTGGGATTGTATTTGGGATTATGTGGAATCTATAGATTAGGAAAAATTTATATCTTTATAATATTGATTTTTTTCTGACTTACAAACACATGTCTCCATTTATTTAGGTGTTTGGTAATGTTTTATAGTTTCTTGGAAGTAACATACTTCTTTTGTTAGATTTGTTTCTTGGTATTTGATCTTTTTGAAGTATTGTGAATAGTGTCTATATTTTTGCATTTAATTTTCTAACTCTGTTGAAAATTGTAGAAACACTATTGATTTCTACACATTGACCTGTATAAAAAATCTTGCTAAACTCACTTATTAATTCCAAATATTCATTTCTATATAAATATATTTTTTCAGACAGGGTCTCACTCTGTCACCTGGGCCAGAGTGTAGTGACATCATCACAGCTCACTGCAACCTCCAACTTTGGGGCTCAAACGATCCCCCTGCCTCAGCCTCTCGAGTAGCTGAGACTACAAAGATGAGCCACCACGCTCAGCTAATTTTTTCTATTTGTAGTAGAGATGGGGTCTCGCTCTTGCTCAGGCTGGTCTCACACCCCTGGCCTCAAGTGATCCTCCCGCCTCGGCCTCCCAGAGTGCTGGGACCACAGGCGTGCGCCACGCTGCCCAGCCTGTCTCATCCTTCTAGTGCACTGTTGGGTTCGAGTTGTTATTTCTGTCTAGGGTTTTGCCTCTCTGTTCTTGAAAGACGCTGGCCTGTCATTTCCATTTCTTGTTAAGTTGGCTTCAAAAAATGAGCTGGGGATGGATTACTCCTTATTTTTCTAATCTCTAAAATAATTTTTTTGGGGTAAAATTTGATGGTTTCTTCCTTAAATGTTTGGAACGACGCCGAAGATTTCTGGCTTGAAATTTTCTTTGTGGGGAGGCTTTTGTTAGTGGATTCAGCTTCTTTGATTTTTCCAGGACTATTCCAAATTCCCACCTCTTTTTGATAAGTTGTATTTTTAAAGAAATTAGTCATCAGCAATTTCAAATGATTATACAGTTGTTCTAAATATCCTCCTATTATTTTTTAACATCTGCTACATCCTGTTTGTCGTGGCTCGTGTTGGTTATTTGTGTCTTTTCTTATCTGGGCCAGTTCTCCCCCTGGTTATCGCCTCTGTCACAAAACCACCTGTTGGTTTTGTGGATCCTATCTGTTGTATTTTTTTTTTTAAAAATTCATTAATTTTTGCCCTTTGTTATTTCCTTTCTTCCACATTCCTTGGCTTTAATTTGCCTTTCTTTTTCTAATTTGTTGAGTTGGACGCTCAGTTCATTGATGTTTGTAATTTCTTCTTTCAAAATATATGCATTCAAACCTATATGTTTTCTCCTAAGCGCTGGTTTAGCTGAATACCACAGGTTTTGGTATACAGTATTTCATTATAATTCAGCTCAAAATGTTTTCTACCCATGGGATTTCTTCTGTAACCCATGGGTTTATTGAGAAGTGCATTTTGTTTTTTTTTGTTTTTTTTTTTGAGACAGAGTCTCACTTTGTTGCCCTGGCTAGAGTGAGTGCCATGGTGTCAGCCTAGCTCACAGCAACCTCAGACTCCTGGGCTTAAGCAATCCTCCTGCCTCAGCCTCCCGAGTAGCTGGGACTACAGGCATGCACCACCATGCCCGGCTAATTTTTTCTGTATATATATTTTAGTTGGCCAGAAAATTTCAATTTCTTTCTATTTTTAGTAGAGACGGGGTCTTGCTCTTGCTCAGGCTGGTCTCGAACTCCTGAGCTCAAGCAATCCACCCGCCTCGGCCTCCCAGAATGCTGGGATTACAGGAGTGAGCCACCGCGCCCGGCCCGAGAAGTGCATTTTGTAACTTGCAAATGTACTGTCTCTGTATTTTTTTTTTTTTTTTTTTTTTTTTTTTTGAGACAGAGTCTCGCTTTGTTGCCCGGGCTAGAGTGAGTGCCGTGGCGTCAGCCTAGCTCACAGCAACCTCAAACTCCTGGGTTTAAACAATCCTACTGCCTCAGCCTCCGAGTAGCTGGGACTACAGGCATGAGCCACCATGCCCGGCTAATTTTTTCTATATATATTTTAGTTGGCCAGATTATTTCTTTCTATTTTTAGTAGAGACGGGGTCTCGCTCTTGGTCAGGCTGGTCTCGAACTCCTGACGTTGAGCAATCCACCCGCCTCGGCCTCCCAGAGTGCTAGGATTACAGGCGTGAGCCACCGCGCCCGGCCTTCTGTATTTTTTTAAACTGGCTGAACTGTATCCCCATCAAAGAACATCATCTTTATGGTTTTATTCACTCGAAATTTCTGAGACTTGCCTTCCGGCCCGGTTTACGGTAAGTTCCCCTGCGGCCGTCTGGCGCGGTGTTCCGTGTGTGCCAGCTGGGCCAGGTTTGCTCTGCTGGGCACAGACGGCTGCAACACCTTCTCCTGCGGCTGCGGACATGGCTGCTCCACCCTTCAGTTGTTGGCTTGTGCTTTGTGTGTCTTGCCCTCAGCATTTTGTATCTGCATCTGTGTCTGCCCTGTTTTGTGTGTCTGTGGTACTGGGCGCCCCGGAATGCAAGATTTCGTATGTTCCCGGCGAACTGAAACCCCGTCATTACGACTGATCTCCTTTCTGCACCGATCCTTTTGCTGGAAGTCTGGTGCTACAGGCGCACAAGCTTCCTGTTAGCTCGTGCTTGCATGATACCTTTTTCAATTTCTTATTTTCAACATGTCTGTATCTTCATTTTAAAGGTGAATTGTAGAAACGGAATGTCTTATGGTTGACCATATGTCTTATGGTTGACTCTTCTAATCCATTTGTAACCACTCATACGTTCAGGTTTAAATCTACCGCCTTACTACGAACGCGCACGTACCCGAGCCTCCAGCAGCTGTCCACCCAGAGCCATTGCAGAGCTGCAGGGAGGTCCCGCACCCTCACTGGTGACACTGCGCTTTCCCGACGATGCTTGTCTCCTCCAGTGCTGGCTGGACAGCCGTCGATCCTCTGGTGAAATGTCTGTTCAAGTCTTCCGCCCTCATTTATTTATGTATTTCACAAATTGTGTCCCTCCCTGGACGGCAGCAGGCCGGTAAGAAGGACGCAAGGTGAGATTTGATACTGCGGTTGCCCATTTTAAAATTGGGTTGTTTTTTTCCTACTGATTTTTAAGGTATTTTTGTTTTTCGTTTTTTTTTTTTTTTTTTTTTGAGACAGGGTCTCGCTCTGTCACCCCGGATAGAGTGGCATCATCACAGCTCACTGCAACCTCCAACTCCTGGGCTCAAGCATCCTCCGGAGTAGCTGGGACTACAGGTGCGCCCCACGACATCCACCAGAGTTTTTCTGTTCTTTGTAGAGATGGGGCTCGCTCTTGCTCAGGCTGGTCTTGAACTCCAACCTCAAGCGATCCTCTCGCCTCAGCCTCCCAGAGTGCTGGGATTACAGGTGTGAGCTGCCGAACCTGGCCATGATTTTTAAGAATTTAAAAAATATATATTTTGCATACAAGTCTTCTGTGTGATGTGTGCTTTACAAATACTTTCTCCCAGAGTATAACTTGTTTTTTCATTCTCTTAACAGTGACTTTCACACAGCAAAAAGTTTGTAATTTTGATGAAGCCTAATTTGTTAATTTCTCTTTTATGGATTGTGTTTTTGGTGTCATGTCTAAGAAATTTTTTGGCCTAATCCTGGATTGTGAAGATTTTCTTTGATTTTTTTTTCCTTCTAAAAGTTTTATAGCATTACACGTTACCTTTAGGTCTGTGATCCATTTTGAGTTATTGTTGTGTAAGAGATGAGGTTTAGGATGAAGGTCCTTTTTTGGTTGTTTTCACACACGGATGTCCAATTTGGTGAAAAGACAAACTTTCCTGTGTTGAATAACTTTCACGCCTTAGTTAAAAATTAATTACCACATTCTAAAAACTGGGAATAAAAGAGAACTTTCTCAGCTTGACAAAAGTGATGTAGCAAAGCCTCACGGCGCTTAATGGTGAAAGGCCAGACACTTCCCAAAGGTCAGGAGCAAGACGAGGATGTCACTGTTGCCACCTTCACTGGACGTTGCACTGCAGGTTCCAGCCAAGGCTGTTAGTCAAGATAAAGAAATCAAAGACATCCAGACAGGAAAGGCAGAAGTAACACTACCTGTTTGCAGATCACATGATCGTGTATCTAGAAAATCCTGAGAAATGCACTAAAAAATATTAGCAACAGCAAAGAAGTTGAGCATACTTGCAAAATACAAGATCAGTATGCAGAAACGCAGCGTGTTTCTACGCACTAGCAGTGAGCAATGAAACGAAGTTAAGAAAACAGTCCCAGGCCGGCGTGCGGTGGCTCACGCCTGTAATCCTAGCACTCTGGGAGGCTGAGGCGGGTGGATCGATCAAGGTCAGGAGTTCGAGATCAGCCTGAGCAAGAGCGAGACCCCGTCTCTACTAAAAATAGAAAGAAATGACCTGAACAGCTAAAAATATATATAGAAAAAATTAGCCGGGCATGGTGGCGCATGCCTGTAGTCCCAGCTACTCGGGAGGCTGAGGCAGGAGGATCGCTTGAGCCCAGGAGTTTGAGGTTGCTGTGAGCTAGGCTGACGCCATGGCACTCACTCTAGCCTGGGCAACAGAGCGAGACTCTGTCTCACAAAAAAAAAAAAAAAAAGAAAAAAGAAAACAGTCCCAGTCACAACAGCATCACAAGGAATAAAATACTCAGGATCGTGTGCTCTGAAAACCACAAAAGAACTAAATAAAATGGAAAGATGTCCTATGTTCCTCACCAAATCGAGCTACAGATTCCATGCAGTCCCCATCAAAATCACATATGGGTGTTTGGGTTGTTGTTGCAGAACTTAACAAGTGGATTCTAAGTAAAATGTGTACAGAAACACAAGAGTTCCGGAATAGCCAAAACAGTCTTGAAGGTAACAGAGTTGGAGGATTCACACTTCCCAATTTCAAGGACGGTGAGGGAGGGGCTCGCTCAGCGCAGACACGGAGACCAGTGGGACGGGGTGGCGGGTGCAGGGCTGAGCCCTCGCCTCTGTGCTCAGTTGATTCTGACGAGGACGTCAAGACCATGCAATGGGGGAAAGACCACTGGGTGTGCAAAAGCACGAAGGTGGACCCTCCTTCATCGTCTAGGGCTGCTGTAACAAATCGTCACAAACGAGACGGCTCATGACAACAGAAATGTGTTTTCTCAGAGTTCGGAAGGTAGAAATCTGAGACCGAGGTGTTGGCAGGGTTGGTTCCTTCTGGGCTCTGAGGGAGACTCTGCTCCAGGACTGCTCCGGGCTGCTGGTGGCACCTGGCCTGCAGCCGCATCAGTCTCATCTCTGCCTGTCTGTGTCTTTGAATCTCTTCCTCCTCGTAGGGCACCAGTCACCGGATTTGGGACCTGCCCGAATGCAACGTGTCCTCGACTTAAGCAGATCACACCTGCAAAGACCCGACAGGCCACATTCTCAAGGACCACTCGGGCCATGGTCTATGCACAGCAGGTCCCTTCCTTGCCACATACGCAGAATTTAACTCAAAGTGGATCCTAGACCTAACTGTAAAACCCCAAACCATAAAACTTTCAGAGGGAAGGAGAGGGGAAAATCTTTGTGACCTTCCTAGATGTGACACAAAAAGCATAGGAAACAAAAGATAAAGTGAACTTAAGTAAAATTAGAAGTTTTTGTGCTTCAAAGGACACCATCAAAAACACTGAAAAGACAACAGGAGAAAATATTTGCAAGTTACATATCTGATAAGATCCTTATAGCCAGATATACAAAGAACTTTTACAGCTCAACAACAAAAGGGCAAATAACCCAACGGGAAAACGTGCCAAGGGTTTGAACAGGCATTTCTCCAAAGAAGATACACGGATGGCCCATAAACGCGTGAAAACGAGCCTAATATCATCAGCCATCAAGGAAATACAAATCACAGCCACAGTGGGACTCCACCTCACACCCACTGGGACGGCTGTCACCAAAAACACTGACAACAGCAAGTGTCGTTGTGAAGACCCGGGCCCTCACACGTTGCTGGCGGGGAGGTGAAGTGGTCTGAAAACGGTCAAGCCTGGAGCCACCACACGTCCCCCCACCACCCTCCTGGGTATCTGCCTAAGAGAAATGAGCACACAGCCACACACAGTTCTGCACACGAGTGCGCACGGCAGCGTCGATCGTAACAGCCAAAGGTGGGAACGACCCAGATGTCCACAAGCTGACAGACGGGCAACAAAATAATGGAAGATCATTTGGCAATAAAAAGTAATGGCACACACGGAAACATTCTGCTTAGCAAAAGAAGCCAGTCACAAGGACCCCATACTGCACGATTCCTTTTGCATGAACTGTCCAGAACAGGCAACTCTGTAGAGACAGAAAGTGGATTAGTGACCTGTGTGCTGACCCTTCGCCAACGTACCGGCTCGGCTGCTTTAGCTTCACAGCGAGTCTTCCCTGTAAGAATCCTCCAATTTTCTTCTTCTTCAGAATGATTTGACTACTCTAATCCACATACATTTTGGAATAAGCTTGTCTATATCTACAAGATTTCCCATGGGGATTTTTTTTTTTTGAGACAGAGTCTCACTCTGTTGCCCGGGCTAGAGTGAGTGCCGTGGCGTCAGCCTAGCTCACAGCAACCTCAAACTCCTGGGCTTAAGTG
Source organism: Lemur catta (assembly GCF_020740605.2). Classification (NCBI taxonomy): domain Eukaryota; kingdom Metazoa; phylum Chordata; class Mammalia; order Primates; family Lemuridae; genus Lemur; species Lemur catta. The sequence continues at coordinate 958,425 of NC_059128.1, read as the reverse complement.
ATCCTCCTGCCTCAGCCTCCCGGGTAGCTGGGACTACAGGCATGCGCCACCATGCCCGGCTGATTTTTTCTATATATATTTTTAGCTGTCCATATAATTTCTTTCTATTTTTAGTAGAGACGGGGTCTTGCTCTTGCTCAGGCTGGTCTTGAACTCCTGAGCTCCAACGATCCACCCACCTCGGCCTCCCAGAGTGCTAGGATTACAGGCGTGAGCCACCGCGCCCAGCCTCCCATGGGGATTTTGATTGAAATTTTTACATCATCTTGGAGAGAACTGGCATATCGACTATATCAAGTCCTCTAATTCATGAACACAGTATGTCTCTCCATTTATTCAGGCCTTCTTTGATTTCTTTAGTCAGTATTTGGTAGTTTTCAGCACAGAAATCCTGTACATGCCTTGTTAGAGTAATATTAAAGTATCGAATGTTTGATGTATCGGGAGCTATTGTAAATGATACTGCTTTTAAATTTTCAGTTTCCAATTGTTCATTGCTAGTATATAGAAACAGGACTGAATTTTGTGTTTTGATCCTGCAACCTTGCTGTGTTGACTTATTAGTGTTCCGACTCTTTTTTGGTAGAATTCTTGGGATTTTTTTATATAGACTTTCATATCTATGAATAGGGACATTTTCAGTTCTTCCTTTCTAATCTCTATGTCTTTTATTTGTTTTTCTTACTTTATTGCTTTGGCTAGGACTGCCAACACGATGTTGAACAGGAGTGAACACATTGGACATCTTTGCCTTGTTCCTGATCTCAGGGCAAGCATTCAGTCCTTCATTATTAAGTATCAAGTTGAATGCAGGGTTTTTGTTTGTAGGAAACCAGCCTGTTGCGTGGCAAGAGTGATGCCATCTTGAAGCCGAACCGGTCGTGGTCACTGATGTTTGACTCCTGCGTAACAAGGTGTTCCCGTACCATAGAGAACCCCTCCCAAAGAAACAATTCCCGTAGCATAGAGAACCCCTCCTAAAGGTGTTTATCTAATCTTGAGACATGACCAGTGGCACGTATTTTACCAAGAAAAGCTTACTGTATAAACAGTGCTTTCCAGAGGGGTCCACTGTCTTGTGGCCACCAGAGACATGGCTTGTTTGTAAATTCCTATTAAATGTTTCTTTCTGAGAAACGGGATTCCTCAGCCTCTTTCTTTTGCCTCCCAGCTCCTTTGGCCGTTGGGGCCGGTCTGCACAGATCCACTCGCTGTGGAACGTTGTTGTTGCTTTTCGTAGATTCCCTTTATTAGATAAGTTCCCTTCAATTTCTGCTTTGCTGAAAGTGGTTGCCATGGATGAATATTGAATTCTGTCAAATGCTGTCTCTGCATCAGTGGAGATGATCACAGGGTTTTCTTCTTCAGACTGTTAAGTGGGGGATCGCACCGATTATTTTCACACACCGAACCCGACTTGCGTTCCTGGAACACCCTCCACTTGGGTGTGGTGCTTGTGTGTCTGTTTAATGTGGCTCTGCTCTATTTGCTAATATGTAGCTGGGTGGTTTTGTGGCATCTCAGCACTGGCGGCTATTGACCTTTTTTCCTCTCGCAGGTTGGATTTCCTGGCTCTTCGGAGCAGAGTAATTGTGGGTTGTCCCCTGCACATTCAGACGTCACGCTATGAGGCTCTGCCTTGTTTAAATCCCCTTGTGAGTGTCGATATTCTGTTCCGTCATGTAGTCAACCCACTTGGGTTCAGGCCACATGTTCCCAACAGCCTTCCGTGGGTCGTGGCTGCATGTCAGTTTTGTTTCCAAAACCTCTGCAGGTCCCTGAGCTGTCCTTTGTGTGCCCTGGCTGGGGGCCAGCGTGGCACTGGGCAGTGGCCTGCCCTTTGGTCAGTTCCCGGCCTCAGCAGAACCAGACCTGTGGGTGCGCGGCTTGTGCTGGGCCACAGCCCTGCCCAACCCCACGGGGTGGCCTCTGAAGCTCCTCCCTCCTCCCATCTCTCTGGTACTTTCTGGCTCCCTGGGGACCACGTCTCTGGGGACTGGAGAGGAAGGTTCCTCTCTCAGCATTTCAGGTGCGTGTGAATGCCCGTGGCCTTGGCCATGGCCTTGATGTCCTAGGGGCTGGGGCGTGAGAGAGCAGAGAAAAGTAAAGCATCCACTGCCACCAAAAACCCAACAAACAAAACCACCCCACCCCCTAACCTCCCCTCGGGGCTTCTCCTACTCTCTGGGGGCCCTAGGAGACCCCTTTCTTTCCCCTTCCCCCAGCCAGAACTAGACGGCTTCTCCTGAACTCTCTGTCCGTGCTGGTCCCAGTTCTGGCTTCAGGCTGCGCTGAGTCCAGACGGGGCGCGGGCGGAGAGTGTGCAAACTCGGTTTGGTGGCGTCTAACGTCCTGGCCCTCCCACCCATCTGCCTGCTACCTTTGCTCCTCAGAGCCCTGGGAGGCTTCCCGCGCTCTGCCTGCCTTTTTTTTTTTTTTGAGACAGAGTCCCACTCTGTTGCCTGGGCTAGAGTGAGTGCCGTGGCGTCAGCCTAGCTCACAGCAACCTCCAACTCCACAGACGCGTTCAGCGGGACAGACAGGGCCGGCTGTGTTCACTCCATGTCACCCAGAACAGGAACCCAGGACATGTAAAAGAACAATATAAAAAACAAACATAAGTGCTGCGTCTTGAGTCAGCAACTCTTACCATCTTGCCATTTGATTTATCCTTATTGATGTGTCTGTGCAAATATACATTTTGTTCTGGACCGTTCAAGAGTAACCTACAGGCACCTTGACAATTCACCCTGAATCCTGAACACGTCACACGTCTCTTAAGAGCAGGAACAGCCCCCTGTATGGGCAGCACCCACCCTGGCACCAGCGACAGCTCAGCAATGCCACGACCCCCTGTTTCGGACACTCACTCCTCCGACGTGTCTTTTCCTGCCCTCACCGTCCACAGTCCCACGATTCAGACGGGGCCCTGGACACAGTATCTATTTTGGTGTGTATTTTTGAATCGGACTGATCATCTTGGTGTTTCAATGGGAACATTTAGTTCATTTACACTTAATATAATTATGGGTCTACTAGTGTTTAAATCTAATATAATTATGGGTCTACTAGTGTTTGAATCTGCCATCCTGTCAAAGTTTTCTAATTTTTCCAGCTGCTTTACTTTTCCTGTCTTGTCTTCTTTTGGGTCGACCAGTATTATTTTCATCCGTTTGTTTCCTTCTGCGCGCGTGGGAGTTACTCATCCCATCCCTATTCCCGCAGGGCTCCCTAACCCATCAGAGCCAACTGCTGCCCTCGGTCTCCCTCTTGCTTTATATGCTTTTGTTGGCTTGTATTTTAATTTCGTGTTTTCTAAAACCCTTTACTTCTAACTATTGACATTATTAGTACACACAGTCACACTCATTTAGACTTCCCCACATATTTACCACTTTCTTCTCCTGCCTGCTTGCCCTCCTCCCCAGAGCAGCTCTCATATCTCTCTGACAGAGGAGGAGACTGAGGGTCAGAGAGGTGACACTCAGGATCCCACTCCAGCGAAGGGTCTGCTTACACTGAGGACCTGCATGGGCGACAGGTCGGTGCTGGTGGCCAGGGCTGTGCAGGTGACCCCATCTGGGGCCCTCCCTTGGCCGCCGGCCTCATATCTGGGATGATCATCTTTGAAGAACATCTTTTAGGCTATGTTTCACGGCAAGTCTGCTTCGGAAAACGCTCTCGGTTTTCGTCTGTGTGAAGAATTACTTTAGGTCAGCAACTGTGTTAGTGTCTTCTTGCTGTTGTGACAAACTGACACAAATGTCGCCGCTAAAGCAATGCCAGCTTACTACCCGACGGCTCTGCAGGCCAGAGGCCTCGGGGCCGAGCAGGCCGGTCCTTCCAGAGGCTGCAGAGGGGAGTCTGCTTCCCTTTTCCATCCACGGCCTCCTGCATCCCCTGGTCCACAGCCCTGACCTCCATCGTCAGAGGCAGGCGAGGCCTCTGCAAACCCCTCCTGGACTCTGGCCCTCCCGCATCCTCTCCTAAAGACCCCTGGGGTTACAGTGGGCACCAGACCACCCAGGACAGTGTTCCTACCTCAAGAACCTCAACTTAACTGTGGCTGTGGGGAGCCCCTCTGCCCACGAAGGATCACCTGTTCCAGGCTGTGAGGATGCCGTGCGGTGGCCTGAAGCAGCTCTGCGGGACCCCTGGGTGAGCTGGGGGAGGGCAGGGAGGCCTGGGGCAGCCCCTCCCTGAGACACACCTAGCCCCTCCTCCAGCCCAGCCTCCTGCCTCTCTGACAGGCAGGTCGCCTGTGTTGCTTACTGCCCAGGATCCGAGGCCCCAGGCTGGGCTCACCGCCTCCTCTCCTCCCACGCTGCTACTGCAGTGGCCTCTCTCCCCAGCCCCCTTGTCCCCTGAGGTGAGGGGCCTCTGGAGGCCTCCCTGGGGGAGATGGACATTCCGCTGTTGGATGTGGGGCCCCTCCTGGGCGTGGAGGCAGCTTCCGGGTCTTGACAGCCCTTCCTGGAATGAAAGCAAGCGAGTGAGTGGCTGTGGGCAGTGTCCCCCAGACAGCTGTCCTGCAGGCTCACCCACGCGCATCTCCCGGCCCTCATCCATGCCTCTCACGGACGACCCACAGCCCTGCTGTCCTTGGTTGCCTCCTGCCCTATGCACACCTGGCCCTGAGGGCCGAGGGAGGACCACAGATGCGGTCACCTGCACAGCCCTGGCGGCCAGCACCGGCCTGTCGCCTGTGCAGGGCCTCAGTGTAAGGAGACCCTTCACACCAGTGGGATCCTGAGTGTCCCTTCACCTCTCTGACCCTCAGTCTCCTCATCTGTCAGAGGGATGTGAGAGCTGCTCTGGGGAGGAGGGCAGGCAGTAGGTGACCTCCGGGTCTCCTCTGGCTCTTGCAGGGCAGCCTCCGCCCTAAGGATGGACAGGCCAGGAGGTGGGTGTCAACTCAGTGACAAGGTGAAGTCTAAGTCCCCAAACCCTGGCTTGTCCCCGTGAGGGGCTGGAGAAGAGGACCCGGGCTACTCACCGTCTTTTTCTTCCACTCTCAGACGAAACCTGGGAAGGAGGGATTTCTCCCCATGGGGACAGAGGACCAGGGTCCTCTCTCAGACGCAGCGCCCAGGCCCCCACCGAATCCCGCGGGGCCGGCTGCAGCGAGCCAGGCGGTCAGCTCACCCCCTACGTCCCGGCTGGCTGTGCGGGGACCGGGTCTGGCGCACGGCCTGTCGCGGGTGAGCGCGGCTACTCCACGGGGCGGCCGCGGTGGAATTTCAGGGCGCGAGGGGGGCTGAGGGCACCCGGCGTGATGCTCCGGCGTGGGGGGCGGTGGGGAGGGTTGGCCAGGCGACCTCCGGGGCCTGGGGGCGGGACTGGGGGCGGCCCGCTCCAGTGCCACCTGTCCAGCGCGCCGCCGCCGCTGCGCAGAGCTGTCGCCGTGGCAACTGGCGCTGCGCAGGGGGCGGGGGCGCCGGGATCCCCCGCCCTGCCCGGTACCGAGGTCCGGCGGGGGCGCGCGGTCGAGGGGCGCGGGGCGGGGCCACCGGGCCGGGGGCGGGGCCGCGCGGGCGGGCGGGGCCGGAGCGGAGCAAGCGGAGCCGGAGGCCTCGGCTGGGCCGGCCCGGGCGCGGCGCACCAGCTGCCCGGCGGCGGGGTAGGCGGGGGCCCGGCGCGCGGCTGCGTCCGCGGAGCGGGGCGGGGGCCCGGGCGCCGCTGCCGGCTGGGCCCGTGCGACCCCCACCCCGGGCCGAGGGGCTGTGGGATGGCGTGGGGGGCGCTGCGGGGGCGAGGTCTGCGGCGGCGGCGGGGTGACGGAGCACAGGCCCTGGTCGGGGAGACAGGCGGAGACGCAGCGCGCTGGGAGCGGCTCAGCCCCTGCTCGGCTCGGCAGGCGGGGTCCTCGCCCTGCGCCTCCTCTCCTGGGCACTGAGGGGCATTCTGGGCTGGGGGCCCCGCAAGGCGCGGGGGAGGGGCGGGCAGCGAGGGGCCTGGAAGCCCGAGCCTGTGTGTGAAGTCCGGGCACACGGGCCTGGGGCCAAGTCCCCAGGGAGCCAGGCCTGGGCAGGGTGTGGGGGAGGGGTGGCCAGGCGGGTTCTGGCTTCTGGGGCAGGGGCTTCCCTGGGATGGGGTCTATCCCACCACTAACGCAGAGCCCTCGGCCCTCAGCCCGCATAGACAAGTGCCTGAGCCACTGAGGGGCCGAAAGGAGCGGGAGGAACGCGTCAGCGGTGCAGCGGCTCTCGGGCCGTGGGCCTGGCCGGGCGCCGAGGAAGGAAATGTCCAGGCTGCGGCTGCAGCGGGAGGAGGCCCCGGTGGGCCCAAAATGGGCTTCCTGGGTCAGGCGTGTCTATCCAGTGGGCGTGAAAACGGGGTGATGTGCCCATCAGGAGATGGAGGTCCTGGAGCCTCGGCATGGCTGAGGACCCCCAGGCATATTCTGCTGGAGGTGTCAGGGCTCCCAGGGGCTTGGGGGTCCCGTGTGTGGCTGTGGGCACTCCTGGCTGCCCGTCGTGCAGAGTTCGAGGCCTCCCGAATTGGCGGGGGCTGCAGTGCCACCAGGGGCAGGCAGTGCACTCTACTGTCATAGGGACATTAAATTTTATGCCTTTGTCTAGACAGGGCAGTAAACCGAGCCCCAGGCCTGGGGTGCTGCGGAGGGGTGGGAGGGATTTGGCTGGGAGTGAGCCTGTGAGTGACTTTGGGGTGGGCGAGGGTGTCTGGGCCGCTGTCCTCACCCAGGTGTGAGCGGACCCAGGTGTGGGGACCCACAGGGAGCTGTGGGGCTCTGACCAGCATGGCCAGGGTGTGCGGGAGGTGCAGGGCTGTGGAAGCCCCGGGCTTCCTGAGATCGGCTGGGAAGGTGGAGGGAGCCCGCGGCCGGGCCCACCAGCGCCAAGCGGCAGTGCGTGTGCTCTGGTGCAGGGGATGAGGGAGTATATAGGAGGTGCAGCCAGGACAAGAGACCAGCTGCCCAGGGCAGTGGGGAGCCGTGGTGGGAGCAGGGCAGAGGGAGGTCTGCACGGCCCAGGAGGGGAGCAGATGGTGGGGGCTGCAAGGCAGGGGTAGGGAGGCAAGCAGAGGCTTGTACGGCAGAGTTATCAGGACGTGGATGACTGTCAGTCCTGGCTCCCGGGGTGGGCGCCTGGGCCTGAGCGATGGCGGGGAAGGGGCAGGCCCGCCCCCTGCCCAGTGCGGTGCCAGCGGGAGACTGGCTGCCTGGCTCTCCGCGGAAACGGCAGCCTGGCGTGGGGTCCAGGCTGTCAGAGCCGGAGGACGGTGGCGCCAGCTCAACGGTGACAACCCACCCAACTCCGGGAACGCGCGCGGCGGGGAGTAAACACTTCCGTCGCCTTTCCTCCCTGGCGGCGGTGGGACGAGGTCTCCGGCCCGCAGGCGGGGCTGCTGCGCCCCTGGAGGCCCCGCCCCGGCCCCGGGCTCGGGTCCGCGCGTCGGCGCGTGCGTGCGACGGAGGCCGCGGGCGCCCGGCGCGGGGACAGCGCCCCGCGCAAACACTCTGCGGGGGTTGGGGGGGGGCCGCCCGGGCCCGCGCGCTGACCCTCTCCTCTGTCGTCCCCAGGTTCCGAGCTCGCAGCAGGGAGCCGCGGCGCGGGACCGCCCCGCGCCCCGCCCGCCGCGCCATGCCCGCGGGCTGAGCGCCGCCGCAGGGCCTCGTCCCTCCTGGCGTGGGCCGCGCGGGCGACCATGGTGCTGCCGCCGCCCGACCGGCGCCACGTGTGCCTGACCACGCTGGTGATCGTGGGCAGCATGGCCGTCATGGACGCGTACCTGGTGGAGCAGAACCAGGGCCCGCGCAAGATCGGCGTGTGCATCATCGTGCTGGTGGGCGACGTGTGCTTCCTGCTGGTGCTGCGCTACGTGGCCGTGTGGGTGGGCGCCGAGGTGCGCACGGCCAAGCGCGGCTACGCCATGATCCTCTGGTTCCTCTACATCTTCGTGCTGGAGATCAAGCTCTACTTTATCTTCCAGAACTACAAGGCGGCGCGGCGCGGCGCGGCGGACCCGGTGGCGCGCAAGGCGCTGACGCTGCTGCTGTCGGTGTGCGTGCCCGGCCTCTTCCTCCTGCTCGTGGCGCTCGACCGCATGGAGTACGTGCGCACCTTCCGCAAGCGCGAGGATCTGCGCGGCCGCCTCCTCTGGGTGGCTCTGGACCTGCTGGACCTGCTGGACATGCAGGCCAACCTGTGGGAGCCGCCGCGCACCGGGCTGCCGCTGTGGGCCGAGGGCCTCACTTTCTTCTACTGCTACATGCTGCTGCTGGTGCTGCCGTGCGTGGCGCTCAGCGAGGTCAGCATGCAGGGCGAGCACATCGCGCCGCAGAAGATGATGCTCTACCCGGTGCTCAGCCTCGCCACGGTCAACGTGGTGGCGGTGCTGGCGCGCGCCGCCAACATGGCGCTGTTCCGCGACAGCCGCGTCTCGGCCATCTTCGTGGGCAAGAATGTGGTGGCGCTCGCCACCAAGGCCTGCACCTTCCTCGAGTACCGCCGCCAGGTGCGCGACTTCCCGCCGCCCGCGCTCGCGCTGGAGCTGCAGCCGCCACCCTCGCAGCGCAACTCGGTGCCGCAGCCCCCGCCGCTGCACGGCCCGCCCGGGCACCCCCACGGCCCCTCGCCCACTCGTGATGCCCTGGACACGTGACAGGGCCCGCGCGGTCCCCGGGACGGCCCCGGGGCTCAGAGACGCGGGTCTGGCCCGGGGCGTGCGGTTTGCATGGGATGGGGTGGGGCGGGCTCCCCTCGGGGAAGGTACGGAGAGTGCAGTGCGGTGCCTGGGGGCGCGGCCGCTTCTTCATCTCAGGAATCCCTCGGATCGGACCGCGGACCCTCAGCCCCCGCTCCGCCAGCCGCCCCAGCGCGCTGGGCGGTTGGTGAGGCCTGGGCCGGTCCCTGCCTGTTGGGCCCCCGGGTTGGAAGGGAGGGCAGTGTGGGCGTGGCCTCGGTGGGGGCCTCTGGCTCAGAGTCTGGGGCCAAGGAGCCCCTGTCATTTTAAAGACTCGTGTTTACAGTTTTGTATCCAAGGCTGCACTGCTTTGCCTGTTTCTCGGGTCCCCTGTCTTTAAAGGCGGCTGGGGGGGGGCGTGGCGGCAAGGAGGGGTGTGGCAGGGGAGCGGAGAGGGTGGTGCGGCTGCTGCCCGCGGTGGTGGTGGGGCTGGGACCCTTGCGCCATCCCGGAGACTGCTCTCCCCAGGCTCAGTGTCCCCACCTCCAGAGGGACCATGGCCCCTGCTTTCCTCCTCCTGGGGCACCTTGAGCCCATCTTTCACCCCCATGGGGGTCCTGGTCCCATGTCTCTGCTGTCCCAACCCCAGGCCTAGAAGTGCCCCCACATCCCTGTTTCCCCCCACACCCTGCCAGGGGGCTCCTCCAGCCCAGGACCGCCAAAGCCAGTTGGGATCAGGTGCCGGCTTTGCTCCCACGTGGATGCTGCAGCCCCAGGCCTGGTCATGGAGCCTGGACCCCACCGCAGCCCGGCCTGGCCTCGCTCCAGACACCTGTGGGGCTGGCAGTGTCCCGGCCCAGGCAGCACACGCACGGCAGCACCTCTGCAGGGCCCCTGCGCCTGTCATGTGCCCTGTGGATCTGCCGTGCCCAGGAGGGTCTGTAGCGTCTGGGGAGGAGCCCTATGAGGCTGTTGAGATGAGGAGCTTTCACCTAAGATGGGGTGACAGTTGCATACATCTTGCAGGACGCATAGCGCTGTGGAGCCCCCGCGGTGTGCCAGGCGGGATTCCCTGCGCCGGTCTCCACTTCCCGCATCCCTACCGCGCACGGTGGCAGGGCTTTGCTGTCCTGTCTATACCCACCGAAGGAGGGTGTGGAGCTGGCTGTGCCTGGGGGTCCTCCCTGAGCGCCCCTCTCCACAACTGCAGTGGTCAAGGGCATGGCTGGTGCATGGTGGCAGATGACAGGGCCTGGGAACAGATGGTGGCCCCACCCCCAGCCACAGGGCGCACTGAGGCCACCTGCCAGCTCGCTGCCACCAGGGGTCTGGCCTTTGGGAGTCACCTTCATTCCTGGCAGTTGGCCTCAGGTGCACAGGGTTACCTCTGTGGCTGTCACCCTGCCCTGGTCAGGTGTGGCCAGCACCGCCTGCCCTCCAAGCCGGTGCCTGGGAACATGCCCTCAGCAGCCCCTGTGGGAGCCCACGTGGGGGGCGCGAGTGAGCCACGGGGAAGCCACGGGGCTGGGATAGCCCTGGAAAGGCCACGGGCCAGGGTGGGGAGGGGCTGCAGGAGTCCCGGTGGGGGGTGGGGCAGGGTCTGGCGCATTCTTGGGAGGGTGTGGTGTGGTCTGGGGGCAGTGGGTGAGGCCTGAGGGGCAGCAGTGATTCTGTGAGTCGGGGGCTTCAGCCAACAGGCCCCCCCAGCGTGTCCTGAGGTCTCCCAGTGAAGACAAGTCCACAGCGCCCGGCTCTGGGCATCGCGCTCCGGGAGTCCTGTGGGAACAGTCGGGGCTGCAGGAAGGACTGGCAGGAGAGGTCGGCAGGGTCTAGGCTGCTGCCCCTGCCCACCCTTCCTGGAGGAACCCTCGCTGGCCCAGGGGGCCGGGGAGACTGTGGGGACAGCTTTGCCACGAGAACCCTGTCCCTGTGTCAGAGGTGGGGCTGGCACGCCTGGCTTGGCTGTCTCGGTGCAGAGAAGAGTTCCCCGCCCTGGGCTCACAGACCCCCAGGCACCCTTGCCCTGCGTGCACCCAGCTGCTCCTGGCCTGTTCCAGAGTGTGCCCGGGTTCCCCACGCTCCTCAGCGCTGCTCAGCACCCCCCACCTCAGCCTCCCCAGCAACTCATGTGGGGGGGACCATGTCCCGCTGTCCCTCCCTCCCAAGGGGCCAGGGACCCTGGCTCCACCAGCTGACTGGGTTTAGTGGCCCCCTGCCCTGTGACTGTGTCTCTGAGGGCACCAGACAGACCTCGCGGCTGCCCCTGCCTCCCCCGGGCCCATTCCTGGCACCCACCGTTCCATGATGTGGACCACGGCTTCAGCCACGGGGCGGCTGGGAACCAAGGGCCTTCGTCAGGCTTGTGGCCTGGGGCTTCCATCCTCTGGGATCCCCTGGGCTGTATTCCAGCCTGCCCTTCTCTGGCATCCTGAGGTGGCCTGTGGCGGCCAGGTGCAACAGAGCAGCCAGCCAGCGGGTCCCCTTGTCCTCTCGCTAAGTCACCTGTCAGCTCACAAATCCCAGTGAGTGTCCGCTGGTGCCGCCTGCACTGGGACTGTCCCTGTGTGTGTGGGAGGCTGATGCCTGGGCACGGCCACACTGCGAGGAGGCCAGATGGGTGGCCAGGTGGACTCTGGGGGCTGCCCTGGCGCAGCTGAGTCACCCCAAGGGGCACAGCACGGGTGCACAGGGACCCACGGGGGCAGCAGCCTGGAGGCAGGAGAGCTGTGTGCGCAGCACCTGGGGTGGGCGGTCCCCCGGCAGAGGGCCCGGGGGCAGAGGGGGGGTGGGTTGCTGAGCAGGGCGTGGCCAGAACGGCAGGCAGGTCCAGAACTGTGGGCCGGAGGCTCCCCTGCGTGTGTGGAGGCAGGGAGGGGAAGCAGAGGCCAGCTCCCCGGAAGCTGTTGGCTGGGAAGGGAGAGGTGGGTGCCGGGGAGGAGAGAACCTGGGCGGCACAGACCACATCCTGAGCAGGGGGCTGTCCCCAGGCCCTGTGCCCCTCGCAGTCTGGCCCATCTCCCCGCAAGGCCAGACGCCGCCTCCTGCCTCATCCTCCCCGATCTCTGAGGACGCGAGGGTCCATCAGGGTCCGAGAGGAAACCTGTCTCTGCACACGTGGCGGTCTGCACTGGCCCCCAGGGGTGGGGTCTGCGATTCTCCCAGCTTGAGCTGTCCTGGGGGAGGAGACACCCGCGCTTCGGGTGTGCAGGAGCTTTGGCCACGGTCTGAGGCCTGACCAAGGCCCCTGTGTCTCCTGCCCAGACACTCCTGAGGCCCTGGGCCGCCCTGCGGCAGCTCCAGCAGCCCCCGCAACCCGGGAGCTGCCCGTCCTGTTCCAGGAAAGCCCCAGCCCGGTAACCCCTCGGGACCCAGCTGGCTCCTGAATGGGAAGAACAGATCGTAGCCACGGTGACGTCTGGCATCTCGCTCCGAGGAAGTTGAGGCAAGCCTCTCCGGGGTCACCTGGGCAGCCTGGCAGGTGCCATCCATCCTCCACCGCTACCTTCGAGGGTCGGCATTGCCACCTGAGTCACCCTAAGGGGCCATGGCAGCGCCCGGCATCCCATCATCTCACGAACAGCACCCAGATGCAGGGAGAGGGGCAGGGCTGCTGCTGTGATGCCCCCTCTTGGTGGGAAAATCCTTCTCAGGAGTCCCCAGCACGTGTCCCCTCAGGTCCCGTGGCCCAGAACTTGTTCTGGGACAATCCCGGTACCTTTTGCCGGCAGTGGGGAAGGGGGTCGCCATGACTGCTCACAGGCCATCGGGCGTGCCTGCCCCAGCGCCAGGGGCTTGGGCAGAAGGCACAGACTCCTGGGTCGGAGACAAAGGGCTCCGTTGCTCTCAGCACAGCCGGCAGCAGGAGCAGTAGCGAGCTTGTGGGGGAGGGGAGGGCCTGGTGGGTGCCGACGCTTGGGGGAAGGGAGTCCACCCTCCCTCCGACGGTACCCAGGCGTTTCCGACGTGGCGTCAGAAACGCTCTGCAGCTTGGCCTAGGTGACCTGCAAGGCTGTGAGCCTCTGATCAGCCTGCTGATGGCCTCCGAATGTCACCACGAGCATCGCTGACATCTCTGATGACGCCAGCACAGTGCCCAGACCGAACCTCGTCCGACTCAGCCCGCACAGGGCACCGGGACGCCAGTGCTGCGTGAATACGCTCTGTTCCCAGGCCGTCCCAGCGGCGAGGCCCTGGGGAAGTCGGTGGCACCGCTCCAGCCCAGCCTCCCGCTTCACTGAGCAGGGGGACCCGCGTGTCCCCACCTCCCCTGGCTGTGGGGAAGACAGGTCAGAGTCCAGCCACACCGCAGACACAAGGCCGGTCACCCAGAGATTAGAAAGCATCCGAACTTCTGACCCTCCATCTCCCACTCCACAGCGTGCTCACATTTGCTGTGGGAAAATAGCCTTAGGATAATAAAATCTCAACTTGGTGAAATTGCACCCCCTCGTCTTCAGTCACACATGAAGCTCCAGGTCACCAGTCCACTTTGTGCGGTGAAATAACGGAGACCCCAGGAACCAAAGCCACCCTGGTCGTCGCCAGGCTTGGAACTGCCAGCGTTTCCTGTGCCTTCTCGGGGGCCCTCTCTGCCAACGGCCCGGCGGAGGAGGGACGCAGGCCACAAAGCAGTGGCAGCTAAGTTCCAGCGCCCGTTTTGGAGGGGACATTCTGACCATAGCAGGGACATAGCAGGTGGTGCTTAGACAGCGTGGTGTTCAGGCCCCGTCCCGGGCTGTCAGGGACACAGGTCCTTCCTGCTCGTTGCCCCGGGTGCGAGTCTTGCTCTCCTGGGCCGCCGTGTCCAGGTCTCAGCTGCAGCACAGACCGTGGGCTGAGGAGGTTGAAAGAGGACACTTTCAGTGTCTCCGTGGGATGGTTCTCAGACGCTGGCACGAGGCACGTGCTCACACCCGCTGTCCAGGGCTCAGACGCCCGGGGCCGCCGGGGCACCAGGGAAAAGGGGTCTGTGCTCTGGGTGCCCGTGTGCCTGGGCGAAACTCTTCCTCTAGGACGAAGGGGGGCCACCCTGCTGTGCTGCCGCCGTGACGTCACTAGAGCTTCAAGGCTGTCTGCAAAGCATTTGCCTGGTTTTCGTCCCACCGGCTGCGCAGGGTCCCGTTGCCGCAGCTCCTCGCATGCACTCGGCACTGCCGGCTGGTAGGTTGTCTCCTGCCAGGGCTGAAACAGCCGCTTGTTCCAATCGCCATTTCCTGGACTATTCGCGGGGCTATGGGACATTCCTGGCACCTCTTCTGGGACTTGCCTGTTCACGTTCCACTTGGCTGCGAGGTCGTCTCTTTCTTGCTGGTGTGGGGCAGCCCCGGCCACGTAATGCCCGCCGTTCTGCTGCCCACGGGTGGATCTCAGGTGTGAAGAACGGAGGGTCGTCACTCCTGGGACAAAGCTGGGCGCACTTTTTAAACATATTTCGTTCCATGATTTGTTGTTTTTCATGTGCAGTAGGCACTTGCAAAGGCAGCGCCCAGAACAAGAGCCGGGATCGTGAAAGTACCCTGCAGCGACCAGGGACCCCCGACCCTCTCTCATCGAGACCCCCGTCGCCCCAGACCCCGAGTGCCACTCCTTAGCTCTCCTGTTTGTACAGTGTTGTCACATCAGCATGTATTCCCGAAACGTCTAGTTTTGGTTTCAGTTGTTCTGACTTTATGAGAGGGTGTCATGCTGGGTACAGCCTCTGTGACATCTTTGCCCTCCACATTCAGGTTCGTTCATACGGTCGTGTATTTTGGTTTGCTGGTTGAGTGCCGATGAAAACCCCGTGTGGACGTGCCACACTCCTCAATCCTGCCACCGCCGGCGGATATGGGACAGTTTCCAGGTTTGCCAGTGTGAACAGTGCTGCTGTCGATATTCCTGTACTTCCAGGGCTTAGAAAACCCGAACGCCCACCGCGCTGGCATCAGGCGTGGGGCTGTTGGGAGGCGACTGGGTTTAGAGGAATCGCCAGCGTGGGGCCCCGAGCTGTGAGCCCCGTCCTCACAGGAAGGGAGAGGCCAGAGCTTGCTCTCCGCCCTGTGATGACAGGACGCCTGGAGAATGGCCCTCACCCAGGACCCGGCCACACTGGCCCCGTGACATTGCAGGTCCAGCCCCTGCAGCCGTGACAAGCGTGTCTGCTGTTTATCCACCAAGCCTGTGGCATTTTGCCGCAGGAGCCTGAGCGGACTCACACTCTCTGGGCGGTCTGGCTGCAGGTGTGGACGCTGCCATTCAAACTCCACGTGGAAGCCGCTGTGTGACAAGGCAAGCTGGGTCCATATTCGCTCGCTGTGAGTTCAGATATATTCAGACCTATTTCTGCCGCCTTAGTTTGTGTATTTTGTTGTCATCCCTTTTCTTTATCCCGAGCCCTGCCCTGTCCTGTGGTCCCCTGGATTGGCAACGTTTCCCAACGCACTTTACATCCTCCCTTGGTTTGGAAAGTTGGTTTCCTTTGTTTGTGTTTTGAAAAAATTCTTTTGCGAATCCCCACTGAATTTTTTTGACGATGGCAAATTTTGTTCACTGTTTTTTTTTTTTATTGTGGTTAGATATAGGTAACACAAAGTTTACCATTTTACCCATTTTTAGGTGAACGGCTCAGTGGATGAGGCACATCCGCACTGCTGTGCAGCCATCACCACCTCCATCTCCAGAACGTTCCGTCTTCCCAAACGGACTCTGCGCCCAGCAGGCGCTCGCTCCCCCCCCTCCCCAGCCCCCGCGACCTCCATTCCACCTTCTGTCGGTGTGAACTTGGCGACTCTGGGGGCCGCCTGTGAGTGGGATCACACAGGGTGTGTCCCTTGGTGACGGGCTTACTTCACTGAGCACGATGTCCCCAAGTCCGTCCATGTTGCGGCAGGTGCCAGCATTTCCTTCCTTTCTAAGGCTGGGTGACACTCCTTTGTACGCACGGACCGCGCCTCTGAATTTTTGCTTATACGCTTAACCACGGGTGTTGTCACCGGGTGCAGGGACTCAGGACTCCGGCCCTCCTCCCTGGGCTTTAGCCACAACCGTCTGCTGGGCCCCTCCCCCACAGCTTGCTCCCTACACGTAAAACTCAGCGCATTTCACGGCCCGTGGGCTCATCGGCTCTGTCACCGCGTGTCGTCCACTTGCTCAGTGCCCTCCCTGGGTCCACAGGGAGCATTAACCGCCTGCTGCTGCTCACAGAGCCAGGGCTGTCCTTCCTGACGGGGAGCCGGCCGGCTGTGGGGGTCAGCTGCGGGATGCAGACCCCGCCTCAGGCTCCCCGACTGCTGCTGCCCATGCTCGCGGCGCCCCGAGGGTGGAGGGACCCCAGCAGGCTGCGCCTCTCCTTGGGGGAGGCCTGGGCTCTGTCCCTTGTCAGCGGAGGCTACGCACTGAACTTGTGTTCCTTTCCGTCACACGTAACAGAATGTTTTCCTAACGGCTACAGAAGGGTTCGTGGGGGGAGGTCCCGTCATCTCCCTTCCTCGGCACAGGTCTGGTCGGCCCTGGCCCAAGAGCCACCTCAGGGCGGTGACTGCAGACCACCGTCCCCTCTCCCTGGCCTTCCTGCACGAGCGTGGCCCGGGTCCTCGAGAGGCTCTGTCTGGCAACGGCACGTGCTCTGGCCAAAGGCCCGGAGAAGGACGTCACCGGGGCGAGGCCTCCTCCCAAGGGCACAAGCATCCCTGGGCCAACACGGCAGTGTCCTGCACAGCTGGCCCCGCACTGCCATAGGCCTGTGGCCCTCGGCCGGCCCTGCCCTCAGCCCGGATGCCTCGCTGTGGCCCTGCCAGCTGCTGTGGTGTCAGTGGGGCTCCCTCTGCTGACTTAGATTCTAGCTCATCCCCACGTCCCCACACGGATGCGTCTCCTTGTCCCGCCCGCCGGCCCTGGTCAGTCTGTGAGTCAGCTGCCGGCACTCAGCCCTGGCTCGGACCTTGGCTCTGGCACTACCTGCCACGCGGCTGAAGCTCTGTGCCTCAGTTTCCTCATCTGTATGCTGGGGGACTAGCACCCCGCCACTGGGTTGCTGTGAGGATTAAATGAGGCGCCCTGTGCCAAGCTCCGAGCACAGGCCTGCTGCTGGGGAGGCCCAGGCGAGCCAGCGCCGTGGGTACCCCTGTTCTCAGGGCTCTCCCGTGAGCGTGGGCAAACCGGCAGTCTTGTCTCAAATTGAAAAGGAATGTTTCGGGCGACAACAAATACGTTTACACCCGTTACCGAAAGCTCCGCACTTGTCCTTGAGGCCGCGTCAGAGACCACATCAGAAGAACGAGAACAAGCTTTTTGAGAAGAAGGAAAGAGAAGTTTATTACTTTGCCAGCAGAGGGGGAGGCTGGAGACTCCTGTCTGAAATGCCATCGTCCTAATAAGCAGGAATGCAGAGCTTTTAAAGGGAGGGTTCTCGGCTTCAGGCGATTGCTGTTCAACTGCAGTTGATGGTTCGAATCATCCCATCTCCCTGAGGACAGTCCTGTGACCTCCACCCAGGACCCTCCACCAGGCCTGCCAGGTCTGGGCTGAGCCATCTCCTGCAGCACAGAGGACAGGGGACTCACCCTGCCCCTCCCAGCCGCTGCCCGGAGGAGGAGGCAGGGATGCAGGTTGTAGTTCTCACAAAGGAGTAGAGGAGGTTTGAGAGAGACAGAAAACATTTTTGCCATGTTTTCCAGGGCATTCCCTCTGTTACATATTCCCCGTTGTCAGTATTTCCCTTCCATGTCTACGGGTGGAGGGCAACTACTCTGTTACACAACCGACACAGCCAGAGACTGCGCATGGGAACACTTGTGTTGGCCAGGGACACGGAATCCTCCGGACAAAATTCAGTGCTGCAGAATTCCACTAAGGAGACTCGCACGTGACAGTCACAACACTGAGGAAGAAGCTCATGGTGGCAGAAGCCATCTGCTGGGAAATTGGGGGGGCCGAGCGCCAGCCAGGCATCAGCTCTTCGCTGTGAAACTCACATGGGGCAGAAAGTTTATTTGTCGTTTGTGAAGCGGGGCTGAGTAGGGAGGTCACCGGAAGGGGTTAGCCGCAGCGCTAAGTTGAGGAACGCCTTTCCCTGACCCGGCGAGTACTCGCCCCAGGGAATGCCTCCTGCATGAGAGTCCATCCGTGCTGGGGCCCAGCACGGGAACACGCAGGACGCCGCACGGAAGCTGCCGGTGCCTCACCCCAGGGGACCTCGGGGTGGCCGAGGCTCTGCAGGGTCCTGTCCACCACACGGGAGAGGGCTCCGAGCCAGCACAGAGCACGTGGGGTTCATGTTTGGAAACTGTGTGGGAAGTGCCTCAGGCCTGTCTAGGACTCACCTGAGCCCACTCTCCGCTTCCCAGGAGTTGTCAATGGGAAAGAACCCCAACTCTGTAACATAATTTAAAGAGGTTTATTCTGAGCCAAGTGTGAGGACCATGGCCCGGAGCCACCCCCAGGGCCTTGAGCAAGTGGACTCGCTGTGGCTGGGTCACCGTTTGGTTTCATACATTTCCGGGAGGCAGGAATTACACATAAAGTCATAAATCAATACATGGAAGGGGTACATTGGTTTGGCCCCAAAAGGTGGAACACCTCAAAGCAGGTGCTTGGAGGTTATAGGTGGGTTTAAAGACCCTTTGGCTTGTAATCGGTTAAAGACATGAAGCTTTGTCTAAAGGCCTGGGATGTTTTTAGTTAAGATAAGGACGTCTGCTAATCACAGACAAGCCTCAGGACGTAAAGCCAAGCTCCAGTGACCTGTTAAGTCAGCTGGGGACCTGCAGGTGGTTCAGGCTCTGTCTGTCTTGCATGGCTTAGGCCTGTCCCTGGGTCGCAGAGGACATCTGCAAGAGGGGAGGGGGCAGGACAGGCCCGTCTGACCTCCCTTCTCATGGCCGGCAGCTCAGCTTTAGGGTATTTTGGGGGCTCCTTGGCCAAGAAAGGGTCCATTCAGGCAGGTGGGGGCTCAAGATTGTATTTTAGCTCACAGAGGAGAGGCTCCCACCTGCAGGGAGACAGGTGTCAGGCAGGCGCCAGGGGGCCTTGGGTCAGGGGAGGCCTCTCCAGCACGTGACCTTACTCTGGGACTTGACCATGAGCAAGGACGGCTGGGAGGGGAGCAAGGGACACGTATTCCTGGCGGGTGGGGTCCGCAAAGCTCACCTGCCCGGGACCCCCGCCCCTGGGGCAGGATGGAGCCGCCAGGACCGGGCCGGGGAGCGTGCAGTGGCGCAGGACGGCCACCAGGGGGCGGCCGAGCCCAGCTCCTCGTCCCTGTGGGGACGCGCAGGGGACCTGCCGGGACTGCGACCCTGGGAGCCCGGCCAGCCCCGCGCAGGGCCGACGCTCCCGACCGGCCCGGCCCTGACTCTGCCCCGCAAAACCGGCAGTTCCTGCGCCCGTCTGTGTCTGCAGCCAGGTCCGGCCAGCGGGCTGTCCCCTGCTGTGATGTCCCCGAGGCTGCAAGTCCCGGGGCAGGCAGCGGAGGTGGGGGTCCTCGTCCTGGCGCTGAGTGCCCGCCGGGCCACCGGGGTTGGGGCTGCTTGCTTCTGCGCACAGCCTTGCTCCAGACCAGAGCAGCTCAGCCCGCACCGGCCTGGGGCTGCGCACGGACCGCGGCTCGCCCCGACTGATGCCCGACGGCCTGGCCGCGACACAGGTGGCGTCGGGGTCTGCCGGGCAGCGTCCGCCCGAAGCTCGGCTGGGCTGTCTCACTCACACTCTCTGTCCAGAGCGGCTTGGGGACATCCCGGCGGGACTCTGTCCAGCTGTGCGTCCAGGAACGCGGGAAGCCTTGGTCACCGTGCGTTAGAAAGATGTCAGAGAACTTAAACTCATTCTTCCAGCGCAAAGTAGTTCTTCACAGGCACACTTTAAACCTCACGTTCTTTGCTATCCCCGAATCAGACTGCCTAGGTTTGGGGCGTGTGATAAACGGCTTACTGAATCCAGTTTTTGAAAAATAAATCCGAATTCTGGCTTTAGAACTGGCCAGATTGTCCCAGTTTCCACTTAAGGGAAAGCGTCCTTCTTGTTGGACAGCTCTTAGGTGATTTAATAATACTCCTTTCCGCTGAAAGTTTACGGTGCACAGTATAAGCAGAATCTCTGTGAAATGGGGCGCACCGTTTGGGCTTGACGGTGACATGCCCGCGCGTACACGCAGCCCAGCTCAGAGACAGAACGTCAGGGGCTTCCAGTCCCACCAGGAGCAAAAGAAGTTGATTAAAACGACTGACTCTGGAGCAGCTGAGTCCGTGGGAAGGGAGGAGACTCCAGGCGCGGGCAGGCTGGGCGCTGGCCGGCTGGGTGGGGGCTGCGGAGAGCGGAGCAAGCTCCCCCCGGCCTTCGTGTCTCCCTCTCGCCCCTTCCCCGGCGGAGCTGGGTGGGCTGCAGCGCAGGGCTCTGCCACCCGCATCCTTCGGGTGCCTGCTGGGTGCGGAGTTGAGGAAGCAGTGCGGGCGGCTCAGACCTGTCCAGGGTTTGCAGGGCACCTCGTTCGGTCTCACCTGCCCCCTGCCGCCTGGACTGCCTTAGGTAACCGGCTCCTGGGCTCCTGGCTGCCGGCTGCGCCCATGGGGACGTCTGTCAGGAACACAGTGAGTGGGAAGAGAGGGTGGCCAGGGCGTCGCTGCCAGTTTTGTTTTAAACATAAGTTAAAAACACCCCATTTTGATTCTGACGACTTTCACGGGACCACTGCTCCTCCAGAAGTGGTTGGATCCACACGCCTCCCTCGGTCGCCCAAACGGACACCCACACCCTGCGGGGTCTGGGGTGGTGAAGCACCGATGCCAGCGGCCCTGGGCTCCTGCACCAGCCCCCGCGGCTCCCACGCCCT
This sequence comes from Lemur catta, assembly GCF_020740605.2. Classification (NCBI taxonomy): domain Eukaryota; kingdom Metazoa; phylum Chordata; class Mammalia; order Primates; family Lemuridae; genus Lemur; species Lemur catta. Next base: position 937,976 of record NC_059128.1, on the reverse strand, counting down.
AAGCCTGCCTCCCGGTCCCTCTGGACGTGCAGCCTTCTCTGAAAATTCCAATGTGAGTGCAATGCCCACTCCTGTTCCCTTGCCTGCTGCTCCCACCACACCGGCAGGGGTGGGCTACAGCCCTGCAGACCACCCGCCCCTGGGCTGTGCTGCCTTCCTAGACTGCAGTCCCAGAGGCCTCCCAAAGTGCTGGGATGACAGGCACAAGCCCCCCCCCCCCCCCCCCCCCCCCCCCCCCCGTTTGGTTATTCACCCAATCATTTGTTTATGTTCCTGCAGACCCCGGGACACTTGTTTTACCCTTGGGGTTGTAATTTAACACCGCTTTGTTTCTTCCTGGCTCGGGCCATTCCAGCACTTTCAGCTGTTCCTGGGTCACTTGTGAATGTTTGCATCAAAACCTGAAGCATCTTTCCCTGCCGTGGGCCCGTCCAGAAGTGAGTCTCCCAGAGTGTCACCAACGGTCGCCCTGTCACAGCGCTCAGCTCAGCGCTGGCCTGATCTCCCCCCTCCCGGCACCGCAGGCCTTTCTGGGGACTGGCTGTCCCTGTTTGCAAACACACCCTCGCTGTGGGGCGTGGGCGGCGCTCAGCTGTCCTTCCCTCGCCTGAAAATGTCACAGCGCGTCCCGCCCGAGCAGGGGCCTTTCCTGGACGCCCGGGCTGCGGGGCCCCCGCCAGGCTCAGAACAACCCAACGCCCCACAGAAGGTTCTGGAGGCCCGGGTGCGGCTGCTGCGGCAACTCAGCCGTGGACGCGAATGCGTAGAGCCTGGGGTCCCCGCACGGGGACATGGGCCTTGGGGGTGACCTCCCGCAGTTGCTAGCACGAATACCGCACCCCACTCCCCACAACCTGACCAGGGCGCCCGGAGCACCCGACACCCCGCCAGGGACCCTGACCGGCAGGGGCACCAGCGCCCACCTGCGGGAGGACAGGGGCACCAGCGCCCACCTGCGGGAGGACAGGGACACCAGCATCCACCTGCGGGAGGACAGGGACACCCAGCGCCCACCTGCGGGAGGACAGGGACACCAGCGCCCACCTGCGGGAGGGCAGGGACACCCAGCGCCCACCTGCGGGAAGACAGGGACACCCAGCGCCCACCTGCGGGAGGACAGGGACACCAGCGCCCACCTGCGGGAGGACAGGGACACCAGCGCCCACCTGCGGGAGGACAGGGACACCCAGCGCCCACCTGCGGGAGGGCAGGGGCACCCCCAGGCTGACCAGTGCGCTGGGGCCAGGCAGAGGCTGCCGGGGCGGCGAGGTGCGATGCCACCTGAGGCCGCACGGGGGCAGCAGAGACCCGTCAGGGCCTTTGCCGTCGGGCGGAGGCGGCGGTGCCTGTGGCCACGTCCCCACGAGGGCCGCATTTGGAACCTCTGGGTGCGCCGGGGCCGGACACTGAGGCAGGGGCGCTGAGGACGCAGGGCCAGGGGACCCTGAGATCACCTTTCCTGGCATGGATGGGGTGATGGGGACACTGGCCTAGGGTCTCCCTCCTTTCCCAGGTCACCTTTCCTGGCCTGGATGGGGGGCTGGGGACACAGGTCTAACAGCCCCTTAAAATAACCTTTCCTGGCCTGTATGGGCCGAGGACCCCCCCTTCCCCTTAGGTCACCTTTCCTGGCCTGGGCTCCTCTGGGATGGGAGATGTGGGCTGGAGCCCGAGGGAGAAACCGTCTCTGTCCCTGCCGGGGGTGGCGGAAGCCTGGGGCTGTGGGGGCCACAGGGTGTCCAGGTGGAGGGTCTGGGGGGCCAGGAGGGGCAGCTCTTCTGTGACAGGTGAAGCCCTGCGGGGGTGCAGGGCCCGAGGAAGCCCTGGAGCCCCCTCAGGCCTTCCCGCCTGCAGGCGCCTGCCGGATTGGGTGCCCAGGAGGCCATCAATTTGAGGTAAGAATTTTGCCATGGGTTTTAGAACAACAATAATAAATAACAGCTTTTATTTGTTCATCTGTTTATTTTTTGAGACAGAATCTCCCTCTGTCATGCCGGCTACAGTGCAGTGGCTTCATCATAGCTCACTGTAACCTCCAACTCCTGGGCTCAAGCATCCTCCTGCCTCAGCCTCCCGAGTAGGTGGGACTACAGGCATGCGCCACCCCACCCAGCTGATTTTTCTACTCTTTGTAGAGATGGGGTCTGGCTGTTGCTCAGACTTGTCTCCAAAACTCCTGGCCCCAAGCGATTCTCCCGCCTCGGCCTCCCAGAGTGCTGGGATTACAGGTGTGAGCCACCGAGCCCGGCCAATCATATGCTTTACAAGTGGTATCACTGCTGACGGTGAGTTTCACAGGTTCATGTCGAGGAAAAGCAGGGCCCTCCCATCCCCCATGGAGACCCCACTGAGGCTGGCGACACAGGCCTGTTCTCAGGGGCTGCGTGACAAACAGCCCTCACCAGTGGCTGTGGTGATGGCCCTTTGTCATGTCTCAGGCAGGGCTGAGCTGGGGATTCCTGGGCTCCTGTGGCATTGTCTGGGCCATCGAAACGTGTCTATTGGTGGCTGGGCCACTGTGCTTCTCCTGGATGGCTCCCCTCCCAGCCCCAGGGTGGGCTCAGGTGGGCTCCCTCCTCCTGGTCTCTCCGGCCAGGAGTTGCACATGGCTGCAGGAGCTCAGGCCCGGGCACCACATCCCACAGCTGTCCTCGGGTGGGGAGAGCTGTCACAGGCCAGCCCTGGTCCGGGGGGAAGGAAAGTCACCACCTTTTGCTGGGCCGTCTGTGACCCCATGCCAGTGGGCTCCTTGTTGTCGTCCTGATGCCAGTCAATTCGAGAATCCCAGCTCCCAAGGAGGGGCTATGAGGAATGACAGCCCATGTGTGTCCATTCTGAGACCACTGCAAATTCATAGTGGTGATGAAAGAGTTCTTCGGTGACACGTGTCAGAGCACAGTGAGGCCGACTGTGTTCAGGACCACCCCGGCGGGCACAGAGAGTGGGCGATGGGCTTTGCAGTGGGCGGAGACCGGGCTGGGCTGTGAGCACGGCGGGGGGCACGTGGGGTTTGCAAGGCGCCGCGGGGGCAGGGGCTGGAGAGCCAGTTGCGAAGAGGGAGCTCGGGGTCGGGGGCTCCGCTGAAGGCAGCCCGGGGGGTCGGACCCCTGGGGGTGAGGATGAGGAGCCCGGTCAGACATCGACGCTGATCAGCTGCTCAGGGTGGGGGTTCTTGCTAAAACTGATTTCACAGGGACGTGCACAGACGGGCCTCGGACAAAGTTCAGGAGTCTGGCTCCCGTCAAGCAAAGACTCTTCAGCAGTGAGGTGGTGAGAACCTTCCCCAAACTCCTAACCTCCTCACCTTGTTTGCACGAGTGTGAGCATTTGTGTCTATTCGCCCCGCCGCCCCGCCATATAGATGTATGCGCGGTTGCCCCTCGGGGCCCTCAGAGGGCGGAGGTAGAAACCGTACGTGGGCAGAGTCGCACATACCTGTACCTGTGCCTCCTGACTCTACCTGAGACCCCCACCTGGCGGGACTGGGGCTGCGCAGCGTGCAGTGGCGCGGGGAGGCCGCCAGGGGGCGACCGAGGCCGGCGCTGTGGTCCGGCGGGGCGGAGGGGCCGGGCGGCCCAGGTGCACCTGCCCGCGGGCTGCAGCCCCACGCAGCCCGGGCAGCCCCGACGGCTGCGCTGGCCCCGTCCCATCAGTGGCCCGGCCCGGTAGGAGGGAGGCCGCGCCAGGCTCAGGGAACCGGCGCCCACCTGCGGGAGGGCAGGGAAACCCAGCACCCACCTGCGGGAGGACAGGGACACCAGCGCCCACCTGCGGGACGGCAGGGACACCGAGCGCCCACCTGCGGGAGGACAGGGGCACCAGCGCCCACCTGCGGGAGGACAGGGGCACCCAGCGCCCACCTGCGGGAGGACAGGGGCACCCAGCGCCCACCTGCGGGAGGACAGGGACACCCAGCGCCCACCTGCGGGAGGACAGGGGCACCCAGCGCCCACCTGCGGGAGGACAGGGGCACTCAGCGCCCACCTGCGGGAGGACAGGGACACCCAGCGCCCACCTGCGGGAGGACAGGGGCACCAGCGCCCACCTGCGGGAGGACAGGGACACCCAGCGCCCACCTGCGGGAGGACAGGGACACCCAGCGCCCACCTGCGGGAGGACAGGGGCACCAGCGCCCACCTGCGGGAGGACAGGGGCACCCAGCGCCCACCTGCGGGAGGAGAGGGACACCCCCAGGCTGACCAGGGCGCCGGGGCCAGGCAGAGGCTGCCGGCGCGGCGAGGTGCGATGCCGCCTGCGGCCGCACGGGGGCAGCAGAGCACAGCGGGGGCGGCGGTGCCCGTGGCCACGTCCCCAAGAGGGCCGCGTTGGGAACCTCTGGGTGCGCCGGGGCCGGACACCGAGACGGGGCGCTGGGGACGCAGGCCAGGGGACCCCGAGATCACGTTTCCTGGCCTGGATGGGGCGCATGGGACACAGGGCCAGAGGACCCCGAGATCACGTTTCCTGGGCTGGATGGGGCGCTGGGGACACGGACCTGGTCCTTCCCTCCCTCCCTACCCACATCGCACGCCCCCACCCCCGCAGGTCCCCTTTCCTGGCCTGGGCTCCCCTGGGGTTGTGGTGCAGGTAGGAGCCTGGGGTGGGGATGGGAGGCTGAGAAGCTGCCCCCGTCCCTGTCTGGGGGTGGCGGAAGCCCTGGGCTGTGGGGGCCGCGGGGCGTCCAGGTGGAGGGTCTGGTGGGCCGGGAGGGGCAGCTCTTCTGTGACAGGTGCTCCCCTGTGAGCGTCCCGGGACACGGGAGCCCTGGAGCCCCCTCAGGCCTTCCTGCCTGCAGACGCCTGCGGGGCCGTGTCTGCTCGTGTCTCTGGCTGGGGGCACACGGTCACCCTGTGAGACCCCCTGCCTCTGTTCCAGCAGCCCCATGCACACTCGACCCCCTGCGACGGCAAGATGGCCTGGGCCCCTCCGTGTTCCCTGTCGGGGTGTCCCTGTGTGTGCAGAGTCCCCACCTCGCGGGCAGCCTGCGTGTCCTTCCTGGGCTCTCCCTGCTCACCCCTGGCCTGGCCACCCCCTTGCGGGAAGGGGTCACACGCAACCGCGATGAAGGAAACCGCAGAGGCGATAGCAGAGGTGGGATCGTGTTTCCACCTGCAGGCAGGACCGGTGCCCCGACCACCCTCTTGGTAACAACCACTAAAAATACTGATTTAAAGAAAACTGCTGAAGCTCCCCTTCTCTAAGGGCAAGCTGTGTGGCCAAACCCCCTGCCAGGGTCCCCCCAGGCTGGTGGGCAGCACCCCGTCCCCAGAGGCTGCGTTTAGCTCCTGGCCACTGCGGGTTGGGAAGGGCCCGTCCCGGGTGGGGGACCGGGAGGCGCCCCCTCGGCCACAGGCTCCTCTGCGGGGTCAGGCGGCAGCGCTGGAGGAGCAGCCCCCCGCCCTGCTGGGGACCCCCGACCTCCACAGCCCAGGGCCCCACCCAGGGGGCCCTTAGTCTGAGGTGGTCCCGGGTTGTGGGAGTCCCTGTGCTTGTGTCGCATCTGCACATGTGTCTGGGGACACTTGCAGGCCTGGGGACGAGAGTCACCATCAAACCCGGAAGCAGAAAACCAGGTGGGGCCAGCCCTTGGCTACTGGGCTTTCTCTCAGAATTGGAGCAGAGCAGCAGGTGTCCTGGGGGCCTGACCTCTGACCTCGGGGAGGAGGCCACTGGGCAGGCAGAGGCTCAGGGTGGGGGCGCCCCTGTGTACCCCCGCCTCCCCCTTGCTTCCCTTCCCCCCTCCCACACCCCACACCCTCCACAGCCTCTGTGTGGCCCCAGGAGGCTTGTCCTGTTTCACCATGACTAACCCTAACCCTAAGCCAACGTCCTCCCCAGCCTGTGCTCACGACACACATTCTCTCGTCGACCTTGAGTGACAGCGGTGGTGGAATTCCGTTCAGTTGGCTATTCAGACACCACTGAGAGCCTCTGTGTGTCCCTTCCTGTTTCCGGTGCTCAGGGTACACTGGGGACGCAGAGCCATGAAGACGTTGCGTCTGAGGGGTTGGGGGCGGCGGGAGCGCAGCCCGTGTGCGCCCAAGGCAGCGCGGTGCGGGTGACGGTGTTGCACGTGCGAGTCATTGCTGTAGAAAACCGCACAGGCTGCATCGTCCGGAGTTTATAGGAGACAGCCAGGGTTTTCAAAGACGGGTAAATAAAGGCAAAATTTAAAAAGTGCTATTAGAAGCGAATGTTTCCAACACAGAAAAATCCCGCAAACAATATGATTGTCCTGAGTGATGTTGGGGTGCACCCAGCTGGGGAGCCTAACGAGGAAGGTCCCGCCCCTCTGGCTGGCTGGGGTGGCTGGGCCTCCTCCGGCCCCGGCTCTCCGGGGGCAGCATCGGCCAGCACCCAGGCAGCCCCCTCCCTGCCAGGGGTACGGGACCGTGGCAGCCAGCCCGAGGGGGCCCTAACGGCCTCGGGGCCTGGGCCTGTGGTCTCTGGTGGTCTCCATCCAGCTGGCGGGGGGTCCCTCTGGCCCCTGCCCCCTTCCTGTTCTGTGGACCCAAGCTCGTTGAAGGGGTGTCCACACTGGTGGTCTCCCGCTCCACCCGTACACGGCACCACCCTGCCCTCACCCAGAAATGGGCCTTCCCCTTTCTTGTTAGAGCAGAAAGCCCTCTTTCAGTGTGAAATGTCACACACTCACAGGAAGTGCCCCAGACCAAGATGCACAGCCTGAAGGGCCATCGTGGGCACCGTGCCCACCCCGGCCGAACACCAGCGGCCCCTCCCAGCCCACCGTGGCTGCGTCCTCCCAAGGGCAGCTTGAGCCCCTGGTGCTTTCCCTGTGGGCTGTGCCATCCCGTGGCCGCCGGCAGGGCCCGTGTCTGAGCTGCCGCCCTGGGCAGGGGCCTCGCAGCACCGCGTGGGCGCCCGCTTGGCAGACCCCTGCGGGCTGCTGAGGGAGCCTGGGGAGCCCGGGGTGGCCGATGGGGGCATTGGTGGAGGTGGCCACGGATGGGAGGGCCTGGCTGGGCCTTCCCCACGAGACCACGGGAGTGTGTGGCCCGGTGTGGGCTCCAGAATGACCCCAGGGAGCAGACGGGTGGGAAGGGGCTGGGGCTGGGGGCCTGCAGGGAGAGGCCAGGGGGGTCCTGCAGATGCAGCCCCCGGCAGTGGGCAGTGCAGGGCCTCCCTCACACTCCCAGGCACAAGCTCAGGGACCAGGGCCCAAGAAGGGACAGGCCCAGGCGGCCCGACCCTGGGTCCTTAGTGTCCAGCCACACAGGGAGGTGGGACCGCCTGGGGACAGCCAGCCAGGTGTCAAAGTTGTGCGAGAGTGTGTGAAGCTGTGAAGCTGAGAGTGTATGGGTGTGAGTGTGTGAGTGTGTGTAAGAGAGTGTGTGTGTTAGTGTACATGAGTTGTGTGAGTGTCTGTGAGAGTGAGGGTGTGTGAGTGTGTGTGAGTGTACACGAGTTGTGTGAGTGTGTGAGTGAGGGTTGTGCAAGTGTGAGTGTCAGTGTGTGAGTGAGTGTGTGTGTGAGTGTGTGTGTGAGTGTGTGTGAGTGTACCTGAGTTGTGTGAGTGAGTGTGAGGGTGTGTGTGCACTGGCCAAGTCACCTGCCGCCTTCCTGGCCCAGGACTACGCGTGTGCCCGTCCCTGCCTCTCCCGTGTGCTTGGCCACACTGGGCTGGGTGTGGGCCTTGTGCCTGGCGTGGCCCTGGGGCGCAGCTGTGCCCTTTCTGCACATGTGTCTCTGTGTGTCTCTGTGTCTGTCTGTATGTGTCTGTCTCTGTCTCTGTATGTTTCTCTGTGAGTCTGTCTCTGTGTGTCTGTCTCTGTCTCTGCGTGTGTCTGTGTGTGTCTCTGTGCATGTCTCTGTGAGTCTGCCTCTGTGTGTGTCTGTCTGTCTCTGTGTGTCTCTGTGTCTCTGTGTGTGTCTGTCTCTGTCTCTGTGTGTCTCTGTGTCTCTGTGTGTGTCTGTCTCTGTCTCTGTGTGCATCTGTGTGTTTCTGTGTGTGTCTCTGTGTGTGTCTCTGTGCATGTCTCTGTGAGACTGTCTCTGTGTGTCTATCTCTGCCCCCATGTGTGTCTGTCTCTGTCTCTGTGTGTCTCTGTGTGTGTCTCTGTGTGTCTCTGTGCATGTCTCTGTGAGTCTGTCTCTGTGTGTCTGTCTCTGTGTGTCTCCGTGAGTCTGCTTCTGTGTGTGTCTGTCTTTGTGTGTGTCTGTGTGTCTTTGTGTGTGTCTGTGTGTCTCTGTGCTTGTGTGTCTCTGCAAGTTGTGTGGCCGTGTGTGTCCCTGTGGGATCTGCATGACCATGTCTGTGGGAGGCTGTATGTGCAAGGAGGGGCCCCGACCCCTGTCACCCAGGCCACAGGCCGGGGGTCCTCTGTGGACCTCCCTCAAGGGTCACCCCTGGGGGGCTTGGGCTCAGCTGGGGGGGTGGGGGCAGGCACAGACCCCTCCTCTCAGGGGGCTGGGGTGGGGACCGGCCTGTCTGGCCAGGACACCAACCAGGGTGTGTCCGCGGACCCAGACCCCACAGTCAGTGTGCCCTGTGCCGGCACAGGGGACATTGTCCTCCCGGGTCTCAGCTGGGCCATGGGCTGGAGGCAGCCCCTGTGTGGGGGGCGGGGTGTCATGGGGTCTCTGGGCCCACTGAGGACTCCGGGCTGGGGTTGGGCAGGTCTGCACCAGGGGGGCCTCACGGGGCAGGCCCAGGGGGTCCCGAGGCCAGGGGTGTGGGTGACCTGCCGAGGGGCTGCTCGCCGGAGATGCCGGGCTTGGCCGGGTCTGGGCGCAGCAGGGACCGAGCTCTGGTGCCAGGATGGGCTGCACAGGCGGGAGCCATGGGCCTGGGGCTGCGTCCTGGTGACCCGCAAAGCCCACTTCCCGGGGTGCTGGGCCCAGCTCCTGGGCCCCGTGCCTGGGACTCCAGAGCCTCCTCCCTAGCTCTGCAGTCTCCTCCGGGCGAGGCCCAACTTGAGGCCTCCTCCACCAGGCAGTCCTCTGGGAAGCACCCTTGGGGCCCTCGGGGCCTGGTCACTCTGGGGCTGGGCACCTGGGGGTGGCCGGGGGGTGAATGGTCAGGTCTCCCCCAGACAGCGCAGGGCCAGGCTCCCCTCCCCGACACGAATCGCCGCCCGGGGTGAGTGGGGGTTTCCAGCTGCTCCCCACCTGCTCTGCGGTTCTCGTTCTCAGCATTTTTAGAAACATTTGCAAGGCTGTGTTTGTGCCTGTGCGGTGGGGTGGGGTGGGAGGGCGCTGCGCCCTGGCGCCCACGGGCTCTTGTTTTCCAGGCAGGGCTGTGGCGGGGGAGGGGAGCCAGGGCCCCTCCACCAGACGCCCGTCCAGCCCCCGGGTGGGGTGGCGGGGGTCCTGCCTGGGCCCCTGGGAGTGTGCGGGGCTGAGGCCGGGGTGCTGTCCTCGGTGGGGAGGCCCCAGCTGGCCCAGGGCCCTGCCGGCCTCTCGGCAGCACCAAGCCCAGGCTGGTCAGTTGCCCCACGGAGCCTTCCGGAACACGGTCTTCCAGAGCTGAGAGAGGACGGGGAGAGCTGAGGGGCCAGGCCTCCCGCTGCAGTGGCTGGGCAGAGCCCAGTGCCCCCAGCCCCCACATGCATGCCACACGCATGAACACACGTGTGCATGCACATGCTCGCTGGCTGGCCGGGGTGGCCTCGTGATGCAGCCCCCCAATGGCGCTGGCCCGAGCTGAGGCTCCGCATGAGCTGTGCTCCGCGTGCCGTCCCCAGGCCCTGCAGCCGCACACGTGGCAGCGTCGTGGGCCGCGCCGACCTCAGCCTCACAGGCCCACGTGGCAAAGCTCGGCTGGGCAGCACCGCGGGCTTGCATGTGCATGTGGGCTTGCGAGCATGTGGGCCCATGCACACGTGTGGGCAAGTGCCTGCCTGCACACATGTGTGAGCACGTGAGTGTGAGATGAGTGGAGCTCGTGTGCACGTGTGCAGTTGTATGTAGCGTGTGCCGTGCATTGTGCGCAGTGGGCCTGGTCCTCTACCCCCAGGACAAGGCCTGCGTCCGTCCTCCCAACCCCCACGCGCCGCACGACCCGGCGTAGACAGGGCTGCACTGTGGTTGTGGCTGTGTGGGGCCCGCGGACCCCGCGAGCAACGCAGAGGCAGGTCGGGGCGGGGGGCGGCGGCCGGGGGGCATTTCTGGTGGAGGCAGGGTGCGTGTGTGCGTGTCTGTGCGTGTCCCTGTGGGTCTCCGTGTCTGCGATTGTGTGTCTCTGTTTGTGTCTATATGTGTGTACATCTCTGTGTCTGTGATTGTGTGTGTGTGTCACATGTGTCTGTCTCTGAGTGTGTCTGTGTGTCTGTACGTGTATGTTCCTCTTTGTGTGTCTCTGTGTGTCTGTGTGTCACATGTGTCTGTCTGTCTGTGAGTGTGTCTGTGTGTCTGTGTGCTTCTGTGTGAATCTGTGTATTTGTGTGAGTCTGAGTGTGTCTATGTGTGTGCGTCTGTGTGTTCGTGTCTATGTGCCTCAATGTGTGTCTGGGTGCGTCTGTTGTGTCTGTGCATCTCTGTTGCGTGTGCCCTGTGTCTGTGTTGCGTGTGTCTGTGTGTCTGTGTGTGTCTGTTGTGTGTCTGTTGTGTGTGCCCTGTGTCTGTGTTGCGTGTGTGTGTCTGTGTGTGTCTGTGTGTGTCTGTTGCGTGTGCCCTGTGTCTGTGTTGCGTGTGTGTGTGTCTGTGTGTGTGTGTCTGTGCGTGTCTGTTGTGTGTGCCCTGTGTCTGTGTTGCGTGTGTGTGTGTCTGTGTGTGTGTGTCTGTGTGTGTCTGTGTGTGTCTGTTGCGTGTGCCCTGTGTCTGTGTTGCGTGTGTGTGTGTCTGTGTGTCTGTGTGTGTCTGTTGTGTGTGCCCTGTGTCTGTGTTGCGTGTGTGTGTGTCTGTGTGTGTGTGTCTGTGCGTGTCTGTTGTGTGTGCCCGTGTGTCTGTGTTGCGTGTGTGTGCACACACGCCAGGGCTCCTCGTGCGGGGGACGTGCCCAGCACCTCCAGATGGGCAGGGCCCCGACTCCCAGCCCCGCAGGGCCCGCTGGGAAGGGGCAAGCTGGCAGGTGGGGTCAGCCTGGGCCCGGGTCCCTGAGGAGCGCACAGGGAAGTGCTGGGGCGGTGGCCCCAGTGACAGCCTCGGGGGGAGCTGGGCCAGGGGAGGCAGCCCCAGACTCGCACAGACACCGGGGCCCAGAGCGAGATGGGGCGCAGAGACCTGGGGTGACAGGGACACCAAGGGGGAGAGGAGGCAGAGGGAGGCACGGAGAGTCGCAGAGACCCACGGGGACCACGGCCAGACGTGGCCTCAGCCCCACACGGAGACGGACACAGCACAGCGCACACTCACACTAATTCACTCTCACACTCACACTTCACACACTGTGCTGTCAGACACGCACTCACACCCACACTCACACCTGCTCTCACACTCACACACCCTGACACGCACAGTCACACTCTCACACACCCTCACACTCACACACCCTCTCATACTCACACACATACTCTCATAGTCACACACCCTCACACTCGCACACACACTCACACACCCTCATACACACACACACACTCACCCTCACACTCACACACACTCTCATAGTCACAACCCTCACACTCACACACCCTCACACACTCACACTCACACACCCTCACACTCACACTCACACACTCAGTCACACACCCCCTCACACTCACACACACTCACACACTCTCATAGTCACACACTCACACTCACACACACTCTCGTACTCACACTCACACACACTCTCATAGTCACACACCCTCATACACACACACTCACACACACCCTCACACTCACACTCACTCTCACACTCACTCTCATAGTCACCTACACACATACGCTCACACACACCCTCACCCTCACACTCACCCTTATCCTGACACTCACTCTCACACTCACACACAGTCACTCTCATAGTCACACACACTCACACTCACCCCACACCCACACTTACACTCACCCTCACACTCACACTCACTCTCACAGTCACACACACTGACACACACACACTGACACTCACACACATTCACACTCACACTCACTCTCATAGTCACACACTCACACTCACACTCTTTCACTCTCATAGTCACACACACACTCACTCTCTCACTCACACTCACTCTCACTCTCATAGTCACACACTCACACTCACACTCACTCTCATAGTCTCACACTTACACACTCACACTCACACTCACTCTCACAGTCACACACACTGACACACACACACTGACACACACACTCACACTCACTCTCATAGTCACACACTCACACTCTCATTCACACTCACTCTCACTCTCATAGTCTCACACTTACACACTCACACTCATACTCACTCTCACAGTCACACACACTGACACACACACTCACACTCACACTCACTCTCATAGTCACACACTCACACTCTCATTCACACTCACTCTCACTCTCATAGTCACACACACACACTCACACTCACACTCACACACACTCACACATACTCACACTCACACTCACACTCTCACACGCCTCCCCCAGGCCTGGGTGCAGGAAGCCACACTGAGGCTGACGTGGGCCTGGTCACTTCCCGTGGCCCCCAGAGTGTCAGAGCCCCTGGGTCCAGCAGGCTCATCACTCATGGGCAGGTGTCTGTCACATCCTGCCTCGGGAGCCCCCTGTGAGCGGGGGCACATGTTCCTGGGCTTCCCTGCCCCCCCAGGGGTGGCCTGAGGACAGAGTGCAGGTGGGGAGCCCACAGGCCAGGGCCTGGAGGGGTCGAGGCGCAGCCCAGAGTGGCTGGGATCTTGGGGGACACTGGTTTGCTCTGGCTGAGCCCAGCTGTGACCACGTGCCTTTGGCCGGCATGTGGAGGGCAGACCCGGGGTCAGGCCGAGGTGGGGGCCTCGGGGCTGGTCCAGGAGGGCGGTCGTGGTGGTTGGGGCACTATGTCATGAGGAGTCCAACATGGGATCCCCTGTTTCCTTCACTCCTTCTCTGCATGTTAGCTGGGAACCTTCTAGAAGGAGGAGTGCTCCTCACCTAGTGCCCAGGGACGCACTGCTGCCAGTGCCCTCCTTACTTCCCAGACTCCTGAGGGCGGGTCTGTCCCCAGGGTCCGAGGGATCTTTCTGGGGTATGAACCGCGTGGTGCTTGTGGGCATACACCAGGCACTCACCGCCTCGGAGCGAAGCGTGTGCCGCAGGCCCTGTGGCGTCTGCGTGGCCCTTCCCTCCCTCCCAGCCCTGCAGGCAGCTGGCCGCACAGGCCTGCAGACCCCAGTGACAGGCATGGTGCCACCAGCCGTCCTGGGGTCCCCAGCTCCAGCTCAGCAGGTGCCCCTGCACCCTTGCCAGTCACTCGTGCCCCCGAGGCCAGCAGGGCTCTTGCTGCTGCTCCCTCCCCCACGTCCCAGCCGGCCCAGGGCGCCCCGTGGCCTCTGCACGGTGGGGCCTGCCCAGAGGCTGCGGGGTCTTCCCGAGGGGGTCCTGTGAGCCCGGCCTGTTGGTGGGCCGGCTGGGCCCAGGACAGCCACTTCCACTGTGGTCTGGGGCTGCATTTTCGGGGTCTCTGGGCCCAAACACCGGGCCCTCACGCGGGGCCCACTCCCAAGCCCCTCCCCCAAGGCAGGTGCGAGGGTTCTGGTCTCAGTTTCTCCTGGAGTTACTCATTTTGGGCACACTTGGCCCTCAGGGGCACATGCAAATAGCTGTTTGTTCCACACCGAAAATCATGTTTCTCAGCCTCTGAGCCTGTTTCCGGAAATAGTGTGCTTGGTTCCCCACCTGCAGCTGCAGCCACTGCCCCCCGCACAGCCAGGCTGGCCCCCAGAGCAGGCCCACCCAGGGTCAGCGACACGGTGGCCCCCTGCAAATGACGGTGCATTGAATTCAGCGGTTCCCAGCTGTTTCCATGGTGGCAGCCGGGGCCCCGGGGCAGCCCCACGCTGGTGGCCATAGGGCAGTGGAAGGAGGACTGGGCTCAGGGTCACAGGGCCCTCGCCAGCCCCCAGGGACCCAGGAGGCTGAGCAGAGATGGCCCCGGGTGCCCAGGCACTGCCCACCGTGAAGTGCCGGCCTGCCCTGGCCAGGCCCCAGACGGGATGCCAGGGCTCAGCAGGGCCTGAGGGCGCACGGTGACAGCCACCGGGGCCCCCGCCTGTGCCCCCGCCCAGCTCTCTCCAGGCCCCGTCTCCACCTGAGCCCCCAGCGCCATCTCTCCCTCCGTCCCCTTCTCGCCTGCCCGTCCCTGCCTGCCTTGGCCCCTGCCCTCTGAGCGCACGTCCCTGTCTGAACTGTGGTCTGTCTCGCGCCGGCAGGGTCCCCACCCTCTGCTGCCTCCCCTCTGTCAGCCGCGCCCGTGCGGCTGTCTCGGCCATCTCTCTCCTGCGCTCTCTGCGTCTCTCTCTCTCTCTTTGTCTCTACCTGCATCTCTCTCTGTCTCTGTCTTTGTTTCTCTATCTCTGTCTGGATGTGTCTCCGTGTCTCTCTCTCTCTGTCTTTATCTCTCTATGTCTTTCTGTCTCTCTATCTCTGTCTCTCTCTGCATCTCTCTGTCTCTTTATCTTTTTCTGTCTCTCTATCTCTCTCTGTCTCTCTGTGTCTCTCCCTGTGTTTCTCTGTCTCTCTGTCTCTCCCTGTCTCTAAGTGTCTCTGTCTCTCCCCACTGGGCTCCTCCCTGTCTTGAGCTGGTGACTAGGGAGGAGGCGCTGGCCGCTGTGCGTGTCCCTGTGTGAGCTCCACAGTTGCCCAGTAGGCGAGGGGCGCCCCTCCTTCTAGAAGATTCCCAGCTAACATGTGAAGGAGGGAAGGAAACAGGTGACCCCCACCCTGGTCTCCCCATGAAACAGTGCCCCAGCCAGGGGTCCCACCTTTGGGATGTGTGGAATTCCCGGTGCCCGGCTGCACCCTGACCGGCCCTGTCAGCGCCTGGCACTTCCTATGCCCTGGTGACACCATGGGCATGTCTGGGGCTGGGGCTGGGCAGTGATTGTCGTGGCCCCCAGCACCCGAACGTGTGGCTCCGTGAGCTCCACAGAGAGCCAGCGGCTCACCCCAGGGACCAGGTCTGACGAGACACTTGGGCTGCCCCGATGGCCCCGGGCCCAGCCCCAGCGCCAGCAGGACAGGAGAGGGTGGGGGCCACAGGGCCCTGAGGACACGGTGCTGCGAGGAGTGTGCACGGGGTCCCTGTGTGCAGTGGGGATGAGGTCCCGTCCTCGCTGCCCACTGTGGGTGCTGGGCCCTCCCTCACTGGGGACAGAGGGTGACCTGGGCTGGGACAGGTGACACTGAGTGGCACCCTTAGTGTGACAGGGACCGGGGCTGCTTTCAGAGCCACCTCATCTTTTAGTGGTGCACGCTGAAGGTTTATGATGAAATTTTGTGACATCCGGGACTGCTGGGATGTGGGCAGGCTGGGCGTGGGCACCATTCTGGGGGGCGGTGGGCACGCGGTGCGTACTCACCTGTCCCGTCCCCCTCTCACGCTGCAGTGTTGGCCCAACCACACCCTGAGCCTTCAGGGTCCCCATCTCCCGGGTTCCAGATGGGCTGCGAGTGCGTGACCAGCGTGGGAGGAGGCGCTGGGGGGACACGGAGCACACACGAGACCCTGGTCCCGTCTCCTCAGCCGCGCTGTGCACGGTGGAAGCTCTGTTCCTGGCAGGGTGGAAATGTCCCTGCCAGCTCTGCTCTCCTACCCAGGTCCCCGGCCTCACCCCAACGGCCCTGGACCCTGCCCCTCACCCTGACTGTTCTCTACCTGCAGCTGGACCTGGCCCCTTGTCCACAGCGCAGGGCCGCACCTGGGAGCACTCAGTGCCAAGGCAAGGTGTCCGCCAGCAGCACCCCCGACTCCGTCACCCCTCCCCCCACTGCCGCCACCTCCTCCAGCCCCAGCCCAGCTGCTGTGAGCTGCTCCCAGATGAGACCTCCCAGCCCCCGGCCTGTGGCCCTTCCAGCGTCCCGCACACCCTGTCCTCAGACTGTGCCCACGGTCTGGGCTGTTCACTGACCACCCCGGGTTGGGGTTGCCATGTTCTAGGGTCCCACCCCACCCGTGCCCCAGCCCCATGTTCGGGGTCCCTTGTGGGTTTCTCCCCAAGGCCCAGAGGCCAGCACAGCAGCAGTGAGCTGGGCGGATGGCCTGGTAGGTGGCCCAGTGACTGCAGGGCCAGACGTGGAGGTGCAGCGGCCCTGCCGCCGTGCTCCGCCTGCAGACGGGCCCTGGGTCCTGGCCGGGCCTTGCCGGGCTGCGGCTGGCGAGTGCTTCCGCACCGTTCGTGTTGGGGCCTCCTGGGAGCCCCGCCCTGGGTGGGTCTGTGCCCCCAGGCCACCCGGAGCACAGAGACACTGACAGGGACAGGGACAGAGGGACAGAGGAGACCCCCGGGGCACGGTGCGGTGGGCACATGCCAGTGGGTGGTGGACCCAGGGCTCAGACACTGCTGGGCCCACAGGAAGTGGCCAGGCCTGAGTGAGCCTCAGTGTGACTCTCTGTGCCCCAGGGCCTGGGGGAGGCGCGTGGGAGTGTGAGTGTGAGTGTGAGAGAGTAAATGTGAGCATGAACATGTGACACAGTGAGTGTGTACGTGTGTGTGTGATGGTGTGTGTGTGAATGTGAGTGTGTGTGGGAGTGAGTGTGAGTGTGGGAGTGAGTGTGTGGGTGTGAGTGTGAGTGTGAGTGTGGGTGTGTGAGTGTGAGTGTGGGTGTGAGTGTGAATGAGTGTGTGGGTGTGGGTGTGAGTGTGAGTGTGGGTGTGAGTGTGTGGGTGTGTGTGAGTGTGAGTGTGGGGGTGTGTGAGTGTGGTGTGTGTGTGAGTGTGGGTGTGAGTGTGTGGGTGTGTGTGTGAGTGTGAGTGTGTGGGTGTGAGTGAGTGTGTGGGTGTGGGTGTGTGTGTGAGTGTGAGTGTGGGTGTGAGTGTGGGGGTGTGTGAGTGTGGTGTGGGGGTGTGTGTGAGTGTGTGAGTGTGAGTGTGGGTGTGTGAGTGTGGGTGTGTGAGTGTGAGTGTGGGTGTGAGTGTGAGTGAGTGTGTGGGTGTGGGTGTGAGTGTGAGTGTGTGTGGGTGTGAGTGTGTGGGTGTGGGTGTGAGTGTGTGGGTGTGAGTGTGAGTGTGTGGGTGTGGGTGTGTGTGGGTGTGAGTGTGAGTGTGTGGGTGTGAGTGTGAGTGTGAGTGTGTGGGTGTGAGTGTGGGTGTGAGTGTGTGGGTGTGAGTGTGAGTGTGTGGGTGTGGGTGTGGGTGTGAGTGTGTGGGTGTGAGTGTGAGTGTGTGGGTGTGGGTGAGGGCATTTGCACCTGATGACGGGGACCACGTTTCTGCCCCTTTCTCTTTCTGTATTTGTGTCTCTGTCTTTGATGTCCTCTCTCTCTCTCTCTGTGTCCATGTCTCTTTCTTCCTGTCCCCATCTCTGTCTCTCCCTGTGTCTGTGTCTGTCTCTCCCTGTCTGTCTCTTCTCTCATCTCGCTGTCCTCATCTCGGTGTCTTCTCTGTCTCTGTCTCTTCTCTCCCCCCAGCCCTGTCTGTGTCTCTGTTCCTGTCCCTGTCAGTGTCCCTGTCCGTGTCTCTGTCCCTGTCCCTGTCAGTGTCCCTGTCCCTGTCAGTGTCTCTGTCCCTGTCTCTGTCAGTGTCTCTGTCCCTGTCAGCATCTCTGTCCCAGTCAGAATCTCTGTCAGTGTCCCTGTCCCTGTCAGTGTCTCTGTCCCTGTCAGCATCTCTGTCAGTCTCTGTTAGTGTCTTTGTCTCTGTCATTGTCCCTGTCAGTGTCTCTGTCCCTGTCTCTGTCAGTGTCCCTGTCTTTGTCAGGGCCTCTGTCAGTGTCCCTGTCCCTGTCAGTGTCTGTTAGTGTCTCTGTCATTGTCCCTATCCCTGTCAGTGTCTCTGTCCCTGTCAGTGTCCCTGTCCCTGTCAGTGTTTCTGTTAGTATCTCTTTCTCTCAGTGTCTCTGTCCCTGTCTCTGTCAGGGTCCCTGTCCCTGTCAGTGTCTCTGTCCCTGTCAGTGTCCCTGTCCCTGTCAGTGTCTCTGTCCCTGTCAGTGTCCCTGTCTCTGTCAGTCTCTGTCCCTGTCTCTGTCAGTGTCCCTGTCCCTGTCAATGTCTCTTGTTAGTGTCTCTGTGTCAGTGTCTCTGTCTGTGTCAGTGTCTGTGTCAGTGTCTCTGTTAGTGTCTCTGTGTCAGTGTCTCTGTGTCAGTGTCTCTGTCAGTGTCCCTGTCCCTGTCAGTGTCCCTGTCCCTGTCAGTGTCTCTGTTAGTATCTCTTTCTCTCAGTGTCTCTGTCCCTGTCTCTGTCAGGGTCCCTGTCTCTGTCAGTGTCCCTGTCCCTGTCAGTGTCCCTGTCTCTGTCAGGGTCTCTGTCCCTGTCAGTGTCTCTTGTTAGTGTCTCTGTCCCTGTCAGTGTCTCTGTCAGTGTCCCTGTCTCTGTCAGTGTCTCTGTCCCTGTCTCTGTCAGTGTCCCTGTCCCTGTCAATGTCTCTTGTTAGTGTCTCTGTCTGTGTCAGTGTCTCTGTCTGTGTCAGTGTCTCTGTCTGTGTCAGTGTCTCTGTCAGGGTCTCTGTCTCTCCTCATGGTCCCTGGGTCGGGCTCCCCTTGCTGGACGCTCGGGTTCCTGGGGTGGGCTGCCGGTCCTGCCCTGAGCCCCGTGGTGGGGCCTGCCCTGGGCACGGCCTGTGGGGTCAGCTGCCGCCCAGGGCGCGGCGGCCATCTGGCCCTGGCCGTGGCCCGGGGGCAGCTGAGGGAGGGTCTGGGGCTGGCGGAGGTCGGTGGGGTCTGCTGTGCGGTGGGCGTGGCCCTCAGGGGCCGCACGCTGAGCCCACACCACGGAGAGCCCGGGCTGACCCGGCCCGGCCGGGATGGCCTCCACGGTGGCCTGTGCAGGTCCTGCGGGACCTGGGCTGCCTCTGCTGACCCTGGCTGACCCCAGGCTGATCTTGGCTGACCCTGGGGTGACCGCAGTGGGTCCTGGCTGACCTCTGTCTAATGCCGGCCGGCTGACCCTGGCTGACCCTGGCTGATCTCAGCTGACCCTGGAAGGCCCTGGCCGGCCCGGGATGGTGGGGCTGGGCCTTCGGGAGGCCCCGGGACCGCCCTGCCCCCACACGGCTCTCCTGGGCCGCAGCCCCTTGCACAGGCCGCAGGCCCACCTGGCCCGCTCTCAGTTTGGGGACGTGGTTCTCGGAACAGCAGCTCCCTGGTTGGGACACCTGGGCTGGGCTGTGTTCACAATGACTCAGCCGCCCCATCGGGCTATTTTGGGTGTTTCGGCAGGTGCCGGGCCAAAGGAGGCTTCAGAAGAAAGAGAAAAACAAGAGAACACAAACACCGTTGCCTCCCCCTTCCCCTCCCACTGTGTGCCCTAGCCCCTCTCCTCACTGGAACCCCTGACCTGGTGACCCCCCCCCCGGGCTGGGGGCCCAGCACATGGGGCTGGGACCGATTCTGTGTCCATCAAGTCAACCTGGGCCCGGGACCCCCTGGGGCTGTGACTTCCTCCTCTGCCCAGTGCCTGGCTTCAGACGGTCTCGGCTCCCCAGGACGCCTCCCTAAATTTCTACTGGTCACTCCTAATGAGTGTCAGGCTCAGGACACAGACACAGGATCAGTGTCTAAGATAGAGTGATGAAGCCTCAGGACAAGGGCTCAGATCTCAACATCAATGTGCATGAAATCAGGACCAGGGTACAGGAACCAGAAACAAGATGCAGTGATGAGAAATGGCCCAGTGACCACGACCAGTGTGCTCAGTGATTAGGACCAGGGCTCAGTGACCACAACCAGTGGTCAGTGATTAGGACCATGGCTCAGCGATCAAGGCCAGGACCCAGTGATTAGGACCAGGATCCAGTGACCATACCCAGGGTCCAGTGACCCAGACCAAAGCCTAATTATTAGGACTAGGGCTCAGTGACCACAACTAGTGTTCAGTGACTAGGACCAGGGCTCAGTGACCAAGCTCAGGGCTCAGTGACCAGGACCAGGGCCCAGTGACCAGGACCAGGGCTTAGTGATCATGACCAGGGCTCAGTGATCAGGACCAGGGCTCAGTGACCAGGATCAGGACTCAGTGACCAGGACCAGGGCCCAGTGACCAGGACCAAGGCTTAGTGACCATGACCAGGTCTCAGTGATTAAGACCAGGGCTCAGTGACCAAGACCAGGGCTCAGTGACCAGGACCAGGGCCCAGTGACCAGGACCAGGGCTTAGTGACCATGACCAGTGCTCAGTGATCAGGACTAGGGCTCAGTGACCATGACCAGGGCACATTGACCAGGACCAGGGCTCAGTGACCAGGACCAGGGCTCAGTGATTAGAACCAGGGCTCAGTGACCATGACCAAGGCTCAGTGATTAGGACTAGGGCTCAGTGACCATGACCAGGGCTCAGTGAGTAGGATCCGGGTCCAGTGACCAGGACCAGGGCTTAGTGACCATGAACAGGGCCCAGTGACCAGGATCAGGGCTCAGTGACCAGGACCAGGGCCCAGTGACTAGGACCAGGGCCCCGTGACTAGGACCAGGACTCAGTGATCAGGACTGGGGCTCAGTGACCAAGATCGGGGCTCAGTGATCAGGACCGGGGCTCAGTGACCAAGATTGGGGCTCAGTGACTAGGACCAGGGCCCAGTGACCAGGGCGAGGGCTCAGTGATCAGGACCGGGGCTCAGTGACCAAGATTGGGGCTCAGTGACCAGGACCAGGGCCCCGTGACTAGGACCAGGGCTCAGTGATCAGGACCGGGGCTCAGTGACCAAGATTGGGGCTCAGTGATCAGGACTGGGGCTCAGTGACCAGGACCAGGGCCCAGTGACTAGGACCAGGGCTCAGTGATCAGGACCGGGGCTCAGTGACCAAGATCAGGGCTCAGTGATCAGGACTGGGGCTCAGTGACCAAGATCGGGGCTCAGTGATCAGGACCGGGGCTCAGTGACCAAGATTGGGGCTCAGTGACCAGGACCAAGGCCCAGTGACCATGACCAGGGCTTAGTGACCATGACCAGGGCTCAGTGATTAGGACCAGGGCTTAGTGACCAAGATCAGGGCTCAGTGACCAGGACCAGGGCCCAGTGACCAGGACCAGGGCTCAGTGACCATGACCAGGGCTCAGTGATTAGGATCAGGGCCCAGTGACCATGACCAGGGCCCAGTGGCCAGGACCAGGGCTTAGTGATCAGGACCAGAGCTCAGTGACCAGGACCAGGGCCCAGTGGCCAGGACCAGGGCTTAGTGACTATGACCAGGGCTTAGTGACCAGGACCAGGGCTCAGTGATTAGGAGAACAGCTCAGTGACCACGACCAGGGCTCACTGATTAGGACCAGGGCTCAGTGACCATGACTAGGGCTCAGTGATTAGGATCAGGGCCCAGTGACCAGGACCAGGGCTCAGTGATTAGGACCAGGGCTCAGTGACCATGACCAGGCCTCAGTGATTAGGATGAGGGCTCAGTAACCAGGACCAGGGCCCAGTGATTAGGACCAGGGCTCAGTGACCATGACCAGGGCCCAGTGATTAGGACCAGGGCTCAGTGATCAGGACCAGGGCTTGTTGACCAGGACCAGGGCCCAGTGATCTGTTTTTTCATGGCCTGGTGGTGGGGAGCAGGGTTCTGTGCATGGTTCTGGGTTGTAGCCTTCTCTGGCATCCCCTCTGGTGATCCCAGCATTCCTCTTTGGGCGTTAGCTCCTGCAATGCCAGGTCACTGCTTGGCTACTGGATGAGAGGCACCCTCTGTCCCTGCCCACCGTGACTCCTGGTGGGCTTCGAGGTTCACCTCCCCGCCCTTTCCCTGACTCCTCCTCCTTTTTCAGAGTCTGTGAACCTTAGTCCTTGGATCATTTTATTGCACGAGGAGGGGGCAATTGCAGGCAGGTGGGGTGGGCGCTGGCTTCAGGCAGGGCTGGGTTCTGGCCTGTGCAGCTGCCTTCTCGGTCCAGTTCCTCCACGCTTCCTCCCTGCACAGACAAGAGCGATCAGCACCTGTGGGAGCTCCCGCGGGTGTGCCGGGTCCTCACCGACGCCCTCCGCCCCCTCCTGGCCTGGCTCAGGGAGCCTGGGTTGGACGTGAAGTGACTGCACCTGAGGGTGGCCCAGGCCCTGACTCCAGGCTGTCTGTGGAGGGACCCCCTCCCTGGGGAGCAGGTCCCTGCAGGGGGGACAGGCTGTGCCCTCCTCAGAGCTGAGCACCCCCTGCCCATTCCAGCCCCCGTCTGTGCCCCTGGTCCCCACCTGTGCCTTGTTGCCCCTGCTCAGTACTGAGGGCCCTCTCTGCTGCCAGGGGGGCCCCGGACGCTTGTCACGGTCAGCGCTGTGCTGTAGAACAGGCTCAGCAGGAAGAGCGTGAGGAAGGTGATGGTGGTGGGCCACAGGCTGGCCCCCGGGACTCCCTCCTCCAGGGTCTCCTGCGGCAGGTCCAGCTCCACGCAGGGAAGCGGCTCCCGCCAACCTGCAACACACTGAGTGGGTGGGGAGCTAGGACTGCCCCCTGCCCTCCCGCACCTCCTTGGAGTCTGGGGAATAGCGGCGGTGGGGGTTCCTCATCTCAGGAAGGACGGGAGGCAGGGGACCCCCATCTCTGAGGGGCTCAGGGCGCCAAGGTGAGAGACCTGGAAGGGCAGAGAGTGGATGCCATCCATGCCAAGGACAGCTAAGCCCAAGGCGTCCTGGGTCCCCGTCTGCACACATGCTCAGCCAGCCCTCACCAGGCTGGCTCCCGGAGGACCAGAGACACCACCCTCAAGGGGATCTGGGTGCAGAGACCTGGGTCTGGGGCTCAGAGTGCCAAGGGCCCGGTGGGTAAGACCAGAGGCTTCTGTTGCCTCCCCAGGGAACGTGGCTGCGGGGCCATGAGGGAGGGCCAGGGGAGGGCCACCAACACAGCCAGCCCTGTTGTCCTCAGGCTCTCAGGGTACAGACCTCCCCTGTGGTGCTGGACCTGCTTGTCCTGTGCTGATACCTCTGATCATTGACCTGTCCATCCACCCTCCCGTCTATAGAGGCATCACTTGTTTATCCACCTGTCCATCTATAACGCTATCACCTGTCCATCCACCTGTCTATAAAGCTATCATCTGTCCATCCACCTGTCCATCTATAACGCTATCACCTGTCCATCCACCTGTCTGTCTATAAAGCTATCACCTGTCCATCCACCTGTCCGTCTATAAAGCTATCACCTGTCCACCCACCTGTCTATAAAGCTATCACCTGTCCATCCACCTGTCCATCTATAAAGCTATCACCTGTCCACCCACCTGTCTATAAAGCTATCACCTGTCCACCCACCTGTCTATAAAGCTATCACCTGTCCATCCACCTGTCTGTCTATAAAGCTATCACCTGTCCATCCACCTGTCCGTCTATAAAGCTATCACCTGTCCATCCACCTGTCTGTCTATAAAGCTATCACCTGTCTATCGACCTGTCCGTCTATAAAGCTATCACCTGTCCATCCACCTGTCTGTCTATAAAGCTATCACCTGTCCATCCACCTGTCTGTCTATAAAGCTATCACCTGTCCATCCACCTGTCTATAAAGCTATCACCTGTCCATCCACCTGTCTGTCTATAAAGCTATCACCTGTCCACCCACCTGTCCATCTATAATGCTATCACCTGTCCATCCACCTGTCCGTCTATAAAGCTATCACCTGTCTATCGACCTGTCCGTCTATAAAGCTATCACCTGTCCATCCACCTGTCCATCTATAAAGCTATCACCTGTCCACCCACCTGTCTGTCTATAAAGCTATCACCTGTCCACCCACCTGTCCATCTATAAAGCTATCACCTGTCCACCCACCTGTCTGTCTATAAAGCTATCACCTGTCCACCCACCTGTCTGTCTATAAAGCTATCACCTGTCCATCCACCTGTCTGTCTATAAAGCTATCACCTGTCTGTCTATGAGGGCATTACCTATCCATCTACCATCCATTCACCAACGCCGCATCACATGCCTGTGGCCCATCCCCTACCTGCCTCTCTCCCTCTGCTGGGGCAGCCCCCACCTATGACTCTCTGCTCTCCCTTTAGGAAGCCCCTCCTTCGGGCCGGGCCTGGGTCCTGAGGGTGGCTGCAGCACGTCTCTGGGCAGCATTTCCCCGCCTGACCGGTTGCTGTCCCCTTTGCCTTTGGTGACTGTGCACTCAGTGGGGGGCAGTGGGGGGCGTGTGTGGGCCTCCTGCCCACCTGGGCCCCGAGAGTAGAGGGAGGCAGCCAGAGGCCAGGTCCCCTGGGGAGGCCATGTGGTGTCTGAGGCAGGAGCAGGGCCCTGCCCCCTGGTGGGGACGCGGTGCAGGTGTCCCCACGTGGCCGTGGGGCCGCTCTCCTGCTCCAGAGCCCAGAGGAGGGGCCCAGGGGAGCTGCCTGTCTGTGCTGCTTCGGGCCTCCCCAGCACTGCCCCGCCCTGGCCATAGTTTGGGCCCTACCTGGGCTCAGGGGGGGATGGGATACTTGAGTCTGGGGCCAGTGGGGAGCAGGGGCTGCCTGGGAGGGGCTGGGTCTGGGGAAACCCTGCTGGGGCTTGGGGGGGACTCCCCTTTCCTTCCCGGGGCTGGGGCTGGGCTGTGAACCTTCTGCATCTGCAGGGCTCGGACGTGAGTGTGTGTGCACACGTGTGTACGTGTGTCCATGTGCACGTGTGCAGAGCAGTGTGGAGAGGGGCTGGGCAGGGGCTGTCCCCCCTTCCGTGAGTGGGTGGGGCTGTCCTGTAGCCTGAGGCCGACCACCAAGGGTGGTGCGCTCCTGCTCCAGCGGCCGGGGCCCAGCACCTCCTTCCCTCCCCTGTGTCCCACCCTGGCCGGCCTGTCCCCCTCTCAGCCTCTCTCGTCCCTCCCCAGCGGCAGCCAGAGGCCCAGCAGCCACGCCGCCTGCCCATGCAGGACCTGCCCCGGGCTGCGCCTGCCTGGCTGACCTCAGGCTCCACACCCAGCCGGCCTCGCCCCTGCGCACAGGCTCCCGCTGCCCAGCCGCGGCCCCGGGCTGAAGGCTCCTGGGGCTGCCAGAGGCCCGGAGAGCTCAGGGCAGGGGTGCTCCTCCCTCCCCGGCCGGCCCTCCCCGCTGAGCCGCAGACCCTGAGGATGGACAGACAGGCGCCAGATGGAAGTGCAGGGCTGCGTGGGGCGAGCTCGGAGTTTATTCAGGGGGCAGGCGGGCGGGGCGGCTCAGTAGCACACGCCGTCCACCTCTGCCATGACCACGGACACGTTGACGTGGGTGGGTTTACCCGCCAGGCGGTCGATGGTCTTCTGCGTGAAGGCCTGGGGCAGGGCCTCGTGGCCCACGATGCAGGAGAAGTTGTCCCCGTTCTTCCAGGACTCGGCCGTCACGCGCAGCACGCTGGTCACCGCGAAGGTGGTGGCGCCCTGGCCGGGCTCCTGCCGGGGGGGCCAGGTTAGGTAGCCCCCGCGGGGCAGCTCCTGGGACCCGTGCAGCCAGCGCACCAGCACCTGCTCGGGGCTGAAGCCGCGCACCAGGCACGTCAGCGTCACCAGCTCGTTCAGGGCCAGCTCCTCCGACGGCGGCGGTAGCAGGTGGACCTGGGGCCGGAAGTTGTCCCCTGCGGGGTGGACAGCAAGGTCAGGGGTCTGCGCAGGGCAGGCGGGAGGCCCTGCCCTGCCGGGCACCCTGGGCTGTGTCCTGGCCCCTCAGCTGGCCCCAGCTCCCCTCTGCACAGTGGGGACGGGAGCGCCACGCCCAGGGACCTGGGCAGGAGGTGGGCTCGGGAATGCGCTTTACAGACTGTAGAGTGCCGTGCAGCACCCTGGGGTGGGTCTGGGCCCACCTGAGCCTTTGGCGATGGTGGCAGTTAGTGTGGTCTCGGACTCAGGGTGGGTGGCGCTGCACGTGAAGGTCTGCCCGCTGTTCCATGGCTCCGCGCAGCCGGGCAGGACGCTGGACACACTGTAGCAGCCGCAGGAGTCCCGCACGGGTTCCCCCAGCTCGGCCTTCTTCCCCTCGGAGGGCTGCCAGGTGAAGGTGGCGTTCTCGGGGTTCACCAGGCCGCGCAGTGTGCACTTGAGGTTGGCGTCTGAGCCCAGGAGCAGGTCCTCGAGGGCCGGCGGGTGCAGTGACAGTTGGGGATGGCAGCAGGAGGGGGACGGAGGTGGGTCTGCACAAGAGGCTGAGTTGAGAGAGGCCTGAGCAGGTCCTCACGCCCCTGCTGCCCCCCGTCTTTCACCCAGCCCCGGGCCCCAGTCGTTGGCAGCCATGACCTGGGGCTCAGCCCAGCAGCCCACCCCTGTCTGAATGAGGGGTGGCTCCCCCGGGGCAGGGTCCAGGCCCTGGGTCAGGGCAGGATGGGGGCCCCTCCCCTCCCCCAGGCCGCCCTCTGACCTGGGCTGACGCAGGCCACGGACACATCCTTGTTGAAGTTCGAGTTGTGCTCCACGTGGCACTGCAGGAACGTGCCAGCCGGGCACTGGTCGGCCGGCAGTGTCAGCTGGCTGGTCGTGGTGTACAGGCCCTCAGAGTCAGCCTCGGTGAGCGGATAGTTTATGACGGTCACATTGTCCCCGTCTTGGTTCCAGGTCACGTTCAGCGGCTCCGACGGGAAGAAGCCCTGGACCAGGCAGCCGATGACCACGAGCTCGCCGCTCTCAGAGCTTGGAAGGCTCAGTGGGAAGACCACGGGGCTGGCCGCGGACACTGGAACACAGGACACACTGTGAGCACGTGGCCCTCGGGCTGCCAAGCCCCGACAGCCCCGCGAGGACAGCGCGCTCAGCTCCTTTGCCCTGGAGGACCCGCAGCGAGGGGGTGCCCACCTCAACGTCACACAGCCCCTGCGCCACGGGGCTGCAGTGAGACCCGCTGTCTGACCCCAGCCGCACTGTTTCTGAACATGCGCTTCAGGCGGGGCCCCCGGCGCAGGCCCTCCCAGGCGGCGAGCTGTGGTTGTCACACAGGGCTCTGCCCGCGGCAGCTGAGTCCCCGACGCTCCCTGGGCCTCAGCTCCCCCTCTGTGCGGGGGGCCCAGCCTGGCCCTCTGCCCCGGGCTTTGGGAGGATCAGGCCGGGGCCCAGAGGGAGGGCACAGGAAGGACAGAGTGGCCTGGGCTCCAAGGTCAGCTGCAGGTAGACGTCCCGTCTGTGTCCTCACCCCTTCCTCCATCAGGGTCTCATCCCACAATCCACTGTTGCACTGGCCCCACCCCATGCCCAGTAGGCCGCCGTCTACCCCGTGGCCTACCAGGGTCCCAGGACCAGAGGCCTAAACCCAAGAGTCCTCCTGCCAGGTGCTCCTCCACCGGCCTGCCACACAGGGTGGCTCTGCCCTCAGGCACATCCCAACCGCCCCAGGCCAGCGGGTGAAGGGAGGAGACAGATCACAGCTGCACCCTGAGCTGCATGGCCTGCAGCATCCCCCTAAACACTGGGCCTGCCGGGCTGGACACAGGATGGGGGCTTTATCACATTCAACCTGATGTCTCCACCCAACCCCTCAGACTGACCAAGCTGAGCCCACCTAAGCCCATCTCCTCCCAGCTCGGCCCAGTGCAGCCCAGCTCAGCCCAGCCTAGACTATCCCAGCCCAGTTCAGCCAGTTCAGCCCAGATCAGCTCAGCTCAGCCCAGCCCAGCTCTGCTCAGCCAGTTCAGCCCAGCTCCGCTCAGCCAGTTGAGCCCAGCTCAGCCCAGTTCAGTCCAGCCCAGCCCAGCTCAGCCAGTTCAGCCCAGCCCAGCCCAGCTCAGCCCAGCCCAGCCCAGCCCAGCCTAGCTCAGCTCAGCCAGTTCAGCCCAGCCCAGCTCAGCTCAGCCAGTTCAGCCCAGCCCAGCCTAGCTCAGCCAGTTCAGCTCAGCTCAGCCCAGTTCAGCCCAGCCCAGCCCAGCTCAGCCAGTTCAGCCCAGCCCAGCCCAGCTCAGCCAGTTCAGCCCAGCCCAGCCCAGCCCAGCTCAGCTCAGCCAGTTCAGCCCAGCCCAGCCCAGCCCAGCTCAGCTCAGCCAGTTCAGCCCAGCCCAGCTCAGCTCAGCGAGTTCAGCCCAGCTCAGCCCAGTTCAGCCCAGCCCAGCCCAGCTCAGCCAGTTCAGCCCAGCCCACCCCAGTTCAGCCCAGCCCAGCTCAGCTCAGCCAGTTCAGCCCAGCCCAGCTCAGCTCAGCCAGTTCAGCCCAGCCCAGCTCAGCCCAGCCCAGCTCAGCCAGTTCAGCCTAGCCCAGCCCAGTTTAGCCCAGCCCAGCCCAGCTCAGCCAGTTCAGCTCAGCTCAGCCCAGTTCAGCCCAGCCCAGCTCAGCTCAGCCTGTTCAGCCCAGCCCAGCTCAGCCCAGCCCAGCTCAGCCAGTTCAGCCTAGCCCAGCCCAGTTCAGCCCAGCCCAGCCCAGCTCAGCCAGTTCAGCTCAGCTCAGCCAGTTCAGCCCAGCCCAGCTCCGCTCAGCCAGTTCAGCCCAGCTCAGCCCAGTTCAGCCTAGCCCAGCCCAGCTCAGCCAGTTCAGCCCAGCCCAGCTCAACCAGTTCAGCCCAGCTCAGCCCAGTTCAGCCCAGCCCAGCTCAGCTCAACCCAGCCCTTCCCGGCCCGGCCCGGCCCAGGTCGGCCCAGCTCAGCCCAGCCCAGCCCAGCCCAGCCCAGCTCAGTTCAGCCAGTTCAGCCCAGCTCAGCCAGTTCAGCCCAGCCCAGCCCAGCTCAGCCAGTTCAGCTCAGCTCAGCCAGTTCAGCCCAGCCCAGCTCCGCTCAGCCAGTTCAGCCCAGCTCAGCCCAGTTCAGCCTAGCCCAGCCCAGCTCAGCCAGTTCAGCCCAGCCCAGCTCAACCAGTTCAGCCCAGCTCAGCCCAGTTCAGCCCAGCCCAGCTCAGCTCAACCCAGCCCATCCCGGCCCGGCCCGGCCCAGGTCGGCCCAGCTCAGCCCAGCCCAGCCCAGCCCAGCCCAGCTCAGTTCAGCCAGTTCAGCCCAGCTCAGCCAGTTCAGCCCAGCCCAGCCCAGCTCAGCCAGTTCAGCCCAGCTCAGCTTAGCTCAGCCAGTTTAGCCCAGCTCAGCTTAGCTCAGCCAGTTTAGCCCAGCCCAGCCGAGCTCAGCCAGTTCAGCCCAGCCCAGCCCAGCTCAGCCAGTTCAGCCCAGCCCAGCTTAGCTCAGCCAGTTCAGCCCAGCCCAGCTTAGCTCAGCCAGTTCAGCCCAGCCCAGCCGAGCTCAGCCAGTTCAGCCCAGCCCAGCCCAGCTCAGCCAGTTCAGCCCAGCCCAGCCGAGCTCAGCCAGTTCAGCCCAGCCCAGCCCAGCTCAGCCAGTTCAGCCCAGCCCAGCCCAGCTCAGCCAGTTCAGCCCAGCCCAGCTGAGCTCAGCCAGTTCAGCCCAGCCCAGCCCAGCTCAGCCAGTTCAGCCCAGCCCAGCCCAGCTCAGCCAGTTCAGCCCAGCTCAGCTTAGCTCAGCCAGTCCAGCCCAGCTCAGCCAGTTCAGCCCAGCCCAGCCCAGCTCAGCCAGTTCAGCCCAGCCCAGCCCAGCTCAGCCAGTTCAGCCCAGCCCAGCTCAACCAGTTCAGCCCAGCTCAGCCCAGTTCAGCCCAGCCCAGCTCAGCTCAGCCAGTTTAGCCCAGTCCAGCCCAGCTCAGCCAGTTCAGCCTATTTCAGCCCAGCCCAGCCCAGCTCAGCCAGTTCAGCCCAGCCCAGCCCAGCCCAGCCCAGCTCAGGCAGTTCAGCCTAGCTCATCCCAGCTCAGCCCAGCCCAGCCAGTTCAGCCCAGCCCAGCCCAGCTCAGCCAGTTCAGCCCAGCCCAGCCCAGCCCAGCTCAGCCCAGTCCAGCCTAGCTCAGTCCAGTTCAGCCCAGCCCAGCCCAGCTCAGCTCAGCCCAGTTCAGCCCAGCCCAGTCCAGCCTAGCTCATCCCAGCTCAGCTCAGCCCAGCCCAGCTCAGCTCAGCCCAGTTCAGCCCAGCCCAGCCCAGCTCAGCCAGTTCAGCCCAGCCCAGCCCAGCCCAGCTCAGCCAGTTCAGCCCAGCTCAGCCAGTTCAGCCCAGCCCAGCCCAGCCCAGCTCAGCCCAGTCCAGCCCAGCTCAGTCCAGTTCAGCCTAGCTCATCCCAGCTCAGCTCAGCCCAGCCCAGCCCAGCTCAGCCAGTTCAGCCCAGCTCAGCCCAGTTCAGCCCAGCCCAGCCCAGCCCAGCTCAGCCCAGTCCAGCCTAGCTCAGTCCAGTTCAGCCCAGCCCAGCCCAGCTCAGCTCAGCCAGTTCAGCCCAGCTCAGCTTAGCTCAGCCAGTTTAGCCCAGCCCAGCCCAGCTCAGCCAGTTCAGCCCAGCCCAGGCCAGTTCAGCTCAACCCAGCTCAGCTGAGCTCAAGTCAGGGCAGCCCAGCTCAGCTCAGCTCAGTTCAGCCAGTTCAGCCCAGTTGAGCTAGTTCAGCCCAGTTCAGCCTATATAGGCATTATCAACTTGTCCCATGTCACCTCCTGGCCCCTTGGCTCAGCCTGCCCCATCCTCAGTGCCCAGGGATCCAGGAGGATCCAGTCCTTCCCAGTTCAGCTCCTCCCACACTGGGCCTGGTTATTCCGTGCCTCAGGGTCGGGTCCCCTTTGTCCTCTGCCACACGTCTCATGCCCATTCTGCGTTCTGCTCCCAGGAGGGCTCAGAACCCACCTGGCTGAGTGAGGCCTGGAGAGCCTCGGGACCCACCTGCTGGAGGCTGCCGCGGGGTCCGCTCGGCCCTCTGCC
Source organism: Lemur catta (assembly GCF_020740605.2). Taxonomy (NCBI): domain Eukaryota; kingdom Metazoa; phylum Chordata; class Mammalia; order Primates; family Lemuridae; genus Lemur; species Lemur catta. Next base: position 907,400 of record NC_059128.1, on the reverse strand, counting down.
TTCCTGCCCTGGGGGCTCCTGTCTCGGGGGCCCCAGCCCGTTCCAGGCCCTGCCTCGATGGCTGTGTGTCCTCAGCAGTGCTTGTCGCTCTGGCCGCTTGTCCCTGGGTGGGGCAAGGCTGGGTGTGGGGGGGCTGCATGGCTGTGAGTCTGGCCACAGACGGGGGTCACTCGCCCACTTCCTGCCTGCCAGACGCGGCCAGCCCCTCCACGTCATGTCTGGGCTGTGGTCTGGCTGTGGTGGGGCCAGGTGTGTGTGGCCAGCGCTGTGGGACCCCACATGGCCGGCCAAGATGCAGGGAAGGGGAGGTCGGACAGACACAGTTGGAGGCCCAGAGGCCCCGGCAGAGACGGAGGTGGCTGGGGCGGAGGCCCGAAGGCGGGCAGGGCAGGGGCTGTGATGGACCCCAGCGAGACCCCTGGTGCCACAGGGTGGGCATGGGGTGGGGAGAGCCGGCCCAGCCCGGCCCTGAGCCAGGGCTGCTCCCCTCGCCAGCGCCCCAAGCTGGGGGCCCAGACTGAAGCCGGCATGTGCCTGCTGGCAGGAGCCCTGCAGGTTGGGGCAGCCAAGACGCCGCGTCTCTGGCATCTACCTGCTGCCACCACGACTCCCTGCCTAGGGGACACTCCCCTGGGAGGCTGCCGTGTTGAGTCCAGCCCTTTGCTGCTTCCGTGCGCCTGGCTGGCCCTTCCCGATGTGTCCCTTGGGAGGTGGCCTGTCTGGGCAGCAAGGGACAGCCAGGCCTGTGTGTGGCCGAGCTCATTCATTCGCCCACAGCAGGGTGCTGGGGCCACACACGCGCCCTGGGCAGTCCTTGCCCGGGGAGGGGCCCCATCGGGGAGAGGTGGGTAGTGTGCCGGCAGGTGTGATGGACAAGTCCCCTCAAGGATGCTGTGCCCGGGTGGGGGAGGTCGGGGGGCCTGGGTGGGGCAGGGGGTGGGAGGCCTGGGCTGCTTCGTAGAGCAGGAGCCTCTTCAGAGTCCTGGAAAGTGTGGGCTGAGTGGAAGGTCCCCTGCCCTGAGGCTGGGACACGCGGGGAGGCTGTAGGGTGGAGCCTGGAGAACAGCAGTGGGGGCAGGGCAGTGGGGGGCAGGGCAGGGGTTGTGGGGGGCAGGGGAGTGGGGGGCAGGGCTGTGGGGGGCAGGGTGGGGCACAGAGGTGAGCTGGGGTGGCCCAGCGTCCGGGACACACAGGCCCTGCCTGGTTCTAGGACCCTCTAGAGGTTTTGTTATTAACCTCGGGATGCCACACAGGGGTCACCAGTGGGGACACGGTGGCCCCGTTCTTAGTCATTCCTCGCTGTTGGAACAGAACACCACAGTCTGCGTGGCTTAATGGACGGGCATTTATTTTTCCCAGTTCAAAAAGCTGGGAGTTCAAGGTCAGGGTGGCAGCCGGGTGGGTCCGGCGGGGGCTGCTTCCTGGGTCACAGACGGCACCTTCTCCTGTGTCCCCGCGGGGCGGAGCGAGGCCCCTTCCCGGGCTCCCCCCTCAGGACCCAGCCGCTGCCCCAGGCCCCTCCACCCCACCCTGCGGGGCTTGCGTGCGCGGCTTCTGGGGGGACTCAGCCCCTCAGCCGCGGCGCGGCCCCTCCCGTTTGCCTCTGTCCTCTCACGCCTCCCCTCCCCCGCGTCTCCCCCCGTCTCCTGCGAGGACCCTCCCGCTGGATTTAGGGCCCACCTGGACGCGCCCGGACGGCCGCACCTTGAGACCCTTCACCCCATCCCGTCTGTGCAGACCCTTTTCCTGAGAACGCCCCATTCACGGGTTCCGGGGTTCAGGACCCGGGCCTGTCTTTGGGGGGCCGCTGTGGTGGCGACAGAGAGCCGAGGGAGGGACGGAGGGGCCCTGGGCAGACGTCCTCCTGCTCCTGGCAGGCCATGGCCTCGTGGAAGGCAGGAACCCGGGCTGGGCTGTGGGACCCAGGCCTGCGTGACCCGCCTCGTCCCCGCCCGCCGGAGGGAGGGGCGTTGTCTCGGGGGGTGGTGGTGCCGGCACAGGGCCCGGCGAGCGGAGCCCCTGCTGCCCCTGTTCGGGGTCCCTGGCAGGGGGGGTCTCGTGATCTGGGGGGTCAGAGACCCGAGCTCCACCCTCGGGGGCTTCTGGTCCAGGAGGCCTCGGCCTGGCGGGTCGGTCTCTGGTAGGAGCCGGGGGCTTCAGAGACCCGGCGGTGGGGGCGGCGCAGGGCCTGCCTTCCCGAGACGGTGGTGTCTGCGTGTGCGTGACCGGCGTGTGCCTGCAGAGGTGTGAGCATGAGCGCCTGAGTGTGTCTGTGTGTGTGAGGAGCGTCGGGCAGCGGCCGTGGCCTCCCCGTGTCCCGTGCAGCCCCTGCTCCTCTGCTCCCGTCTGGGCCAGGTCCCCGGTGTCTCTGGAGGGGCCTCCGAGCCACCCAGCCCTGCGCCTTCTGCCCTGGCCTTTGCCGCCTGCGCCCTGGCAGCCCCGAGGTCACAGGGGCTCGGCCCCCCTGGCGGGAGGACAGGGCGGGGGCAGGTGCCGCGGCCTGACCCCGGCAGGCCCATGTCCACCCGAGAGCTGCCAGGGAGGCCATGCGAGGCAGGTCTGCTGGCGCGGAGGGAGTCCCTCCCTGCAGGGCCAGCACCGCAAGTGGACTCTGCTAACAAGGGTCTGGGCATTTGGCCAATTGGCCTTAAAAATGGTCTTAACGATTCGCACACCCTCAGGGAGGGCCACCCCACCCTGGCCCCTCCGTAGGGTCACTGCTGTGATTAATGAGGTGTTTCCCTCTTGTTATTGGCCACTGGGTTTCTCCTTTCCTTGAAAGGGTCATTGCTCACCTTTCTTTCTTATTGGTTCCTGAGCACTCTTTGCATATGAGGGAATCCTGCCCTTTATCACGCCGCCCCTTTTCTATTGGATTTTGCGGAGAGCCCCGTATGCAGGTCTCTCCAACCAGGGAATCTGCCTCCTTATCCCGAGGAGGGGGCAGCCTGTGCCCACCCCGGGCTCCAGGTTCTTCCGCAGGGTGGCGCCTGCTCAATTCTTTGGGCCGTCCAGGCTGGCTGGTGGAGCAGGGGCCAGGCGATTGGCTTTCTGTCTGTGCTCAGGGTGTGGACGGATTGGCCCACCTTGGTGACTGTGGGGTCGTGTTCCCGGGGTCTCCGGCACTGACCACAGCATCGGCCCTCTGGTCCCCCCGGCGGGGGGTTGGTTGTTGCTCTTCAGCCTGAGAAGGGGGAGTGAGTCTGGGCTGGGGCCACGGAGTCTGGGCGCCTCTTCCACGTCCTCGGGGAGCCTCGCACCACCCCGCCTGGCACAGTGCACTCAGGAGATGTGGGGTCGTGAAAAGGAACTTTATTAAGAAACCTCAAAGGAAAGAAACAGGACCGCCCAAGCCCGGCCGACAGGGCCGCCACCTGCTGTCCCCTTGGGAGCCTTTCTCTGGCCGTGGGGCCCCGTCTGTCCCCCGGTGCTGAAGCCTCAAGCAGTCCCGTGGCCTCGCCCCCGGAGGGCTGCTCTGCAGGGGTGGGGGGCCGGGAAAGGGGCTGGGGGCTGGGGCCATGTGCTGGGGGTGCACTGGGCTCGGACTGTGTCCGGGGTTTGGCTCTGGACTCTGGGCGGTGGGCCCAGCCACGGCCCTCGTAGTGCTGCGGTGACTGTCCAGTCCGGTGGGAGTGAGCCTGGGCCGCGGCCCGAGACCAGCCAGGGCGGCCGGCGCCCCCCCAGCCCGGGCCCTCTGGGGAAGGGGCTTGTCCCAAAGTGGGGTGGGGTGGGGTGGGGCTGTGACTGGCGGGTCCCTCAGTGCCGTGGGCCTGGGGGCTGAGCTGGAACCTCCCGGGCTCAGGTGCGCTGGTTGTCAGCCGACAGTGGGGTCGTCGTGTCCCCAGCTCTGGCCCCCCTGAGGGGCTTTCCTGCTCCCCTCTGCGCACCCGGGGCGGGGGGCAGCCAGACGCGGGGCCGTGTGCAGCACCGCTGGTCCCAGGCCCGGGCGGCGGCTAGAGCACGTTGGCGTAGTCGTGGGGCGTCTGGGGCCTGCCCTGCCGTGCGGCCGCTAGGACCGGCCTCACCTGGGAGGACGGCGCGTGTGAGGGTGGCCCTGCCCGCCCGGCCGCACGCCCACCCCCGGGGCGAGAGCGGGGGGAGCCCCGACCTTGGAGAGGGTGACCGCGGCGCTGTAGCTCACGCTGAGCAGGAAGAGAGCGAAGAAGACGCAGAGGCTGCTCCACGGCCCGCCCGGCTCCTGGCCCTCGGCCTCCTCTGCGCACAGGTCCCGCAGGTCCAGCTCTGGGGAGACTGGCCGGTTAGCCCTCCCCGGCCTTCGCGACGACGGCGGCAGGGGCGGGTGGGCCTCGCCGGCCTCGGGCAGCCCCCACTGAGGCCCGAGGGGCAGAACTCCCTGTCCGGCCCCCCCGTACCGAGGGTTGGGGGCCCAAAGCCCCGAGGTGGCCACTGGCCGTGCTGCAGCCCTGGCCTCTCCTGACCACCCACCCTGCCCCTCCCCGGCCCCCACGGTGGCCTGGCAGCTTCTCTCCCTCCGCTCCGCCCGCGTCTCTCCTGGCCCCGGCACCTGCCTCGGCCTGCAGACCCCTCTCCACCCCGCCCCGCCAGCCCGGGGCCTCCAAACCCTCAGGACAGGCCCGAGCTCCCCAGCCAGGCCCGGCCTGGCCCCCGGCATGCAGGCTCTGGCCCCAGGACCCCGCGTGTGCCTGAGGGGCTGGCCTGGCCACGCAGACTTTGGGCCCAGGCCTGTGCTCCGGCCTCCCGCCCTGCGGCCTCGGCCTGGCCACGCCGGCTCCTCTTGCCCTGAGCCTGGCTGTCCCCACACACTGTGCAGTTTGTCTCTGGTCACCACCAGGCCCGGGCCCCGCCCAGGACCCTCGTCTGCTGTCCCCAGGGTGAGCCTGGAGTGTGCACCGTGGCTTCTGCCCGACCTCCGTGCCTGGCGCAGAGGTGCGGAGGCTGAGCCTTCAGACACGGGGGCCGTGTGCTCGTGGGGTGCCCGATTTGGGCTTTGCGAGTGGACATGGTGGCTGCTTGCGTGCTCAGTCGTGTGCACGGCTGTGGGGTGAGGGCTTTTGGGTGTGGGGCGTGTGTGTCCGACGTGCACATGGTTGGGGCCTGGGTGGGGCTGGCCGTGACCTGGCTCTGACGCCCACACCCGTCCCGGGAGGGCAGGTGCAGCCTGCTCCGTGCATGGTGTGGGGCAGGGCGTGTCCTGGTTGCGGTGTGTGTCTGGGCGTCTGTCCACGTGGGTGTTCATCTGTGTGTCCACGTGTGTCCGTGTCCGTCTGTCTGTGGGGTGCAGCTACGGGGTGGGGTGGGCTGGGGAGGCGGGGCCACGGGAGGGAGCCTTGAGGGGCGCTGGGGGCGCTGAGCCTCTCGGCGGCTGTGGGGCACCTGGAGGCCCAGGCGTGCCGGGTGGGGTTGGGGGAGGCCTGGCTGCAGGGCAGCGTGTGCGTGCTCGAGGTGTGCTTGCCGTGTGCGGTGTTGGGAGTGTGGCGTGTCGCTGGAGGTGCAGGGCGCCGTTGGGCTCCCTGGGTGACCCGGTGTGGGTGTGGGTGTGGGCTTCGACGTGTGTGCACAGCCCTGTGTACCTCGAGCACGGCACGGTGGGCGTGTGGGGGCGTGCGCGGGCCGGCAGCTCTGTGGAGAGTGGTTCCGGAGCGTGTGGGGCCGTGGGGACAGGGCAGCGGCCAGCGGGCACGGTTGTGGGTGGGCTCAGAGGGGAAGGCGGGTGGCACAGACTCGGGGGGCTGTTGGGGTCCTGCGTCTGTGTGTGGGGGCTGGACCTGGGCTCTTTCTCCCCCCGAAGGACCGTGTGTCGGGAGGTGGGAGCGAGGTCCCAGGAGAGCCGGCACTGCGGGGCTGGGCTGCCCCGGCCCCCACTGAGGACTCCTCTGGCTCTCGGGGCTCCCCGGGGGGGCGGGGGTGTCTGTGCGGAGCCCCGCGTGGATGTGCTGCTGGCAACCCTGTGCCTCAGCCCTGCCCCCACCCCTGGGCCCCCCAGCCCCTCAGCCCTGTCCACTCCCAAGAACGGGCACACCCAGGCTCCGAGCAGGCACCGAGCGTTTATTGGGCGGTTCCCGGCTGTCACGCGTGGACAGAGGTCTGGCCGCTGTCCCCCCTCGTCCCCCCCCCGGACGGAGCCCTGGGAGGGAGGGGTGTGAGGACATCATTTACCGGGACTTTTGGACACCGCTTTCTCGAGGGTCCTATTGCTGCCGGGCAGCGCCTCGTGGACCACGCGGCAGGCAAACTCGTCGTTCTGCTCCCACTGTGCCCGGGCCACCTCCAGGCGGCTGAAGACGAAGAAGGCCCTGCCAGGCGTGAGGCGCGGCGGCGTTGTGCTGTGCTGCTCGTCCGGCAGCTGCGCCTGGTTACGCAGCCACTGCACCGAGATGTCCGCGGGGAAGAAATTCTGGATCAGGCAGGTGAGGGTGAGCCTGTCCCCGGTCCCCTGCTCCTCCGCGGGCGGCGGGAACACGTAGACCTCCGGGGGCATGCGCTGGCCTGTGCACAGGGGTGGGGTCAGCCGGCCGCCCTCCCCTCCGGCCCCGGCCCCACCCGCCTGCGCATGGCTCACCGCCGGCCTTGGCGATGGTCCGCACCAGGTCCTTGGGCAGGTCAGGGTGGGTCACCCTGCACTCGTAGGTCTCGCCCTTGACCCAGTCGCTGGCCTCCACCGGCAGGGTGGACGTGACAGTGACCGTCCCGTTGTACTGCTCCCTGAACACGGGGGGCCCCGGGGTCACCGGCTTCCTGCTGTCCCGGGCCCAGGTGAGGCTCACGCCCTCCTTGCTGGCCAGGTCTACCACCAGGCAGGTGACCTTGGACGACTTCTGGACGTACAGCTCCAGGGGGCTGGGCGGGGTCAGGTAGGCGGTCACACCTCGAGGGTCCGAGTCTGCGGCATGCGGGAGGGGCTGCCTGAGACCCCGCCCGTCCCGCCTCCCTGGCCCCGGTGTCTTGGTGTCAGGCGGGCGGGGGGTACCTGTGCACCTCCGGGCGCTGTCCTCAAAGGTTTTCCCTTGGTAGGTGACGCGGCAGGTGTAGGTCTTCTCGGACGCCCACTCCACCCAGGTGATGTTGAGCTCGCTGTGTGTGGAGGCGAGCTCGCCCTCGATCTTGTGTGGGGCGGTGTGCCAGATGGCATTCTCCGCCACCTGCCCCTGCACCAGCCAGGTGACCTTGATGTCACCTGGGGTGTAGCCGGAAATGAGGCACAGGAGCTGGACGGGGGAGGAGGTGCCCTCGGGGGGATCGCAGGAGGAGTGGAACAGCTTCACGGTGGGTGTGGAGAGGACCGTGGAGCACCCTGGGGATGGGGGGGTGGGGCGTGAGGGCCGCCCGGCCGCCCGGAGCCCCGTGGCCCCGCCTCTCAGCCCCCCGTGCCCCAGCCCAGGCCCCTGAGCATGCTGGGCGTTCCCGGCATTTGCACCCACCTCTTCCCTCCCGCTACCCTGTCTCCCTCAGCCTGGCACTCTCGGAAGTCCCTCTTGCTCTGACTGTGGTCTCTCTTGCTGCAGCCGTGGTGCGCCCAGGCCCCGGTTACCTCCGACCGTCTTGTTGATGTGGGTGGTGGACGGGGCATGCAGCACTCTGCAGGTGAACTTCTGCATGGCCTCCTCCCTCGAGGCGTTCACCCAGCTGGTGGTGGAGTAGAGGCCCGAGGTCCCGAGCAGGGAGGCCGGGAGCATCATGGAGTCCTTGTTGAGGGAGCCTGTGTCCCAGGTCACGCTCACCGGCTCTGGGAAGTAGCCCGTGACCAGGCAGCCCAGCGTCCAGGAGTCAGTGTCGGATTTGCAGCACGGGGCCAAGGGGAACACGCTGGGGCCCTGGGTGGAGGCTGTGGGGACAGGGCCCTGTCAGGCCTGGGGGCCGGGTGGGTGGCCGGGCTCCATGCAGGAGGCTGCGTCCAGCTCCCTCCGGGCCCTTGGCTCACCCCTGACTCCTCAGGGTGGGCTCAGGAACAGGGGTGTCCCCAGGGTGTGCCCCAACCCCAGCCTCAAGTGGCTGTGATGTGGGCTCTCGAGGGGCTGAGGTGCCAGGCCGTGCCCTCCGGCTGAAGCCCAGAGCCCACAGACCCCCAAGGGCCTGGGTGCCCAGGCAGCCCCGGAAGTCACCAGATTGTCCCCTCCCCAGCCACAACCCCCTGTGGGGCTCGCTGTGGGTGGTCTGCCCCCTCCGCTGGCCTCCCGGTTGTGAGAGGGGAGACTCGGTCCTGATGCCCCTTGGGCAGAGTCAGAGACCCCGTCAGACGCCGCTTGGCTGCTTCTGCACCCCTGCCAGGGCGGCTCCGGCCAGCACCCGCCCGCCTTCCACCTGGCCGAGCTCTCGGTGGCCAGCCCAGCCCAGCGGATGCCCTTGCGTAGGACAGCCAGGTGAGCCGAGACCTGTGGACCCGTGGAGTCCACATTCCCAGGTCCGGTCTTGCTGAGGCCAGCCCCTCGCAATCAACCCAGCTTGGCCCAGGTGGGCCCAGGTCAGCCTGGCTCAGCCACCTCAGCACAGGACACCCCACTGCGGAGCAGCGACTCATCTGAGTCCCAGGAGCTCGACCGTCTTCACTCTGATTCAACTCAACTCAGCCACACAGGGAAAGATGGTAGGTTGGCTCAGCCCAGCTCAGCCCAACAGACTTTAGCTAAGCCAGGCTGATGGGAAACAGCCACAACAGGCCAGGTGGGCCCAGTTGAGCCCAACCCAGCCCAGTTCAGCTCAGCTCAGCCCAGCTCAGCCCAGTTCAGCCCAGATAAGCCCAGCTCAGCCCAGCCCAGCCCAGCTCAGCCCAGTTCAGCCCAGATAAGCCCAGCCCAGCCCAGCTCAGCCCAGCTGAGCTCAGCCCAGCCCAGCTCAGCCCAGCTCAGCTCAGCCCAGCTCAGCCCAGCTCAGCCCATCCCAGCCCAGTTCAGCCCAGATAAGCCCAGCTCAGCCCAGCTCAGCCCAGCCCAGCCCAGCCCAGCTCAGCCCAGTTCATCCCAGCTCAGCCCAGCCCAGCTCAGTTCAGCCCAGATAAGCCCAGCTCAGCCCAGCTCAGCCCAGCCCAGCTCAGCCCAGTTCAGCCCAGATAAGCCCAGCTCAGCCCAGATAAGCCCAGCTCAGCCCAGCCCAGCCCAGTTCAGCCCAGCTGAGCTCAGCCCAGCCCAGTTCAGCCCAGATAAGCCCAGCTCAGCTCAGTTCAGCCCAGCCCAGTTCAGCCCAGCTCAGCCCAGTTGAGCCCAGCTAAGCTCAGCCCAGCCTAGCTCAGCCCAGTTCAGCCCAGCTCAGCCCAGTTCAGCTCAGCCCAGCCCAGCCCAGCTCAGCCCAGTTCAGCCCAGCCCAGTTCAGCCCAGCTCAGCCCAGTTCAGCTCAGCCCAGTTCAGCCCAGCTCAGCCCAGTTCAGCCCAGCCCAGTTCAGCCCAGCCCTGCCCAGCCCAGCCCAGCCCAGCCCAGCTCAGCCCAGCCCAGCCCAGCCCAGCCCAGCTCAGCCCAGTTCAGCCCAGCTCAGTCCAGATCAGCCCAGTTCAGCCCAGCCCAGCCCAGCTCAGCAGTTCAGCTCAGCCCAGCTCAGCTCAGCCCAGTTCAGCCCAGCACAGCCCAGTTCAGCCCAGCTCAGCCCAGTTCAGCCCAGCCCAGCCCAGCCCAGCTCAGCCCAGCTCAGCTCAGCCCAGCCCAGTTCAGCCCAGCTCAGCTCAGCCCAGCTCAGCTCAGCCCAGTTCAGCCCAGCCCAGTTCAGCCCAGCTCAGCCCAGCCCAGCTCAGCCCAGTTCAGCTCAGCCCAGTTCAGCCAAGCTCAGCCCAGATAAGCCCAGCCCAGCCCAGCCCAGCTCAGCCCAGTTCAGCTCAGCCCAGTTCAGCCCAGCTCAGTCCAGTTCAGCCCAGCCCAGCCCAGCTCAGCCCAGCTCAGCCCAGCTCAGCAGTTCAGCTCAGCCCAGCTCAGCTCAGCCCAGTTCAGCCCAGCACAGCCCAGTTTAGCCCAGCTCAGCCCAGTTCAGCCCAGCCCAGCCCAGCCCAGCTCAGCCCAGCTCAGCTCAGCCCAGCCCAGTTCAGCCCAGCTCAGCTCAGCCCAGTTCAACTCAGCCCAGTTCAGCCCAGCTCAGCTCAGCCCAGTTCAACTCAGCCCAGTTCAGCCCAGCTCAGCCCAGTTCAGCTCAGCCCAGCTCAGCCCAGTTCAACTCAGCCCAGTTCAGCCCAGCTCAGCTCAGCCCAGTTCAACTCAGCCCAGCTCAGCCCAGCTCAGCCCAGCTCAGCTCAGCCCAGCCCAGTTCAGCCCAGCTCAGCTCAGCCCAGCTCAGCTCAGCCCAGTTCAGCTCAGCCCAGTTCAGCCCAGCTCAGCCCAGTTCAGCTCAGCCCAGCTCAGCCCAGTTCAACTCAGCCCAGTTCAGCCCAGCTCAGCTCAGCCCAGTTCAACTCAGCCCAGCTCAGCCCAGCTCAGCCCAGCCCAGCTCAGCCCAGCTCAGTCCAGATAAGCCCAGCCCAGCCCAGCTCAGCCCAGTTCAGCTCAGCCCAGTTCAGCCCAGCTCAGCCCAGATAAGCCCAGCCCAGTCCAGCCCAGCTCAGCCCAGTTCAGCTCAGCCCAGTTCAGCCCAGCTCAGCCCAGCGCAGTTCAGCTCAGTTCAGCCCAGTTCAGCCCAGGCCAGGCCAGCCCAGTTCAGCCCAGTTCAGCCCAGCCCAGTTCCGCTCAGTTCAGCCCAGCTCAGCCCAGCCCAGCTCAGCTCAGTTCAGCCCAGTTCAGCCCAGTTCAGCCCAGCCCAGTTCCGCTCAGTTCAGCCCAGTTCAGCCCAGCTCAGCCCGGCCCAGCTCAGCTCAGTTCAGCCCAGTTCAGCCCAGCCCAGCTCAGCTCAGTTCAGCCCAGTTCAGCTCAGCCCAGTTCAGCCCAGCTCAGTCCAGCCCTGCCCAGCCGAGCCCAGCTCAGCCCAGTTCAGCCCAGCTCAATCCAGATCAGCCCAGTTCAGCCCAGCCCAGCCCAGCTCAGCAGTTCAGCTCAGCCCAGCTCAGCCCAGCCCAGTTCAGCCCAGCCCAGTCCAGCGCAGTTCAGCTCAGTTCAGCCCAGTTCAGCCCAGGCCAGGCCAGCCCAGTTCAGCCCAGTTCAGCCCAGCCCAGTTCCGCTCAGTTCAGCCCAGCTCAGCCCAGCCCAGCTCAGCTCAGTTCAGCCCAGTTCAGCCCAGCTCAGCTCAGCCCAGCCCAGCTCAGCCCAGCCCAGCTCAGCTCAGTTCAGCCCAGTTCAGCCCAGTTCAGCCCAGCCCAGTTCCGCTCAGTTCAGCCCAGTTCAGCCCAGCCCAGCTCAGCCCAGCCCAGCTCAGCTCAGTTCAGCCCAGTTCAGCCCAGCCCAGCTCAGCCCAGCCCAGCTCAGCTCAGTTCAGCCCAGTTCAGCCCAGCTCAGCTCAGCCCAGCCCAGCTCAGCCCAGCCCAGCTCAGCTCAGTTCAGCCCAGTTCAGCCCAGCCCAGCTCAGCCCAGCCCAGTTCCGCTCAGTTCAGCCCAGTTCAGCCCAGCCCAGCTCAGCCCAGCCCAGCTCAGCCCAGTTCCTCCCAGCCCAGCCCAGCCTAGCTCAGCCCAGCTCAGCCCAGTTCAGCCCAGTGCAGCTCAGCCCAGCCCAGCTCAGCCCAGTTCAGCCTAGCTCAGCCCAGTTCAGCCCAGCTCAGCCCAGTCCAGGGCGGGCCGGATGGCCTTGGCTCGGGACGGTCTGGCTTGGCCAAGCCCTTCCAAGGCAGGGTAGCTCCCTCAGTCTGCTCAGCTCAGCCTGTACGCCAGGACTGGCCGGGAGCAGCCCAGGGCACGGGGCTGAGGCCGGCCTGCTGTGCCCTTCAGCATGGGACAGTGCCCGCCTGCCCCCACATCCCGTCCCTGGAACCTCAGCCTGGCCTGGGGCCTACAGGCTCCTTGGCCTGGGCCAGCCCAACCCTGGCCCCTCTGAGAGTCACGGCCCCTTGCTTCTCCGTGTCGGCTTCAGGCTCTTTCTAGCAGCCCTGTGTCCCCATGCAGGGAAGGGACGGCTGAAGGACGTGCCCACGCTGGGACGGCAGTCCAGGCGGCCTTCCCCGTCAGGGGCCTGGCAGTCCATCCCTTGCTGCCCCCTGGGCCAGCCCCAGGTGGCGTTCCCGGCGGGCTGGGATACCTGAGGCGCCGGGTCCTCTGCTGGGTGCGGTGGCCCACGTGGCCCGTCCGTCCGTGCAGCCGTCTGTCGGGTCCCTGGATAGGCCCCATTGTTGTTATTTTTCGCCCAGACTGTCGGGCCAGGGGCAGGGAGCTCTGCCTCAGTGCCCTCAGCTAAAAATGGGGCGGGAACCCCCGGGGCCACGGCTGCCCTGGAAGTTCCCTTTTCTCTCTGTTCTTGGGAAGTCGATTGAGCAACGGCAGGGGCTCAGGGGAGGCTCACGCTGGGGACCCGGGACGGGCAGGTTCTGGGTGAGGCGCTCCCCTGCCTGGCCTCCTCCCGGGCCCGCCCGCTCCCGCACTCTCACGCTCAGTGACCCAGTCAGCAAGCTGGGGGTCACCCCACCTGCGTCCTTGGGGTCCTGAGGCTGTGGTGGGTGGGCACTGGGTGTCACCTGAGTCCGCGGCAGCCTTGTGGGCAGAGGGCAGTGGCCAGTTTGTGCACCAGAACGAGGCAGAACCGGCCTGCGGGGCGCATGCCGGCATGTGAGCGCGGATGGCCCATCGCCATGGGCCAGGCTCCTGCACAGGGCGGTGTGCAGCCAGCACCCTGTGCGGTGACCCTGGCCCGCACCCAGTCACTGTCCTGCCGCCTGGGGCCCCGAGTGGGGCTGCCCCTCCAGGGCCCAGGGAAGGACAAGCATGGAGGGGAGCTGTGGCCAGACGGCCGGGCCCGCGAGGGCTGGCGGCTCTGCAAGGTCCCTGCAGCTGCAGGGCCAGGTGCTGCGCGGAGTCCGTGCTCCAAGGGCGTGAGCACGCGGGAGGCCAGGCGTGTGCTCCGTGCTCGGCCAACAGCTCCAAGTGGACAATTTCCTTCTCACCGTTGACGCCTCCCCGGCCTGTGTGCCCAGGAGTCCCCAGGAGCCCTGCGTGCCACGGGGAGGCTGTGGGTGCTACAGGCCCGGCCCGCCAGCTGGGGCCCTGGGGGGTGACGGCAGGATGCCCAGAGCCGGTGGCCCCCGTGTGGGGGACGGAGGGAGACAGGCTTTGGCCGGCCCAGAGCCCTCGGGGGGATGTTTGGGCCCATCTGGAAGCCCCGGAAGGGCTGACTGAGTGCGGCAGAGCCAGGGCTCTGGAGGGCTCAGACGTGAGGCCTGGGGGAGCCGGCGCACGGCAGGCCCCCGCCGCGCTCAGCCTGGGCCGAGTGCCCTGGGGGAGGCTGAGGGCAAACGCGAGTTTCCCGGAAGGACCCGTGATGCTGAGAGAAGCCACAGGCGGGAGCCTTCCGTGCCCCCGGCCCGTCAGGCAGTGCCCGGCCCTGCGGCCGACTCCGTGCGCGTGTGGCGTTGGGGCTCAGCCCGCGTCCTTCTGCTTGTCCTCCCAGGCCGTGGGCATTTCGGGCAGGGGCCCCTTCCACCCAGACACCAGGGCGTGCCAGGCGCTGGTGCCGGAGAGAGGCCCTGGGGGGAGGACGGGGCATGTGCCGTTGTGTCAGGTGCCAGCTGGGCCTTGTCACCAGCTGCCGCCCTCGGGGTCCCTGGTCCTCTGGTGCCCACGGGGCTGGCTCAGCTCCGAGCGCACAGGTCTGCTCCTCACCCTGCTCTGCTCCTGCCTGGGGCTGCCGCCCGCACTGGCCCCCAGGGGTCACCCCCTCTCTCCCGTCCCGCCCCCGCTGCCCTGCTCTGGCCTTTGTACCCCACTCTGCCTGCAGCCTCCACGATCAGCCAGGGCCAGGGCCCCGGCTCGGGGTCCTCCTGTGACCCCCCCAGTCCTGCTCCTTAACCCCCAGCAACCTGGACAGATTCTGCACCTGAACGGCTGTCTCAGCTGCGCACACCTGTGTGTGCCTGTGCATGCGTGTACATGTGCGGGTGTGTGCCCGTGAGTGTGTCTGCGGGCGGGGGAGGGTGTACCCCGCACCCTGGTCCTCCAATGGCCCTGCCAGGGTGGGTGGGGCAGTGTGTGCCAGGCTGGTGCTGCTTCCGTGTCCGTGTGGCTGGCTGGTGTCCACACAAGCCCCCGCTGGCCCCCGCTGGCCCCCCGCTGGGCCCCCGCTCTCGAGGCGGTGGCTCAGCGTGTCTGGGAGGCCGAGCCCACCCCAGGCTCCCCGCCTGCCCCAGGCTACTCCTTAAATGATTGGGCTCTGGGGTCCCGGGCCATCCAGGGTGGGCCAGGAGGGCTGAGCGGGGGGCTGGGGGCCCCAGGGAGGTGGGGGGCTGGCCAGACAGCACAGCCTGGGTGGGCTTTGAGCCAGGGCACTGCAAAGCCCCTTCCCTCTCGATCTTTTTAAGATTTTAACGTCGTGTTGATTGAGTAGAATTTACATTCAGTACACGTCATCCTGTCACGTATGAGTTTGGACGACGGACAGTCGTGTGACCGCCGGCATGACCGAGAATAGCAGAGCAAGGTGCAGCACCCCCAGAAAGCCCTCTTGGGGTCGGATTTAATCGTTAAAGTGATCGCTCATGGGAGGAACTGGGAGCACAGGGCACACACAAAACCACGTTCTGAACAGCGCGCTGCTTCAGGGAAGGTTTCTTCGACACACCTGCAAGACGAAGGCAGTGTCACACTGCACTGCAGTCCTGCAGGTGTTTTCTCGGTGGCAGGGACGAGGCAGGATGCAGCCCCCGCCCCCGTGCCCGTGCCTCGGTGAGACGGAAGGACAGGCCGCGGGGAGCGTCTAGTCCTTAGAGGGACGAAAAGGATGGGATTTTACAATGACTTTCAAGGTCAAAGCACAGCTGACAACGTTGTCCCGAGACGGCTGCAGAGCAGCTAGTCGAGTCGAGTCGAAGGAATGCCCTCCAACGCTCACCCCTGCGAGGACTAGTCCCAGTCACATCCTCACAGGGTGTGCGAACCCAGATCAGGGACTTGGTCTTCGGTGTCAGCACCGTGTCGAGATTCAGATAGAAAAACCGAAGGCAGGACGCCCCTCCTAGGCCCCGCGCCAGGGCTCAGCCTCTGCTCCCAGGGAGGCCCGGCCGCAGGTGCCACTTAGACCCTCCGGTCGGCAGCAGGATAGGGCTGTCGCGGCAGCAGCTGGGCCTCAGACCCCCAGACCCAGCCGGGGCCGGGGCCCACAGCCGTCTGCGGGTGGTCGGGAGTCTCTCAGCGTGGCAGGGTGGAGGTCCGGGGTTCCCCGGGACCGGCTGACCCCTTGGTGTCCTTGGCTGTGGCCCCCAGTGCAAAGCCTTCTCTGGGCATCTTCCCTTTCCCAGGGCTGGCCTGGCCCGCCGTGGCCCCCTCCCACCACGCCTCTCCGCCCGCCAGGCTCGCGGCTGCCACGGGCCGCTCTGCAGGGAGCCGCTCGGCGTCTGGTGGGTCCAGCCCGCGTGCGCCGTGCCTAGCCAGCCCCAGGACCTCTCCGGAAACTCAGGAGCCAGTTGGGTGTCTCTGTCTTTGCTCTGACCGTGTTTTCTAAAGGTTTTCTTGGCAATTTCTTGGAAATTTGCGAGGCAGTAATTTCCAGATGCCCCTTTCTTGTTGGGGTTAGACTTGGCTATCTGCTGCCGCTCACGTTTCTTGTCGATCCCACAAGGTCACGATCATCAGTCCCCTGCCCCGGCCTGAACCTCTGGGGACGAAGAGCCCTATGAGCGGCTCCATTAGTGTCTTGGGGCTGCTGTGACAGAGGTCCCCAGACCGGCTGGCTCAAAGCAACAGAAGTTCATCCCCTCCAGTTCTGGAGGCCGCAGGTCCGGGACGGAGCTGCTGGCAGGGCCATGCTCCCTCTGGGGGCCCAGGGGGACCCTCTGCCCTGACGCCAAGGTGACCATCCGGAGCGGAGCGTTCATGGGGACCTCACTCGCAGAGGCTGCGCGTTCTCCGGAGACAGCGGGAGGAAGGGCTGCTCCCCGCTGCGTTCCTGGTGGGGGGGTGAGCGTACGGACTTTACGTGGGTTTGCGGGATTGGCTCAGGGCGGGGGCCACTTTCTTTCAGGGTTTTGGGCAAGAAGCTCGATACCTTTACGAGTGCCTGGGAATGGCCAAGGCCCCAGTGTGGGTCCCAGCCTGCTGGGGGTCCCAGAGCGGCCAAGGCACGCCGTGATCTTCAGTCAGGACACAGATGCGGGGAGCTGGGGACCCCACTGCTGCCATGACGAAACGCCATGGACCAGGCAGCTCAGACGGCAGGAGTTGGTTTTCTCACGGCTCTGGAGGCTGGACGCTGAGGTTGGGGTCTGGGGGGCCGCACTGTCACTGTGCCCCACGTGCAGATAGAGGACGGCTCGCCCGAGTCTGTTCTTCTAAGGGCACCAATCCCGGCAGATCGGGGCCCCACCCTTACACCTCATTTGACCTTCGTTACTTCCTCCAGATACAGCCACTGGGGGTTGGGGCTTCCCACACCACTTTTGGGGGACACAAAATTGCTGCCTCGACTCTCTGTCCTCAGCAGGGAGGCTGCCGTTCCTGCTCAGCTCCAGTTGCACCTGCTGCAGCACTGGGGGTGCCTTCAGATAAATATTCCGAGAAAGAACCTTCCCTAGTGTCTGCCTGGTTTTGGCCATGTTCCAGCGCCTTCAAATCATTGATTTTTAGACTGTGTTTTCCAGAGTTTATAATTGCCGTCTGCCGGAGAGTTAGTCTGATGCGAGCCGCCCCCCACGGCTGGAGGCAGGACTACTTTCTCTCCTCGGTTTTCCCTTTCAGCTCCCCGCTGGCGAGGGTGGCTGCAGCTTCCCCGTGTTTAGTGGCTACTGGACGTGTGTTTTGTAAGACATCTGCTCAGTTCTCGTGCCTGTTTCTCTGTTGAATTATTTGATTTTCCTAATTGATTTACAGTTCTCTGTATATTCTGGGCAGGTTACCCACGTCTGTGGGAAACCCTGAAAGGCTGAAATGGACCAAAAGGTTGCTGGGGTCTTCGCTGGGAAGCCAGGCGTTGTCGTGCACACGCTCTGGGCTGCCCCTCCCATCTCCACACCTCCAGGCCTGTCGGTGTCTTTGGGCTATTTCACAGCTCTGTAAATTGTAGAAGAGGGATAGCAGTGCCAACCGCCTCCAGATTGGTAGCAAACCTTACTGTCTTCTTTGGAAGGACAACTGATTCCTCTCTGCCTCCCAGGGGAAAAAGCCAGGTTTTCATCTATTTATAAACTCTTTTTGGCCTTCCTGATTCAGCCATATAAGTGCAGCGCTTTGCATTCCACTTTGAACTAGTTGTGCACCTTAACTGGTGAGAAAAACAAAGGAAACCTGTGGCCTGTGTTCGTTATATGTCCATGTGAGAGCCATGATGACACCGTGTCTTGGAAACAATCCTGTGAACAGGTTGCAGCTGTCCCTGCTCAGGGCCCGGACTTGGTGTCCAGGAAGCCTGGTCCTCGGTGGCCAGGAGGGCAGGGGCCCAGGAGCCGAGGAGCAGGTCTGCCCCACGGCACAGTTCAGGGCGCCCCCGGCAGCGCCCCCCTGGCCGCACTCCGCGTGGGTCCCCGTGGGGTGCTGTGCGCCTGGCGGCACCTGCCCTGGGTTGGCATCTGGTAACCACGTGCTGAATAGATAAACGGTGGCATTTTCACAGAGCTTCCGGGGCCTCTGTCCTGTCCAAACATCTCTAGGCTCGAGGGGCCTCCTCAGGGCCTGGCATATGGGTGGCTGGGTTGAGGCGCTGTCCCTGCAGGCGAGAATCAGATGAGGACGATGTTCTGGACTCCCCACGTGGCCGTGTGCGGTGGAAGGAACGTGAGTTTCTTGGTCAGAGACACGGCGCAAGCCCAACACTGTCCCCGAGAGCCGGGCTGCAGCTCCCCGAGGGCTGATTCCTACCGCCGTGAGGCTGTGTCGGCGGCCCCGGCCTCTCAGGGTGTTGTGAGTGACAAGCTGGAGGATGTCCCCATGCTGGTCCACCTGCCTGTGCTCAGGCCCGCGCTGGTGCCCGGTGATCAATCAGACAGGACCCCAGGTGTGGCCACGAAGGTCCCCTGCAGGTGGGGCTGACACCCACTATGAGCTGACTGGAGCAGAGGGGTCAGCAGCAGCCGGGGTCACCTCGTCCCCTCAGCCGGAGGCCTTGGGAGCAACATCCAAGCTCTCTCAGGGAAGAAGGATTTTTCATCAAGACTGTACGTGACCTAAGTTTTGTACCCCCATAATATGCTGAAATAAAAAAAAATACTACTCTCTGCACCAAAAAAAAAAAAAAAAAAAAAAAAGACAGTAGCATCAGCTCCTGCCTGAATTTCACGCCTGCGGCCTCCCCTGCGGATGTCAGACCCCGGCGGCTCATTCCCGCCAGTCGCGTGAGCTGCTTCCACAGAGAAACGTCACTCCTTCTCTCTCTGTAAATCTCTCTAAACGGTGTGCCTGGGGCCAGGGGTCAGATGGGGCAGGACTTGGTGTGACTGTGCCTGGGGGCCCAGGTCCCCTCCTTTCACCCCCACCCTGAGCTGCTGAGGGCACAGTAGCTGCTGGGTGGAGGCTGAGGTCACAGCCTCAGTCTTGTGTGTCCTCAGAAGACCACATGGTGGCAGGTCCTTCCTCCAGGCTAACCAGAGTCCTGCTCGCTGCCCTGCGAGCCCACCTGGGCCAGGTGAGGGTGGGTGTACCTGCCAGGCTGGCCTTCGTGGACTTGCCGACCACCATTTCTCCAGGTCAACGCGCCCAAGTGGATCCATTCACTGCCTTCCCCTGGCCGCAGTCGCCATTCTGCATCCTGGGCCAACCACAAATGTCACACCACAGATGTCACACCACATCACACCACATCATGCCACTTCACACCATGTCACAGCATATCACATCATGGATGTCACACCACATTATACCATGTCACACCATGTCATGCCACTTCACACCACATCACACCACACCACATCACACCACATCACACCATGTCACACCATATCACATCATGGATGTCACACCACATTATACCACGTGACACCATGTCATGCCACTTCACACCACATCATGGATGTCACACCACATTATACCATGTCACGCCATGTCATGCCACTTCACACCACACCACATCACACCACATCACACCATGTCACACCACATCACATCATGGATGTCACACCACATTATACCACGTGACACCATGTCATGCCACTTCACACCACATCATGGATGTCACACTACATTATACCACGTCACACCATGTCATGCTGCTTCACACCACATCACACCATGTCACACCACGTCACACCACATCACATCATGGATGTCACACCACATTATACCATGTTACACCATGTCATGCTACTTCACACCACATCACACCATGTCACACCACATCACATCATGGATGTCACACCACATCACACCATGTCACACCATGTCACACCACATCACATCATGGATGTCACACCACATTATACCATGTCACACCATGTCATACCATGTCACACCATGGACTGCTGGGGAGTGCCTGGGGCTGCCCACGATGCAGCCTCATTGCAGAGTCACAGGAGGGGCTCAGGGCCCGGGCTGGTGCTCCTGGGGGGCCCTGGCCAGTGGAAGGGATAGGGGGGCAGCGGCGGGGCCTGGGCCCCTTGGGGAAGGACCCAGTTTCCCCAGGGTGCCTGGCCAGGTGCTGGCCGGGGTAGGGGCTGCAGGAAGCTTCTGCTCCTTCCCAGCTCAGCCTTCTCAGTCCGGGGCACGACCTGGCATGGACATCACACCGCGTCACCAGCGCTGCCCTGGGCTTCCTTTCCTCAGCCTGGCAGGGCCATCCACCCTCGGGACAGTGGACCAGTGCCCGCCCCACCAGAGCCCCAGAGGCCCCGAGGGCCCCTTGGATGTGGGGGGTGGAAACCTGCTTACCCGGGAGGGCGAGGCAGGGTCCCCGCGGGCTGGACTGTCCTCGGGACGGAGAGCTCTCTGGCACCCATCTCGCTCTGCTTGGGGTCTGGGTTTGTTAGGCCACATTCTGGCCGGGACTTTGTCTGCAGGTGTGTGCAGGGCCCAGTGGTGACTGGGACCCCATGCTTGGGGCTGGGATGGGCTGGCTGGTGACATGCCAGCTGCCTGCCCTGCACCCCAGTCCCCTTCCCTGCCCTGGCCGCACTGCGGCAGCGTGTGCTGAGGAGCTGGAGACCCGGGTTCCCTGGGCTCACCGGCCAGTGGGCGTTGGCACGAGCCACATGCACAGCCCTTCCGTGGCGCGGCTGGGCGGGGGTCCATGTCCGGAGCTGGCCCACCACAGGGATGCCTCTGGAACAAGTCTGGCCACTCCCCGTCCTGTGTGAAATGGTCTCTCTCTGTTCACAGGAAACTCCGGCGACGTTTCCCAGCCGGGCTCCCGCCAGCCGCCACCGCCATGCTGACCACGAGCCCCTCCTCGACCGAGCTCCAGCCACGCACCTCCTTTCCTAGGGCTTTTGCTCAAAGGGCCCACCTCGCTGGGTCCTGCCTCTGTCCCCTCACGATGTCTGTGTGTCCTGCAGCCAGGAGTGTCTCTCCCAGGACCTGAGGGCTGTTCCCGTCAGATGTCCCCGTCGGGAAGGACGGGGCGCCTGGGTGTCCAGGCTCGGGGAGGGCAGAACCCAGACGCAGCGGCCCCTCGCACGGACCGGGCCAGCCCGGGGTGTCTGCTCCGCTCCCTGACCCCGCCGCGCCCGCACCCTCCTCTGCCTCCGTCTCCTGAGAGCCTGGGAGCTCTGCACAGAGGGCAGGTGAGCTCAGGCCGTGCCGGACTCTCCCTGGCTGCTCAAATCTGTCCTTGCGACATTAGTGTCTGGCCGTGTTTGCCCTTGGAAACACCTCGCTCCACCTCTGCTCCTGCTTCCCGGAACCCCGCACGCCTGTTATGGGCTGAATCTTATCCCGGGATGAATCGTGCACCAGGCCTCACCCATACTGAGGCAGCTGATGTTTCGATGAGGTTTTGGGCTTCAGCGTTGATGCTGGGACGGGGTGAGGCTCTGGGGATACTGGGATGGGAGGATCGTTGTGCATGTGACAAGGATGTGAGTTTTGGGGAGCCAGAGTGTGGACGCTTTCAAGGTCTGTTGTGGCTGTCCAGCTTCCCATGCTGCTGCCCCGACCCCGGTTCTGCAGGAGGTGCCTGTGTTTGGAGACGGGGCCCTCACAGAGGTAATGAGCCAGCACGAGGTCACTAGGGTGCACCCTGCTCTGACGGGACTGGGGTCCTCGTGGGAAGAGGAGGTCAGGACGCGCAGAGGGAGGACGCAGGGAGGAGAACACCGGGAGGAGGCCCTGTCTGCTAGCCCAGGAGAGAGGCCTCAGCAGGACCGGCCCTGGGACGCGTGGCCTGGGCCCCCAGCCTCTAGGACTGGGAGGTCGCGTCCACTGCCTGAGCTGACACACACAGACCCGGCACCCTTCTCACCGCGGCCCAATGGTCTGGGAGCTCCTCCCAGCCCTGGGCCCTGTGATGCCCAGTGCAGTGACAGGGCCACGTCTGGCTCGGGTTAGGAAGAGTGTCCCTGAAGGCAAGCGGGAGCCCTGATGCCCACGTAGTGACGGTTGGCCAGGGAGGGGCCGGGCAGTCGCCGGGCGTGGGGGGTGGGTGCGGAAGGCTTAGAGCCAGGCTGTGGGGACCCCTGGGGCACTTCCCCGGGCAGGCCACGGTGGGTGTGGACACAGGAAGGCTGTCCCCAGGCACAGGAGTGTTGAAAGATGTTTTATTGTCAAACAGAGAAACATCAAGGGCAGTGAGTGCCCTCCAGAAAGTCGACAAGAAGAAAAGCTACAGAAGCTGCAACTGTGGCGTTTCCTTGAGTGATTCCCGGTGGCCACGGCAGGCGGTGGTGGGCGCCAGTCTCTCCCGGCCTCGCGACCCGCCTGGCGTTTGCCCAGAGACGTGCCGGGAGCAGCGGCAGCGCGCGGCGGCCTCGGGTCTCTCCTCCTCCTGTTGTCTCTGGGTCCTCGGGCTGGACGCCGGCCTCCGGGGTGTAGCCTGGCGGTGCCCACGGCTGTCTCCCGGCGTCCCTCCACCGCTCTCCCTCGGTGCTGTCGGCCTCCTCTGGCGGTGGGGCCTGCTGGGGCCGAGACTGCCCGCCAGGGCCTGGTCACCGTCCTGCCCTTGCTCTGCGGGGCTCTGCAGCGGCCACGGCCCAGGCCCTTCTCCGCACGGTCTCCTTGGAGTGGAGCCGGGCCCCGGGTGGAGGGGGCAGTGTCCTGGGCTCGGCCCTTCTCTCCCCAGCACAGCCACGGGGGCCATCCGCCCGCGGGTCGGTCCCACCTTGGAGAGCCCAGTGCGGTGGGCAGGGGGGCTGAGAGGCGGTGCCGGTACACGGAGACCCCGCTACACCGGAGGATCCTTCCCAGGGGCTGAGAAAAGTGTTCTTCGCTTGCAAGGAAAACAAGCCCATTCCTCAGGTCGGAGGTTCACAGAAGTGCCCAGGACGGAGCCTGGCAGGACGCAGGCCGGGAGGAAGACCGTCCAGGGGACCGCTAGCTGCACGTCCAGGAACTTCCCTGCTGGGGACGACTGCCTGGTGGCTTGCTGGCCTTGGTGGAAGATGCTCCCACTCGACCACCTGAGAAAACCCCTGTACTTGGGAGGCTGGTGTGGACGGATTGTCACCAAGCCAGTCCTGGCCCAGATGGACACCGGGTGCCAGCCTCTGCCTGCCGGATGAGCGTGCCCGGCTGACTGGAGGGCAAGGATGCCCTGGCGAGGGGACACACGGCCCCCCGCGGCGGTGCATGCGTCCAGGCAGCTGAGGTCTGGGGCAGACCTGCCGTCTGCAAGGCTCTCCAAGGGGAAGGGCAGGGTGGCAGGGCTGGGCGCGGGGAGCGGCTGGGGCGACTGCGAGGCCAGAGAGCCGCAGGGCCGGGGCGTGAGCTCGGAGGGCAGGTGCGGCCTGGGCGGGCTGAGCGTGGCACATGGGCTCCCGTGCGGGGTCACGGAGGGTGGTGCTAGGCCCCCTGCCCAATCATGTTCCTGTAGTCGGGTGCGATCGTCCGCTTCAGGTCCACCACCGAGGAGAAGATCCACTTCACCTGCAGTGACAGCGCGGGTGAGCCAGGGGGGCCTGGCCCGAGACCACCCTGTGCCCCCCAGTCTGCACAC
The DNA here is from genome assembly GCF_020740605.2 of Lemur catta. NCBI lineage: Eukaryota > Metazoa > Chordata > Mammalia > Primates > Lemuridae > Lemur > Lemur catta. Next base: position 884,374 of record NC_059128.1, on the reverse strand, counting down.
AGGCCAGGGGGAGAGGAGGGCTGGGCACGGGCAGCAGGGGACAGAGTGGGCACATCCTGGGGCCAGCATGGGGGCAGGACGCAGACAGTCTGGGAACAGCCTGGGGATGGCCTGGGGACAGTTGGCAGACAGTTGGGGCACAGCCTGGGGACAGCCTGGTGATAGAGATAGTCAGGGGACAGTAGGGGACAATGTGGGGACAGTCTGGGGACAGCCTGGGGACGGCCTGGGGACAGTTGGCAGACAGTTGGGGCACAGCATGGGGACAGCCTGGGGGACAGTCAGAGATAGTCAGGGGACAGTTGGGGACAATGTGGGGGCAGTCTAGGGACAGCTTGGGGATGGGATGCAGACAGTCTGGGGAAGCCTGGGAATGGCCTGGGGACGGTTGGCAGACAGTTAGGGCACAGCATGGGGACAGCCTGGGGACAGCCTGGTGACAGAGATAGTCAGGGGACAGTAGGGGACAATGTGGGGACAGACTGGGGTCAGCCTGGCAACTGCCTGGGGACGGTTGGCAGACAGTTGGGGCACAGCATGAGGAAAGCCTGGGGACAGACTGGTGATAGTCAGGGGACAGTTGGGGACAATGTGGGGACAGTCTGGGGACATGCTGGGGATGGCCTGGGGATGGTTGGCAGACAGCTGGGGCACAGCATGGGGACAGCCTGGTGATAGAGATAGTCAGGGGACAGCTGGGGACAATGTGGGGACAGTCTGGGGATGGCCTGGGGATGGTTGGCAGATAGTTGGGGCACAGCATGGGGACAGCCTGGTGATATAGTCAGGGGACAGTTGGGGACAATGTGGGGACAGTCTGGTGATATAGTCAGGGGACAGTTGGGGACAATGTGGGGACAGTCTGGGGATAGCATGGGGATGGTGTGGGGACAATGTGGGCAGTCTGGACACAGCAGGGAGACAGTCTGGGGACAACCGGGGGAAAATGTGAGGACAGTGTAGGGACAGTGAGGGGACAGTGTGTGACAGTCTGGGAACAGCTTGGGGCCAGTCTGCAGACAGTCTGGAGACACTTCATGGACTGCCTGGGTGACAGGAGGGGGACAGTCTGGGGCCAGTGTGGGGACAGCCTGGGACGGGCTGCGGCCCACCTTGAAGAGGGTGACGGTGGCGCTGTAGCACACGCTGAGCAGGAAGAGGGTGATGAAGATGGCGATGGTCGTCCAGAGCCCGTCCAGCTCCCCGTCCTGGGCCTCAGAGCAGCTCTCGTCTGCCTGCAGCTCTGCACAGGGAAGGAGGGGTCAGTGCCGGGGCCCGCCCGGCTCGGGCCTCTGGGGCGAGTCCAACGCGGGCGGGGGGCCCGGCTCTGCAGCTGGGGCCGGGTGTGCTCAGACCTCCGGCCTGTGGCGGTCCCCTCCCACTGTGACCTGGCCCCGGCCCCGAGGCCAGCGCTGCTCCTGGCCCCTCCCTGGTGGCCAGGCCTGGAGGGTGGGGGGCTGGCAGAGCCCACCCTGGTGACAGGAAGTGTGGCCCGGGGCGTGAGCCAGGGCTGGGTGGTGACGGGCGTGTGCCCCGTGTGCCGGGGCGTGCAGGGGCCTGGAGGGGCCGTGGTGGGGCTGGGTGTTTCTGAGCCGGTCAGCGTGGGCACAGGCTGCTGGGCAGCTCACGGGCGCTGCGGGGCTGTGTGGCCGGGCCAGTGTCCGCGAGTGCGTGTGTGGCTGGGCACCCTGCCTGGTCTGGCGCTGTGTGGGTGGCCCCATGTGAGGCCCCGGTGTGCCAGGCGTGTGTGTGCGTGTGCGTGTGTGCGTGCGCACATGTGCAGTGGCCATGTGGGGTCATGCTCAGCTTGTTTGAATGGGTCTGGTCATGTCCACGTGGGTGTCAGGACAGCCCTTCCCCCAGGGCAGACAGGGCCTCGTGCCTCTGCCCTTTGGGGCCCAGGAGTGCGTGTCCCCAGGTGTGGGCAGTGTCCCCACAAGTGCTGTGGCGGATGGAGGGGAAAGCGGGGCTGACCCTGCACTCCAGGCCCCGAGTGTCTCCTGTGTGGACAGAGCACAAAGAGGCCCCGTGGACAGGGACGCCTGCCCGGGTGGGGACTGCGCCCTTGTCTCCTGCGGGCGGCTCTGAGGGGCTGCCCTTGCCCAGCCCAGAGTAGCTGCTGGCTGGAGGGGCCTGGAGGAGGGGCCACCTCTGGCAGAGCCCCCTCCTCTGCCAAAGTCACCGTGGACGAGCCCCGTCTGGGCCGCCTGGGCAGACCCGCTTTGTCCCTAGTGACGACAGCTCAGGCCTCAGAGCCCGGCCTGACCCTTGGAAAGAACCATCACAGTCTCGCAGGGTCCCAGGGCAGCTGGGTGCTTTATTTCCATGCCGGGTGCCCGGGAGGTATGTACAGGGGGGGGTCGTGTCAAGCGTCCTCGCGGGACCCTGAGGTCCCGGGGGGCGAGGGGCTTGCCGGGTACAGCGCTCATTTACCCGGAGACGCCGAGAGGGACTTCTGGGTGTAGTGGTTGTGCAGGGCCTCGTGCATCACGGAGCAGGAGTAGCTGGTGCCCGAGTTCCAGGCGCTCCGGGGCACCGTGAGCTTGCTGTAGAGGAAGAAGGAGCCGTCCGAGTCCTGCACGGCCGGGGTGGTCTTGTAGTTGCTCTGCGGCTGCCCGTTGCTCTCCCACTCGACCACGATGTCCTCGGGGTAGAAGCCTCGGATCAGGCAGGTCAGGCTGACCTCGTTCTGGCTCAGCTCCTCCCGCGGCGGGGGCAGGATGTACACCTTCGGCTCACGGACCGGCCCTGCGGGGACAGAGGTCAGGGCAGAGGTCACTCCCACGGCAGAGGGCTGGCCGAGCCGGCTCCGTCGGCGGGACCAGGGCCGCCTGCCAGACCCGCCCGCCCTGCCCACCACGCCCACCTTTGGCTTTAGAGATGCTTTTCACGACCGGGGCTGGGAGGGCTTTGTTGTTGACCTTGCACTTGAACTCCTTGCCCTTCAGCCAGTCCTGGTGCAGGACTGGGAGCACACTGACCACGCGGTACGTGCTGTTGTGCTGCTGCTCCCGCGGCTTCGTCTGGGCGGTGCGCACCTCCACGTTGTCCACGTACCAGGTGAACTGGACGTCGGGGTCGTCCTGGCTGACGTCCACCACCACGCACGTGACCGTGGGGGTCAGCGAGATCATGAGGGTGTCCTTGGGCTTCGGGGGGAAGATGAAGACGGACGGTCCCCCCAGGACTTCACAAGCTGGTGAGGCAGAGACAGAGGCAGGCGGGTCAGCGCCCGGGCGGGGCCCATCCTCGGACTCGGGGGCTCCTCCTGGGCTCTGGTCCCCCCTCCTTGGGCTGGGGCAAGGCCCGGGCCAACTTACGTGGGCAAGGTAGCGCCTGGGGTGAGCAGCTGGGTCCTGCAGAGAGACAAGAAGGGGTTACAAGGGCCTGGAGGGAGAAGGTGTCCCAGTATGGAGGGAGGGTTTGGCCCTCGGGCTGGGCGTAGGCCAGGGCAGGCCCCTCCTGATACCAGCGCCCCTCCCTGTGCCCACCCTAGAGCTGCCCCAAGACCCCCTCCCTGAGTGGGGTTCCCACGGGGGCTCCCGCGCCCTGGGCTGGGGCCTCTCCGCCTCGCGCCGTCCTCTCACCGACGGTCTTGTCCACCTTGGTTCTGCTGGCCGGGTGGTCTACGTTGCAGACGTAGGTCTGGCTGGTCCAGCTGCTGGCTGGCACGGTCACCATGCTGCTGAGGGAGTAGAGCCCCGAGGACTGCAGGATGGACGGGAAGGTGTGCACGCCGCTGGTCAGGGAGCCCGAGTTCCATGTCACGGTCACAGGCTCGGGGAAGTAGCTCTTGACCAGGCATCCCAGGGCCACCGTGGAGCCAGACGTGGTCTTGCTGCCGGGCGCCAGGGGGAAGACTGACGGGGCCGTGGTTTTGGCTGCGAGAGAGGAGGCGCCCTGTGACTGCGGCATTGGACAGAGCCAGCCCGGCTCTCCCAGGCGGGGCCAGCGACCAGGCTCAGCGCCCTCCCCGGCCACAAGAGCCCCCATGTGCTTCCAGGACCAGCTGCCGCCCCAGGGCCTCGGCCGCGGCCTTGGGGGCTGGACAGGCTCAGGGATCACTTGGCGTCGGCACAGCCTGGGGCTGGGACCTTCCCCAGCTCTCCCGCCTCAGGCGTGGTCCCGTGGGCCCCCAGCCCCTTGTCCCTGCTCCGGCCTCCCCCAGGGGCCCTGTTTGACCGGTGGTCCCTGTTCTCCCCGAAGCCGGATGCAGTCACTGCCCTGTCGCCTCAGCCTGGCCCGGGGCTCTGGTCCTGGCTGCCCTCTGCCCTCCAGGCCCAGTGCCCTCTGAGGTCAGCTCTGTGGCTGTGTCGGCAGCCCCCCGGCCCCAAGTTCCTGTCCTGGAGCGGCCCCCGGAGAAGCTTCCCCTGCCCCCCTCCCCTCCCATACCTGTGGCCCCGGCTCCCAGGCTCTGGAATCTCAGTGTCACCCGCCCCCCCGAACCCTCCATGGCTACCCGAGACCAACCCACCACCCTCCAGCCCTGCCGGCTCTCCGGCCTCCGCGCCTGGCCTTGCCGGCCGCCTGTCCAGGGGTGCCCGCTCTCCACAGCCCCCCTCCTGGCGGGGCCCCTGCTGAGCTTGACACAGGCCCCGCCCCCGGCACAGGTAGAGCCCCGCACCTGCCTCGGCCTCCCCTCCCCGCCTGGTGCCAGCACCCCAGGCCCCAGGGAGGCCCTTTTCTCTGCTGCTGCTGGCCCAGCCGCCCTGAGCCCTCCGTGCAGGTCAGGTGCCCCCCCAGGAAGCTGAGCACCCCCACCAGGCCGTTTCCTCCCTCCCTGCACCTCAGGCTCTGGCAGCCCCTGCTCAGGCCCCGAGCGGGACCCTCTGTGCCCTCACTGCTGGGTCCTCCCCGGATCCGCCACTCGGTCGGCATGCTCCCCTGCCGTCCCACCTCCCACCACCCCAGGAACAGAGCAGACACCCCTGGCCAGAGAATGCAGCCTGTCCCCTTCCCTCGGGAGCCTGTCCCCACGACCGTTCTGCCCACGGCTGCACCTGTTCCCTGCGGGGCCAGGCCCGGACATACCTGGGAGCCGCCTGGGTCCCCAGTCTCCCCCTTGTCCATAAGCAGCAGCTGACACAAACTTACCGTCCCTCTACCCTGGCCTCCTGAGCTCCTGGGAGCTGTCCCTGCTCCTCCTGCCTCCCACCTGCTCTACTCACCCCTGGCTGCTCTGTCCTAGTCCCCTGAGCTCCCGGGAGCTGTCCCCTGCTCCTCTTGCCTCCCACCTGCTCTGCTCACCCCTGCCTGCTCTGCCCTGGTCCCCTGAGCTCCCGAGAGCTGTCCCCTGCTCCTCTTGCCTCCCACCTGCTCTGCTCACCCCTGCCTGCTCTGCCCTGGTCCCCTGAGCTCCCGAGAGCTGTCCCCTGCTCCTCTTGCCTCCCACCTGCTCTGCTCACCCCTGGCTGCTCTGTCCTGGTCCACTGAGCTCCCGGGAGCTGTCCCCTGCTCCTCCTGCCTCCCCCCTGCTCTGCTCACCCCTGCCTGCTCTGCCCTGGTCCCCTGAGCTCCCGGGAGCTGTTCCTGCTCCTCCTGGCTCCCACCTGCTCTGCTCAGCACTGGGTGCTCTGTCCTGGTCCCCTGAGCTCCCGGGAGCTGTCCCTGCTCCTCCTGGCTCCCACCTGCTCTGCTCACCCCTGGCTGCTCTGCCCTGGTCCCCTGAGCTCCCAGGAGCTGTCCCTGCTCCTCCTGCCTCCCACCTGCTCTGCTCACCCCTGGCTGCTCTGTCCTGGTCCCCTGAGCTCCCGGGAGCTGTCCCCTGCTCCTCCTGCCTCCCACCTGCTCTGCTCACCTGCCGCTGCTCTGCCCTGGACCCCTGAGCTCCCGGGAGCTGTCCCTGCTCCTCCTGGCTCCCACCTGCTCGGCTCACCCCTGGCTGCTCTGCCCTTGTCCCCTGAGCTCCCGGGAGCTGTCCCCTGCTCATCCTGGCTCCCACCTGCTCTGCTCACCCCTGGCTGCTCTGCCCTGGTCCCCTGAGCTCCCGGGAGCTGTCCCTGCTCCTCCTGCCTCCCACCTGCTCTGCTCACCCCTGCCTGCTCTGTCCTGGTCCCCTGAGCTCCTGGGAGCTGTCCCCTGCTCCTCCTGCCTCCCACCTGCTCTGCTCACCCCTGGCTGCTCTGCCCTGGTCCCCTGAGCTCCCGGGAGCTGTCCCTGCTCCTCCTGCCTCCCACCTGCTCTGCTCAGCACTGGGAGCTCTGCCCTGGTCCCCTGAGCTCCCGAGAGCTGTCCCCTGCTCCTCCTGCCTCCCACCTGCTCTGCTCACCCCTGCCTGCTCTGCCCTGGTCCCCTGAGCTCCTGGGAGCTGTCCCCTGCTCCTCCTGCCTCCCACCTGCTCTGCTCAGCACTGGGTGCTCTGCCCTGGTCCCCTGAGCTCCCGGGAGCTGTCCCCTGCTCCTCCTGCCTCCCACCTGCTCTACTCAGCACTGGGTGCTCTGTCCTGGTCCCCTGAGCTCCCGGGAGCTGTCCCCTGCTCCTCCTGCCTCCCACCTGCTCTGCGCAACTCTGGATGCTCTGCCCTGGTCCCCTGAGCTCCCGGGAGCTGTCCCTGTTCCTCCTGCCTCCCACCTGCTCTGCTCACCCCTGGCTGCTCTGTCCTGGTCCCCTGAGCTCCCGGGAGCTGTCCCCTGCTCCTCCTGCCTCCCACCTGCTCTGCTCAGCACTGGCTGCTCAGTTCTGGTCCCCTGAGCTTCCGGGAGCTGTCCCCTGCTCCTCCTGCCTCCCACCTGCTCTGCTCACCCCTGGCTGCTTTGCCCTGGTCCCCTGAGCCCCCGGGAGCTGTCCCCTGCTCCTCCTGCCTTCCACCTGCTCTGCTCAGCACTGGGAGCTCTGCCCTGGTCCCCTGAGCTTCCGGGAGCTGTCCCCTGCTCCTCCTGCCTCCCACCTGCTCTGCGCAACTCTGGATGCTCTGCCCTGGTCCCCTGAGCTCCCGGGAGCTGTCCCTGCTCCTCCTGCGTCCCACCTGCTCTGCTCACCCCTGGCTGCTCTGTCCTGGTCCCCTGAGCTCCCGGGAGCTGTCCCCTGCTCCTCCTGCCTCCCACCTGCTCTGCTCAGCACTGGGTGCTCTGTCCTGGTCCCCTGAGCTCCCGGGAGCTGTGCCCTGCTCCTCCTGCCTCCCACCTGCTCTGCTCACCTGCGGCTGCTCTGCCCTGGTCCCCTGAGCTCCCGGGAGCTGTCCCCTGCTCCTCCTGCCTCCCACCTGCTCTGCTCACCCCTGCCTGCTCTGCCCTGGTCCCCTGAGCTCCCGGGAGCTGTCCCCTGCTCCTCCTGCCTCCCACCTGCTCTGCGCACCTCTGAATGCTCTGCCCTGGTCCCCTGAGCTCCCGAGAGCTGTCCCCTGCTCCTCCTGCCTCCCACCTGCTCTGCTCAGCACTGCCTGCTCTGCCCTTGTCCCCTGAGCTCCCGGGAGCTGTCCCTGCTCCTCCTGCCTCCCACCTGCTCTGCTCACCCCTGGCTGCTCTGCCCTGGTCCCCTGAGCTCCCGGGAGCTGTCCCTGCTCCTCCTGCCTCCCACCTGCTCTGCTCACCCCTGCCTGCTCTGCCCTGGTCCCCTGAGCTCCCAGGAGCTGTCCCCTGCTCCTCCTGCCTTCCACCTGCTCTGCTCAGCACTGGCTGCTCAGTTCTGGTCCCCTGAGCTCCCGGGAGCTGTCCCTGCTCCTCCTGGCTCCCACCTGCTCTGCTCACCCCTGGCTGCTCTGCCCTTGTCCCCTGAGCTCCCGGGAGCTGTCCCATGCTCCTCCTGGCTCCCACCTGCTCTGCTCACCCCTAGCTGCTCTGCCCTGGTCCCCTGAGCTTCTGGGAGCTGTCCCGTGCTCCTCCTGCCTCCCACCTGCTCTACTCAGCACTGGGTGCTCTGCCCTGGTCCCCTGAGCTCCCGGGAGCTGTCCCCTGCTCCTCCTGCCTCCCACCTGCTCTGCTCACCCCTGCCTGCTCTGCCCTGGTCCCCTGAGCTCCCGGGAGCTGTCCCCTGCTCCTCCTGCCTCCCACCTGCTCTGCGCACCTCTGGATGCTCTGCCCTGGTCCCCTGAGCTCCCGAGAGCTGTCCCCTGCTCCTCCTGCCTCCCACCTGCTCTGCTCAGCACTGGCTGCTCTGCCCTTGTCCCCTGAGCTCCCGGGAGCTGTCCCTGCTCCTCCTGCCTCTCACCTGCTCTGCTCAGCACTGGCTGCTCTGCCCTGGTCCCCTGAGCTCCCGGGAGCTGTCCCTGCTCCTCCTGGCTCCCACCTGCTCTGCTCAGCACTGGGAGCTCTGTCCTGGTCACCTAAGCTCCCGGGAGCTGTCCCCTGCTCCTCCTGCCTCCCACCTGCTCTGCTCACCCCTGGCTGCTCTGCCCTTGTCCCCTGAGCTCCCGGGAGCTGTCCCATGCTCCTCCTGCCTCCCACCTGCTCTGCTCACCCCTGGCTGCTCTGTCCTGGTCCCCTGAGCTTCTGGGAGCTGTCCCTGCTCCTCCTGCCTCCCACCTGCTCTGCTCAGCACTGGGAGCTCTGTCCTGGTCCCCTGAGCTCCCGGGAGCTGTCCCCTGCTCCTCCTGCCTCCCACCTGCTCTGCTCACCCCTAGCTGCTCTGCCCTGGTCCCCTGAGCTTCTGGGAGCTCCTCCTGCCTCCCACCTGCTCTGCTCACCCCTGGCTGCTCTGCCCTGGTCCCCTGAGCTTCTGGGAGCTCCTCCTGCCTCCCACCTGCTCTGCTCAGCACTGGGAGCTCTGTCCTGGTCCCCTGAGCTCCCGGGAGCTGTCCCCTGCTCCTCCTGCCTCCCACCTCCTCTGCTCACCCCTAGCTTCTCTGTCCTGGTCCCCTGAGTTTCCGGGAGCTGTCCCCTGCTCCTCCTGCCTCCCACCTGCTCTGCTCACCCCTGGCTGCTCTGCCCTTGTCCCCTGAGCTCCCAGGAGCTGTCCCCTGCTCCTCTTGCCTCCCACCTGCTCTGCTCAGCACTGGCTGCTCTGCCCTGGTCCCCTGAGCTCCCGAGAGCTGTCCCCTGCTCCTCCTGCCTCCCACCTGCTCTGCTCACCCCTGGCTACTCTGTCCTGGTCCCCTGAGCTCCCGGGAGCTGTCCCCTGCTCCTCCTGCCTCCCACCTGCTCTGCTCACCCCTGGCTGCTCTGCCCTGGTCCCCTGAGCTTCAGCACTGGCCCCAGTCCTGCTGCCTTTCCCAGCGCCGTCTACAAGGTTGGGCTCCACTCCTGGCCTCATTCCCGTCCTCCTGGGCTTGCACTTGGACCCACAGGGCCCCACCCTCTCTGCAGAGAGCTCTCCCCAGCAAAGCCCCCTGTCCCTGCCCTGGTTCCCTCCCCAGTGGGCTCCCGGACCCTGGGCCTTACCGCTCCTCCACTGCCCGGCTCTGGAAGCCTCTTCTGGACTCTTTCTCCTCCAATCATGTGGCTCTGCTTGGTCAGCTGCCCCACAGCTGTCAGACCCTCACAGCCTCCCCACAGCCCCCAGGCCTGGGCCCCCTTCTCCTGCCCACCCCAGCCCTGTCAGCCGGCTCTGAGCCCAGCGCTGGTGCCGGCCCGGCTCCCTTGTCCTGTGCTGCTGCCTGCTCAGCCTGGGGACTGTCCTGCTGCCTTTGGCCCTGGCTGCAGCTGAGGACCCCATGACCACCGCCTCTGCCCCCACTCGGGCCGGCTCCTTGGTCATCTGGTTCTGCCCTCCTCCTCCCCTGTGCTGCCTCCTCAGCTCAGGCCCCGCTGCCCAGCCCGGCAGCCCTGCACCTGCTCAGCTATCTTCCAGCTTCCCCAGGGCCCAGCCCGGCGGTCCCTGCGGCCTCAGTCAGCCTCCGTGGGCGCGGGACAGCCCCCCTCCCCCGTGCCGGCTCTGCTGTCCGGGTCCCCCCTCCCTCCGGTGGCCCGTTTGTCAGGTTGGGTCTGGAAGTGCCCACCGTGGCCGGGATCCCACCCCTCTGCTCCCTGCGACCCACTCACGGAGTCAGGGCTGGTCTTGGGGGCGCCCGAGCCCTTCCTGCTCCGGCCCCGGCCCGTGTGGGTCCTCCTGGACGTGTGCTCTGGGGGCTGCTGCCTGGGCCCCCCCCCCCCCAGATGGCAGCTCTGGTCCCCAGAGGTGTGAACTCCACCCCCGCCCCCGCCCGCAGAGTAAGAACGGGATTGAAACTGGTGGCGCGGTCACTTCCCGAAGTTCCCTTTTCTTCTGTGGGTTTCTATGTCAGAGGCCCCGCGTGTGGGTGCCCCCGGTACCCAGGGGAGAAAGTGGGAAGCCCAGGCGCCCCGCCTGCCAGTCCCAGGGGCCGCTGGGCTCAGGCCTCCCGGACCTGGGTGCTCGCCCGAGCCCTCCGCCCACAGCGTGGGGGCTGCTGCTCCCCGGTCCCTCTCTCCGCCCACTCTGCCTCCGCGCAGGGAGGAGAGTGTGAGCCGCCACCGAGCCCCTGGCCAAGGGCAGCTGGGTGGACAAGGGGGAGACTCTGGACCCACGGGGCTCCCAGGCATGTCCGGGCCTGGCCCCGCAGGGAACAGGTGCAGCCGTGGGCAGGACGGTCGTGGGGACGGGCTCCCGAGGGAAGGGGACAGGCTGCATTCTCGGGCCAGGGGCGTCTGCTCTGCTCCTGGGGTGGTGGGAGGTGGGACGGCAGGGGAGCATGCCGACCGAGTGGGGGGCCCGGGGAAGACCCAGCAGTGAGGGCACAGAGGGTCCCGCTTGGGGCCTGAGCAGGGGCTGCCAGAGCCTGAGGTGCAGGGAGGGAGGGGTCGGCCTGGTGGGGGTGCTCAGCTTCCTGGGGGGGCACCTGACCTGCACTGAGGGCCCAGGGCAGCTGGGCCAGCAGCAGAGAGAAAATGGCCTCCCTGGGCCTGGGGTGCTGGCACCAGGCGGGGAGGGGAGGCCCAGGCAGGTGCGGGGCTCTACCTGTGCTGGGGGCGGGGCCTGTGTCAAGCTCAGCAGGGGCCCTGCCAGGAGGGGGGCTGTGGAGAGCGGGCACCCCTGGACAGGCGAGGGTCAAGGACGGGGTGCAGGGGCCAGGTGGGAGGGGAGAGGAGCGGCCAGAGGGTCTCCCAGACCCCGAGGCCCGAGAGCCGTGGTGCAGGAAGCGTCCAGGCTGGCGTCTTGGGGAGGGCGCCTGCGGGGCCCCAAGAGGCCACTTCAGGTGTGAAGGGGAGCCTGGCGCTCGCTCTGGGCCACCTGTCATGGGGCTGTCCAGGGGCCTCTGGGTGCAAATTGTGCCCCTGCCACTCAATGTGCACTCCACGGGGACAGGGCCCGGCCCACGGCATCCCTGCTGGATCCCGGACGCCCGAGCTGGCCTGGAAGAGGGAGTGTCGGGAGGGCCCTGGAGCTGCCAGGCGGCCCGGGTGGAAACGGCCCTCCAGCCCTGGGCTCCCTGGAGGCTCCTCCTGGCTCCTCCAGCTTCGCTCGAGTTAAACGGTGGTCAGGGGCTCAACCTTCCAGCTGGGGCCCTGGAGGAGGGTCCCCCTCTCACTCAGCCACCCTGGGCCCCTGGGTCCCCAGGAAAAGAGGCTGAGAGCCGGGCCCAGCAGTGATCCACCCATTCTGGGAGCTGCCATCCATGAGTGACAGCCCACAATGGCCAGGCCAGCTCTCGGGTGGCCCCACACAGCAAGACCCTGGGAACAGGCATCGGGGAGAGGAGGGTCCAGGCCCACCAGCTCCTCCAGGCTGCACAAGAAGGGTCAGCCACGTGGCCCGTCCATGGGAATGGGACCCACACCCTCCCCCAGGGGCCCAGGGAAGCGCTTTCCTGCAGAGATGGGACGGCAGGGAGACTGGCCACCCAGGGCCTGGCCAGAGGGGCGCGGAAGCCACGGCAGGGAAGACCCCTCCCTCCCAGGGGCCCGGCGAGGGCTGCCCAGCACTGACTGAGCCGCAGCCCCACAGTGTGAACACGAGGCCTCTGGCCCGTGGGGCGGAGGAGCAGCCCTGTGGATGTGGCCTGGGACCCCTGCCCACGACACGCCTGCCCTGGGCCCCCGGAGCCGCCGGCCTCTGGCCCCCGGGCCTGTCTTCCAGCATCGCCCAGGCTCTGGTGTGCTGCCCAGCACCTCGAGGTGGGACGCCCAGAGAACAACCCGTGGTCCCGGCCCGCTTGGTAGCTGGGTCATACCCAGAGCGGGTGCAGGTCGCCGGGCACTCGGGCGCAGGGCCAGAGCGAAGGGCCTTCCCAGCCCGCGAGAGCGCAGGGCCGCACGCTGAGGCTGAGTGGGGCGCGGGCTGTCGGCAGGGGCAGAGCAGGTGAGCTGGACAGAAAGAGCGCGGCTCCCTGCCCCCACTCCAGGGTGGCTCTCGGGCTCAGACCAGGGGCCGGGACCCGCCGTGGCACATCCCAGGCAGCCCCTGCCCAGACGGCTGGTCACGGCGCCCTCAGCCTGGGCCTGAATCTGCTCCTGCTCTGCAGGTGCAGAAACGCAGAGGCCCTGGGCTCGGGTGGGCTGACCCGAGGCAGGATTGCCGGGGACCCGAGGGAGAGGCCGGTCCTTCTGATGAGAATGGGGGGCAGCTGCTGCCCGGGCCGGTGCATGGACTGGTGTCTCCTCAGCCTGTCCTCAGGGAGCAGAGCCTCCCAGCAGCAAAGCCAGCAGAGGACACTGGCGTCTGCCTGGCGCCGGCCACACCCGCGCTCTCTCTCTGACCGGCCTCTGCTCCCAGCACCCGGACTCTTGCAGCAACGTGGCTGTTCCACCACTGCACACAGGCCAGGCCTCCTCTCTGGGGCCTGGTGGTCTTCTAGACTTAACAGGGCCCTTCCTGGGGTCATGACCGTGACTGCTGAGCTCAGGAGCTAAGCGCTCGGGCCAGGCCTGCACTGTCCCACCTGGGTGCCGGAACTGACCCAGACACTGCCAGGGCCACGGCTCAGCAGAGCGTGAGCTGCCAGCACGTGCGGTCCAGGAGCTGTGCTGGGTGGCCCAGAAATCTCTGCACGGTTCTAGAGAGGTAGAGGAGGAGGAAGAGGAGGAGGAGGAAGAGGAGGAGCAGGAGGAGGAGGAGCAGGAGGAGGAGGAGCAGGAAGAGGAGGAAGAGGAGGATGAGGGCAGGAGG